>NC_092587.1:48500000-48822500 GCF_047663525.1 Anas platyrhynchos
TTGGTATAAGATTCTTGTATATTAGCTATTATCATTGAACTGCCATAAAATGTTCAACTCCCAAATCTCATTTAATCTGTACTCTGATGTGATAATATGTTGACTTTCACCAGCTAAGGCTGTGTCCTTCAGCTTTTACTAAGGAGAAACCATAAACTATGAATGTTATAGATTACAGATGAGATGTATATATCCACATAACAGATAGTAACTTAAAATTCTAGTTGCTCACAGAAAATCTCATTTCTGGCCTTTAGCAACTCCATTCATTCATGGGACTCGTCTTACATCTCATGTCCTTCTTCAGCAGGTTTTAGTGCTACTCTCAGTCTCTTCTATGTCCTGCTAATCTCCCATTGCTCTTTTTCATTAAATAAATCAATTTGTTCACACAGAGGTTTTTAACCTCTGTGGTGAGGATTCCCCAACCTTCTACTGAAGGCTGCATTAAAGAAACCTCAATTTGAAATGGAAAAATATGGAACTTTTCCTTTTGTAATTCTACACTGTGCTATATATACTTGCTCATTCCTGCTGTTCACTTCTCCCCAGTTCTTTTTTAGGGCCCCTCCTTTCTCCTGCTGTGATCTGAATTTTGTCACCGTATCATGGAATATCCAAATTGGAACGGACCCATGAGGATCATCGAGTCCAGCTCCTGGGTCCCCAAAGGACCGCCCACAAAATCAAATCTTGTGTCTAAGAACGTTGTCCAAATGTTTCTTGAGCTCTGGCATGCCATATTATTTCCAATGTTTCTTGAACTATTACTCTTATGCATAAGTTGTGTAAGGATCTTTGTAAAGCTCATTATTAGAATATCTTCCTTCTAGTCTCCCTGACAGAAATTCTGTGTTTTTTTTTGTTTTGTTTTGTTTTGTTTTGTTTTGTTTTCTCCCTTCTATCTCTTGACACACATGATCATTTGCATGTCCTCATGCACTAAAAATTTAGAGTTTCAAACATCTTCCTTGCCCATTATTTTGAACACATCACACTGTATTTGATTATTTTTACTGGCTCCCTTTCCCTAGTTGATAGAATTCAAGATTCTGATCTTCAGGTAGGGCTAATTTATTTGAACCAAAAGCCACAGCTACACGATCAAATTCATATATTTCTGTGATTTTGTGCTAAAAACTAGGAAAGATTTTTATCTTGTGTTTCACTGGACAGTTCCTTCATAATCTATTTCTCTTATAGTTAGAAAACTTTGACGTTTCCACCTGAATTTAAACATGGCCTATTTAGGCTCATTTGCTATGGTGCTAGCTTTTTTTTTTTTTTTTCCCTACTTATTTACAGTGAATCCTCTGACTACCAAAAAGAATCAGCAAAATAGCTGTGGGCATCTGGGCAAACAACACTGTAATCACCACATTGCTCATCAAAGGACAGAAACAGAAAGAAAGCACACAATTTGTACAATGCAATTTAACACTGTTTCCCTTGTGCTTGCATGGAGAATTTTCCTCTGCGCCAGAGATGGAATAATTCCCTCAGTTTAAAGCTGGATGAATCTGGATTAATCTGGGTTTCCTGACTTCTGGAAACTTGCACAAGCTGAAACTTCCCCATGAATGATTCCTTTACACATTCATCAGCACAGCTTTTTGTGAAAACAGAACATTACTAATCTTGAAACAGCACTGAGGCACACTACCTCTGCAGTTACTTTGAACCCTGAATTATTCCTTTCCCCTTCCATGTCTAATCTACAGTTTGTGCATTTTCCCAACACTTGGCACACTTGCTTAGATGTGTTGTTTAAGTTCAGGTTTGTCTCTTTTGGACAAAAGACAGTACTAAAATTCCGTTCAATGAAGAACATTACCTGAATTTTAGCTGTGTTTGTTATGCTAGATAAAAGGTCATTCATCAGTTAATCCAGATCCTGCTTCTGTTAATGGTAACACAGAGATGACAGAACTCATGCAGCTAAGACCACATGGTAACTTGTTGCAGATGGTGGGCTGAGCAACTACTGATTGAGGTTTAATTTTAAGCGGTGAGAGTCACTGACATGTTGTACAGGCAATGAAGGAAAACAAACAAACAAACAAAAGCCCCTCAAAAGACCATCCTGTAAATCAAACTTCTAAAAGACTTCTGATTGCACAAACTTGAAATTCTGTCAAGCTACTGGGATCCCATATGTGCATGTCTAAGTCTGCAAGAGTCTCTGTGTGGTGCATAAATTAAAATAGACTTTTGGAAAATGCCACATACATTTCAAATAGAAAGTGAAAAGCAATTTTTTCACACATCAACCAAAAATAACCAAAAATATTAATGTAGTGTTTGTTTTTCTTTCTTTCTTTTTTTTTTTTTTTTTTTTGGGGGGGGGGGGAGGAGGGTGAAAGGAATATTCCCCTTTAAGCATATGACTAATACCTGACCTTTAAAATGGTAGAGAAATTCAAAAGTCACTCTTCAACCAATATTAAATTCCTGTCTGAATTTAAGAAGAGATTGGACTGTGCACTTAGTCACATGGTCTGAACTTTTGGGTAGACCTGTGCGGTGTCAAGAGTTGGACTTGATGATCCTTAAGGGTCCCTTCCAACTCAGGATATTCTATGATTCTATGATTCTATGATTAGTTTCTTTTACGGCCATGCTAATAGCAATCTGCACTTTTGCTGAACTGTTATCTAGGCTGATATTTCTGAAAACTAATTTATTTTTAAGATGTTTTCCAAATATTTCATTAGTAGAAACAGAGGTCTGACTAACATATTTCTTCTTGTTTACAGCTACATTATTTTGCAGATAATTTATAAATCACCATGATAATTATAACAGCTAAAGAAAATTAATATTTCCCTTAGAGTCTATGAGAAAAATCTTGTGTGATACACTAAATTCTCACATTCTTTGTGCATTAGTGTCTCACAGGACATGTTCCCAAGTCTGCTCAGAAAACAAACAGTTTAAAAAAGAAATTAAAAAACAAATACACAGAAATATTGGCTGACGGGTGGTGTGTCTCTCATTTGCAGTGCCAGAGGTCCTGGAGTCAGGCTGTGGCTAGCCGCATCACAGCCTGGCTATGTCTGTCTCATTTTGCACAGTTGGCTCAGTTGCTTCTGACCTGCACTCCCAGCCACAGCACCCATGGGGAGCTCATGCTCCCCACTGAGCACCGCCATGCCTCCTCCTGTACCTCTCAACCCAGCTGCCTGGCTGCTGTCATCTGGGACCAGGCACCCAAAAGCAGATGAGAACCTGCAACTGTTTGTTATAGTCTGAGTGGATCATCAAACAGGATCCATGGTCTTTCTGAAGCTCTATGAGGAAATAAGTCTTTGGTTATAGCCTGGTCAGTCCCTCATCAGATGACCTTATGAAAGTGTCAATATATGCATTGTGTCACTGAAGCCACCTGCACGCATCTGTCAAGCAGCATGGTCTTGTCTCTGTCCACAAACCAACCTGTGAATACTGTCATTTGCTAGGGAGAGCTGTAAGGAGGGCTACTAAAGCTGGTGTATCCCCTTGCTTACCCTGTTCCCTTTTCCTGGTGCTGTTGGTCATCCCAGGGACCATGGAGGAGAAACTGTTACCTTTCTCTACAGACTGCCTAAAACTCCTAGTGCTATTTTATTATATGACTATAGACGGGACTTGCTAATGAATTGTTCTGATGTAAAATTTGAGATACTGCAAGTAATTAATACTCATGCATTTTCCTGCAAATTCAGTGAAAGCAGAGATTGTTTTCATGTTACAAGCAGAGTTACATAACAACATTCAAATGCAAATAATCAAAAAATTATTCTATTCTACTTTCAGGCATATTTTAGAAGCATATTTACAATTTCATATCCAAATATCATAGGAAACGGGGTTAAATTTATGCTAATCAGAGGAAAACACTTAAATGTTCTCAGGATATTGAGGACAATGACACCCATTCTGCTATATAAAATCTTTTACTATTTTTATACATGACTTAAGTACAGTATGATAGTTTTTGTCATTTCTTTTGAATAAATGGGTAAATCAACATTTAATACATAATACAAATGCATAATACAAAGCCTCTGCTCTACTGAAATCCAAATCTTTCTCTTATTGAGCCTTGTTTCTGGTTTATTTTTCCATCCCAAGCAAAACATTATGCATCTTTTAGTGATAAATATGATAACCCAACTCTGAACTGTACTTGTTTAGTCAAGCAAAAACATTCTAAAGTTTTCCATGTCTGTGGCCAGGAACAGACTTTTCCTGAAAGGGTCTAACACCACCAGTCCACAGGCTGGGTTGGAACAGCAGACAATAGCTTGGATGTTAATAAAAACCATTCTGCTACACCACATGCTTGCATACTCAGCAGTGCTATCTTATGTTCAACTATGATTAAAGAAAGAACAGAGATTTCTTTCCCAACCCCTCCTCAAAACTGATGAAAATTATACCTCTTAAAGAGCAAACTGTAAGTTTGGTTTTAGAAGAAAGGCAGCCTATCTAATGTGAATGGAATATAACCCAAGTATGTCAGTCTGAAGCTCTGACTCCAGCCTTTGGGCTCAGCAGGCATTCTTGAGACCGTTTTTATTAGTGAACTGCATTATACTCTTCATTTGACTGTATGCTTACATGTAACTGATAGAGAAACTAAGCACAACAAGCACTGTTGTCATCACCTAATTAATTTAAAAAGCACAAAGAGATTAGTAACAGGTTAAAAAACCCTAAACCATTATGATTTCTCCAGCAAAGTCTTCAGAAAATGCATCTCTCCACCTCTCTTAAAGTTTCCATGGTGTAGTTATCTTAGGCACCAATCTCAATATAGATTACATTTCAGCATTACTTGCCAGTTGTGTCCAAACTGAAATTATTAAATATCCTGAAAAATATATATTCTCTTGAGACTTGTGAGTCAAATAAGGGGAAGAAGTGCAAAATACAAAAATTTATCATAAAGCTTATTTCAGACCTGTTTTAGCTGAGTTTGAATAATCAGAGCTTTCTCATTTCTAAGTGCTTTTCTAAGTTAACCATATGGTTTATTCATATATAATATACAGTAATAATCTGACAAGCTTTTCATCTCCTTGAAAAATTATAGCATACAGAAAGATAGAATAGCATATTGTGATGGATTTAACTTATGGGCTGATTGTACAAACAAATGTCAAAAAGGTAAAATTGGAAATGGAATTAATGGACAAACTTTGAATCTTACAGGAGAGTCATGCAAACAAGCCAGGTTAAAGATGATTAAAATTAATAGGTTTTGGACCATGCTTATAGTTTTCAAGAACATTTAATGATTTCAGAATTAGATATTGCAGGTTCTAAATCATTCTTTCCAAAAGAAAAGTGTGAACCATTCATTGTAACTATGGATTTAGTGTTTAATTTTACAGTAAATGTGCATAGTCCTTGTTAAAGCCAGTTTATAACTAGGAAATTCTAGGTCTAAATAGATATGATATTTACATGTGCAATAAAACAATATTCTGGGTTCTCATTTAGACAAGCATCATAGTTTGGCAGACCAGACTGCATGAAAATGTTCAGAGATCCAACTAGTAACAATCAATGCTACCCATATTTGGTATACAAGTGACAACTTTCAAATAGACATGATATTTTTATTTTTATGGAAGTTATATGAAAAGGAAAACAACAACAACAACAGGACAGGCTGTACAAAATAGTAAAAATTAAGGTTTGAATGACAGGAAGAAGTTACATGATCTGACACTTTAATCTGCCTACATCAAGCACAGAATTAAGAGATGTCAATAAAAGTAACTTCAAAGGAAGAGACTAGCAACTTTCATAGAGCATGTAACTTGAAAGAAAATTTGAATCAAATTTTGACCAAAAATGAGGAATAATGAAGTGAGAAATAATGCATTTACATTGATACATATGTAATGGGTATTTAGTTATATCTATGACTCATTAAAAAGTTATTTCCTTTCCTGCATGGACTGTTTATGCAGAAATAATTAAAACTAAACAGGACTTTACTAGCAAAAACAATTGTAGCTATCTTACATTTTATGTATAACTCTATTTTCCCTCATGTTTATCGTGATTTCCACAAAGGATGAAATAGTTGGAGCACTCTAAATCCTTCTTTTGTACTCTGTTTAACTTTGATGAGCAAAATGGAAATGCTAATCCCTTCTGCAGACACATGATTTCCTTCCTTTCTCCTTCTCTCTGAGACATTTGTTTTTCTGTGCTCCAGCCTTTGTTCTCTAGTCCCAGTGAGGTTCATACGATGCACTCTTTTTCCCAGGGTCCTAGGGTGAATGAGGTTCCACAGTACAGCAATTCATGAAATTCAAGTGATACTGAGACAGGCAAAGGATGTGTCAAAACAGCTTTCTACCTCTCCATCCTCCCCCTATGCCTTTGGAACAAACAAACAAAAAGGACAGCCAGGGTGTTCAAAACGTCAGGAATGAATACTCTAAAAAGAAAAATGGGCTAAATTTTAGCTCTGCCTTTGACTGCAGCTAGCTTCAGTGATTCCAGGATTTCATGCTGTAGTCTCCCTTTGATCTATATAATTCTGACCACATATTTAGAATTTGAAAATAAACAACAAACAAATATTCAGTAAATAAAAATGTCATATACCAAGAACAAGATGAGGAAAACATTTGTTTGGACATGAAGCAGACTGTGTAGTACAGTATGCACCTTAGTAAAGTTCTTCATGAACGTTCAGTGGAAACAAAATATAGTGCCAAATACTACTTTCATTTAGAAAATTAAAACCTGTCTAATTGGATTTTGTTGAGGTACATATAAGCAGGTTAGAGGGCATTGGTTGAGAAATCATATTATAAATTTTAAAATATATTTTTTTTAAGTTCACAATAATAGCTGTCTTTCCAAATAATCTGGAGTGCATGTAGAAGGAATTACACCAATTTATGGTCTCTTCTCTATAGAGAAATTAAAGAGAACAAGCAATCATTGGGGGCATTTTATTATAAAGGGTACATGTGCTACCAAATAATCTGAAACCTGACATAAATATGTAACGGTTTACAGCCATTTTAAAACAGACTGAGAAGTTCAAACATAAAGTTTAATATATAAATCAGTAATTAAAGTGATACACTGTGTAATATTTTATTACTTCAATCATTACTTCTCTTTTAGTACATGAAAAGTAAGCTACATATTAGACAGAACTTTTAGGGAACTAATGTAAACTTGTGTTTTTGTTGTTGTTGTTGTTTATTGTGTTTTTGTTTGTTTGTTTGTTTTGTTGTTTGTTTTATCAAAAGAAAAAAAGAAAAAAAAAAGCATAGGTTCAAATATATAAAGAATCTGCCAAAGAGATCAATTTTAAAGTTTAAGACCAATGTTTTCCATATCCACTGAGGTAACATACTTGTAACTTTATTCAGAAAAGATGTCTCTTGCCTTTTCTTGGCTACCCTATAGCCTTTGTCTTAGACCTAGTGCTTAACATCATTCAATCTGATTTTTTATTTGTTTGTTATTTTTTCTGCTTTCTTTTGTAAGGGCCATACAGTCCCTTCCTTATACTAATGTTAATGTTAGCAATCTAATGCTAATGTTAACATGCTAATGTTACCTGCATTTTGGTCTCTTAACATAGCATATTCTAGGAAATTAATGTCTATGGACCTTCCACACATGAATAAAAAACAAGTGTCTCCCTTGACATAACTAAGCATGTGCTTACCACATAATGCAAGTGACCCGGATTTATTCATGTGGCTGATACACTTCTGATCACAGAAGATGATCACATGGAAGAGTTGAGGGAAAACCAGTATATCTTTTTGAGAGACTGTGTACCCTGAGCTGTTGAAGTTACTGTTAAGAGTATATGAACACTCACGTAATTCCTCTCCTGTATGTAGACTAGTCCCCGACCCAAAGGAAGGTGGCCTTTCAATTTAGTACGATTGTTTTTTATGAAGGTACATAAACATCTTCATTGACTGTTCTTACTCTATTGTTTCATACTGGGAGTATCTTTTAGTCAGGAACTAAGTAGAAGCAATCAAATGAATGACTCATTTTGGGACTCCTGTGTCACTCCTTCCAAAGCTGGACATCTTTCCCTCCTTGTTTAAAATCAACAAAAGATTGTACCAGAACTGAAGTAACAGACTAAAGATCTGTATTTCTGTCTAGGCTGGCAGACTGAAAACATGACGATAGGGAATCTTAGTACTATAGATAAACTCTGTTTCTGAGGAAAAGTTAGGATTTTTCATTCCATGGAGAAGCTACTATTTTTCTCCCACACATTCTTCATTATCACAAGTTACTGGGGATGAATCTGTGAGGCCCAAAGCAAAGCAAAGAAAAAAAATACATTTATAGTAAATGGATGCTGACTGTCTGAATCAAAGGCTTTATAATCAAGGTTTTGGAAAAACAAGAGTAAGACAACCCTGAGGCTTTGGCAATGAGTTCAAGAACACAGTTAGGAGTCATTGCACCTCCAAGAGCTGGGAGAACTGAAATGGAAACAAAGCAGTCTCAAAAAACCAAGGGAATAAATTAATTCATTTAGCATTGCCAGCAATTATACAATGGGAATGCATTTTAGCTGGGAATGTGTTAGGCAATGACTGCAGCTGGATATACTTCTGGCTCAAGTCATGCTTCAAAAACTACTGAATGCAATGGAACTCTTCATTAACTTTAGTGAGCTTTTAATTAAGCCCAATTTACTAAGTCAGACAGAAAGATTTAGAGACAATCAGATAAGTTTGCAAGACAGTAACTTAAACTGCACAATGAGGCCAGAGGATCTGGAGAAAAAACAAATGTCTGTGAAGCAACTAATGAAAGGACATGTGAAGATCACTCCCGAATGTTCTTCAGTCAGACTCAGGAATTTCAATATCTTTTGTGATAACAGAAATCAGAAATCACCAGGCAGTGATCTGAATCAATAGATATGCCACTCAGTCTTCAAATATTGGTTCTTTAAATCATAAATTGTGTTCCTCCTGAAAAACAAAACCAAACTTTTTTTTTTTTTTTATCTTTGATCCTTTTATTTTAATTTACCAAATTTGAAAAAAAAAAAAAAAGGAAAAATTTGCAAAGGATTAATTTGCAACATCTGTTCAGAACTTTGCTGTATGGTTTGTATAAAATGTCACCATCTTCAAGTAAGCTTCTATTACTCTAACGAAAAATAATAGCAATAGCAATAACAATATTTATAAATTAGCATTTGCCTTCAATTCATTTTATTTGCTTATTTGAATCCTTTTTTTTTTTCTAGAAAAAACTACCAGCAAAGCATATTGTAGTCTGATAGGAAATGAAAAAGACATGAAAATCAGATTAAGTTAAGATCCAGAGCCCAAGTGGTGTGAACTTTATTGGTTTAAATGATAAATAAATAAATAAGTAAAACTACAAACCAAAAGATGCAAAAGTTTCAGGCCCTAGATTATGATATATCTAAATCAACTTGGTTGTGTAAGGGATTGAGAAAAAAACAACCAAACAAACAAAAAACATTAATATAGACCTGAAGTTGCTTCAGGTAAGATAATTTTTCTTCAGCAAAAATATAAGATTAGAGTCTTTTGTACAAGAGTAATCAATGCACACTCACCCTATACAGTCAATATATTTTGCAAATTAAAAAGACAAATTGAAAAGGAGTATTTAAAAAGTAAATCTTTTTTATACTTTTAGCATCTTATTTGTTGCTGTACTTCATCATTTAAAAGATTTACTTTCTAAATGCTGGCTCTCAATGTCTTTTTCATTTACAAAATATATACTGTCTATGTGCAGAAGCATAAAAATTACCAGTAGTAATAAGAAGATGAAATGATGCATTTTACTGCAGAAGGTATAACTATTTACTTTGTTGCCAGGAAGGAATATACATCAGCTCTGAAAACGACTTGGTCATTAACTCCAGGAGTAAAGTACAGTACCTTTAGTAGCTACCTCAAGAGCTACCGCAAAGGTATTGACATGAAGAAAAATAGCAACAGGAAACAGTACTGTGATATTCCTGCTGTACTTACTGGATGAAAGAATGTGAAGAAGGAAATGAAAGATATCTGATTTAATGATTTGAGGCCCAACTTTTTATTGAATCATGTCATAATGAATCTGTCATCCAGGAGTAGTCATAGTATTATAAGGTACTGCACTTGGCTCAGTTGACAAAACAACAAATAATACTTAGTGCCTCACTATATACTCACATGGCCTAAAATATCACAACATCTATAACTATCTGCTGACAGAGGTGTTACTCTTCTACAGATTCTTTGACCTATCTGCTAAACACTTCAAATGTCTCAGATTGCCTAGACTAGCATCAGAAGTTTGATGTTGGACATTCAAATTATTGAGAGATTGCTTAAAATTTTAATCATGTTTTCCATGTCTCATACAAATTTGGGCTTTCAGGTTAGTCTTCTTATTTGAAATATGCGTGTATATATGTATATGTGGTGGAAATTATATAAAGCAAAGGCAATCAGGTTTCCTTTGAAATCACACTGAAATCTTCTACATTACTATTACATTCCTCCATAGATAAGCAACGTTTTCTAGCTTTTCTGAACTGCTAGTATAGGATATTGATAACATTAGAAGGTACATTTAAAAGAAGACATGGAAGAATGATGAAAAACTTCAGATGAGTATGTTGTACAAATTAACAGTAATACAAAAATAAGCACAGAATCAAGCAGTAAGTGATAATATATAAAATACAAGCAATATAGAAAAGAGGTAGATAGCTTAACTTCTGCTAAGATTGTAAAGCCTACCCTGGTGTCATAAAGTGCATGCTACTACAATACATACTTATTATTTGCAGTATATTATAGCTGTTTGTACCAATTAAGGAAGTGTTATTTTCCCTTCAGAACAAAAAACATACTGGAAAGTGTAGATCATGTAAGTATTGCCTCAGAAGTACTTAGAAAAAGAAGAAAAAAAAAAAAAAGTAAAAAAAAAAAAAAGTACCTCTAAATACATATTACCAACAGCATATGGAAATACATTAAACTATCATATTCAAAAATGTCATAAATATATATATATATTTCATATTTGATTCAGTTTGTTCAAATCGCAATTTTGGAAGTTGGAAAATGTATATTTTTAGATGATCAGGACGCCCGGAAGATTGTTTCTGGAATACGATTAAGAGTGTTGTTTTTAATATTTTAAGTAACAGTGTGTTTTTCTAGCTAACAAAAGGCTAAATGTCAGCCTTGATGAAACTACCATAAATTCACGAAAGTTAAATTGGGAATTGTCTCAAAGTCTCAAAGTTCTGTATTGATTTTCTTACCAATTGGTTACATTCCTTTATACTGCCAGTTTTATCCTGTACTTATTGTTTACATCTGCATACTGAGACTGCAATAAAGAAACTAACCATAAATATCATAGAATCATAGAATATCCTGAGTTGGAAGGGACCCTTAAGGATCATCAAGTCCAACTCTTGACACCGCACAGAATATATACAGTTCTTCTTTGTCTAAGCATTTTATTGCAAACTTTTTAATGTATTAAAACATCCCATCTATTCTGAGTGTTGATCATCCATTGCACATATGTTCTTCATCCTTCCTGTTATTACAGAATCTCTAATGGATGAAAATGGATGAATTAAAAACAAACAAACAAACAAAAATATTTCTTCTTTTTAGTCAGGTTTAGTCAGGTCACTGGTAGGAGCAGTGAGAAATTTTAGTGGAAGAGGTAAAAATCTGTGATGTGAAATAAATGTTATTTGCATACAATAGATCTTTGTTTGACCTCACTAAAATTCAGTTCGGCAGAATTAAATAGAAAGGTGTTTAAAGCCTGAGAAACTATCTGGGCTGAGGTCCCCAGTTGAGGGTAGAAGCTGTACCACCTCCCACAACCCCAGAATGCCACTGTCATTGGTCAGGGTCTAATACCTCTGGCTCTGCATTCTGAGTAACTCCATGTCATTTGAGAGATTGGAAGCAAAAGGTAAGTTTTGGTACTTCTTTCTTAGAACAGTTAATTGGATTTTTAAGTTTGGAAATAATTGTATAGTATTTGTTTGAATTTATCATGTAAAATACAGATTCAAATGCTGCAGACTGAGGAGACTATTTGTTTTTCCCTGGATATGTTCCTTCCTGTGAGGATGGAACACAATCTTCATCAAAATATTTGATCTTACAGCTACTGCAGATGCCAATATCATTACAGCATGTTCCAATATATTACACATAAGGGAAGTAGAGAGACACTAAAATTGCTCAAGTTAATGCAAATACTACAGGTGTACATACATAGCAATATTTTTTACAGAGATTAATATTATGTTTGCTGATTTTGTCTATATTTATAAAATTATATACTTATAAAGCCATGTGCCCTTTAAAATCTTTTATTCCAAGGAAATGTAAAATGTAAACAATTTTGAATAATGGATAATTTTATATTCAGGGTTTGTTCAGAGAAAAATTACACTGAATACGTTATTGTTATATTTTGGAATTAATATCATTTATATCATTTGAGTTAAATGTCATGTAAAAAAGAAACAAGACTAAAAACATTCCTCTCAAAAATAGGCAGAAGAAAATATAGATAAATAAATGTATATATATATATATATATATCAGTATGTTTCAGAGATTGGATGTATTTTATTTTATTTTATTGTAAGGAAACAGAAAACCTTTAATAATCCTGGAAGCTAATACTGAAAGGTGCAATTCAGCTAAGTTTGCTCAAAGACAAGCCAATGTGATTCAAGCTACTCCCAGCAGCAACTGAAAAGTCTTTTTGAATAAAGCAAACGAGGGAAAAATGAACGTCTTGTGTTGCTGACCATCCCCAGAGGAATTTCATATCCTCATGCCTAAACCAGATTCATAAAGACCTCTTTTCACAAAGCTAAAATTCAGGCTCTTGCTCAGCACACATTTCAAAAAAATGTCTCACGCATTTCTTAATCTCTTTTAAGTTTTAAAATGAAATATTTATGTATGTGTATAATAGCATTACAACAGGACTACAGTTTATGAGACATGCACTGCTTATTTTCATTGTCTGCACTTTTGGTGAAATTAGGATAAATCAAGGTGTAAGTAAAGAATGTTGAATAGACTCTTGTGTCAGGCAGTTTATATTATATACATCACTTATATGGAAAAGAGTGCATATGTGTGATTAGTGTGATTTTTTTAATTTTTTTTTTATTTTTTTTTTTTTGCTATTTTACTAAACTACGGAGCATCTTAATGGGTGACAATTTATTTTTGTAGTTCTGTCCTCCAAGGAGAACAGGTGACTGTACTATGCTGACATTACTCACTACTTTAAAAATTATGTTGATTCAATGAAAGAAGGAAGGCTACTCTCAATTATAGGGATGGCAAGAACAGTGACTACTTTTGATCTTCTTTCCCAAAACTTTGCAGAAGTCATATTCCAAATATGTCACACCTTCTCAACACATAAAATGATATTCTGGCAGAACAGCTATTGGATGAAAACATACTTTGATTATGCTCATCCAGAGGCAGCAAGGAAAGAGGTACTAATGTCTTCTAACATTTTGGTAGAGGAGAAAGACAACATTACACTGGACATTTCAAAGGATGGTTTATTGTGATACAGAGAAGAAAATATGTCTAGCTAAACTTTGGCCAGGTTCTCAAAAGGTCTTTTCTCATCATGCATATGAAATAGTTGAAGAGGAAAGGAGAAAGTGGAAAAAGATCAATATATAACCCTTTTACCTTTTCAGATCCTTTCTCACTGAGGCCAGTTTATTTTTATACTTTTCTGATATAGCAAAATTCTATAGGTCCTTCCTCAGTTTTCTAAATGGTAGTATGACAAAATTCATCTGCAGAAATTCTCTTATCCAGGGACTCTTCATGAAACAAACTAGAATAATCATTTGAGTTATCAAGAATAAATACGAACATCAAAATCATTGTTGAATGCATACGTGCATACAAAATCATGTTGCAAGCACTGCAATTGTAAGAATAAATTTTCATAGATTCCTTGCAATTACCACTTTACCCACATTTTGTCCATTTTCTTCTCATTCAGGAAAGAAAGCAGAATGAAAACCTTCATAAATATTTTTCTGGGATTTTTTATCTTTGAGACTGTTGGAGCTGTGCCTATCACTGACACTGTAATTTATGATTCCGAGTTTTATGATGTGTCACTTGGAGAGCTGCCTCATCCATTTGTCTATGTTGAAAATGAGCAGTCTGACCAATCAGAGGTAATCATAATTTTTTTTTTTTTCCTATTCTTGCAAAGTGCATAAATGCAGTGGCTACCGATGACTTTTAATGTCCTTAAAAACATTTATCAGACAAACCTAGTCATGAAGTTACTATTGCCATTTGTTAATCAACAGTTCTCTGTACAAATAACACACTTTAGCCCATTCATAGTTTCTCCAGCCTACAAATGTGAACAAATTATTTTCTGGTTTGTGTGTGTGGTAACCTTTAAGAGAGCAGGAAAAGCTTCCCTCTGATCTCCTTGCTTTGCCACAAATTGTATTAGAGACTGGCCCTGTGATTTATTTGTCTGGATGAAGGACTGAGGCAGCTGACTTACGACATCCAGGAATTCCCATGAAATGCTGTTTCCTGAGGCTATTTCTCATAATAATAAATATGTTAAATGCATATTTATTTCAGTCTATAAACACCAGTGATTTCTATTTCTATTAGGAAAGTGGGCAAAAGAAAGTAGGAAAGGAAAAGGGAAGGAACTTGAATTGAAAAACAAGAATAGAAGAGAGATTACTGAAGAAAAACTATTGAAATTTTGTTGTACTCTAAGACAGTGGAGCCTCTAAAAGGAAATGACTCAATTTATTGAGTTTAATGATCTTTTCCCCTCCCAGATTCTTGTATTTCTCTACATTACTAAAAAGCTCAATAAATGTCAATCTCACTCTGCTTCTTAAACATGCGTAAAACGTCCGAGAAAAAGATTTATGCACTGTGTGATTCTGGACTGAGTGGGAAGAGGATGTTCACAATAGAGTGAAAAATATTTCATGTTAATAATAAAAATAAGGGGGGGGGGGGTGGTGGTGTTTGTTTTGTTTTTACAAATAGTATTTTTGTAGTCACTCACATAACAGTACATAATTTGTGAAAATGTGCTCCTCTGAGTGATTCATCAAGGTGAGTGTTTCATCAAGGTGAGCTCAACATTGTGCAGTAGCCTTGAAATCAAAGTATTAAGAGGGCATTTAAGAGTGAATATGTCCCAAAAGAACTGGAAAAATAAAAATCATCTCAAAGGCTGCATTAAGATCAGAACTTCACTGTTCAGGGGAAATATATTTTCTAATCTTAGAAAGACTATGAAGAACTCCAGACCAGAGGAATGATTGTGCCTTTGGTCTGCTTCCCAGTGACATGCAGAATCAAACATATTAATGCATATGGGCTTTCCTCACTGAAACTGTCACCTTTTGTCACTGTATGCTTGTGCTTCCATTTTTTTTAGAGACAGTGATTAAGTAAGAGTTCCCAGGCTTTTCTTTCTATTTGAAAATGAACCCTGTCCTATGGATTTCTCAGTAATATATTGAATGTTAGGTGTTATTATCCTGTGCTCTCTCTGTGAGATTCTGACACTGAGGGATGGTATGGCCCGAGTTTCTTGAGGCACAGTATGGCCTAAGTTACTTAGAGAAGGATAGAGATAAGGCAAGTTTTCTGTAGTTCTCTTCCAGTTGAAAGGAAATTCAAGATGATCAATATTACACCCAAAAAGATACATCAGGTCCTATCTCAGGTTGCTTTATTTAGGCAAATACAGAATCAGAACAAGATTAAAAAAAAAAAAAAAAGTATTTAATTTATCTTAAAAATTTCTTTTACTGAGGAGGATTTTCTCCCATTGCCGAGCTTTTTAGCCAGCCTTCTTAAAATTCTTCAAATGAAGGTCATCCATCATAGCAGTGGGAAGGAATGTTACTTTCCAGATGAATGGACCTCCCTGTGAGAGCTTTTTTTTTTCCCAGATCTTTAGCCAAAATCTTTCTTTGCTGACATTCCTTTTAGTATGTACCACCCAAAAGAAGCCTAAGCATTCATAATTTCCCAAAACCCAAAGGAGAATTCAGAGTGGTCAGTATTGTAGAGATCATGCAGCTTTTATTAATTTTCATGCCAGTGTTTAAAGTGATATTTCAGACACTTTAAACAGTATTGCTCTCACTCATTTTAAACACAATATATTTGATTTCTCAATCATTGTTACAACTTTCCTCCCTATGATCCTGTTACTATAAAGATACAAAAGTCTTGTCCTTATGTGTAGCTCTATGTAAAAAAATCAGTATTTATGCAAGGTCAGAGTTTAGTTTTTGTTATGCATAGTTTAAATGAATACCACAGAGACCCAGAAAAATAGGAAGCCTTCATTTGCTCCAACTGCTGTGTAGTAACTCTTTACCATCTGATTGCATTTTGTTTTAGAGATCTCTGAATCAAGTCTTTAGCTTCCCAAAATAACAGAGAAAGGCTGAAATAACATTTTCTGTCATTGCTAACTGAATTTTAAGATTTGAAATTGAAGACATGCAAACATAAATCATTCTGTATAACAGATTTTTAGACTCACAGAACTGCAAACTTTTCCTAACACATTTTGAAACTCATAACAGAATTACAAACTTACCAAGCTCATGTCATACTGGTATGTTTCATAAGAGACATACCAGTGTTTGGACTTCAAATGAGTTCTATGAGCTTCTGTTTATTTCAGAGAAGTGAGACCCCTATGTATCTCAAAGAATTGAACTAAAGTGATGTCATTTATGTCCTTTCCAGAATATTATCCAGTGGGTCCTGTAATCCATCACAAGATGTTCAACCAGTAAAATGAAAGACCTGGAGGTAGTTAGGAAAGGATTCCTCTCACTCATTCTGTGTGGTTAAAATTATGTGTTGCAACCCAACACCACCCTTCAAGATACAGATGAATCATTTTTTTCAGGATATCTATCTTGGTCATCTAACTTTAGATGAACCCTAGGTACCTGTCTCAGGTTGAGCTCTGAAAATTTAAATTAATATAATTAGGTGAGAGTGATTTTGGGTTCATGACTTCTTTTATATTTCTGACACTCTGAAAGTTTTTTTTCTTATGAAATATATATGCCAAAACTAAAGTCTATGTGTATGTATATACACACAGACTTCATTGGCTTGTGAACAGGTATCTGAGCATACTTTATTGAGATAATGTTTGTTTGCATTTTTCCACATGAAATCTGCCTATGTCTCTTTTGCTCATAAATTTTGCATCAACTTTAGGGTTTGGAAAAGTTATACTTAACAATGTAAATCAGAGGTTCTCTAGCACTGCTTGTCAACATCAGCATGTCTATTTCTTTCAGTCTTCTCATTATATACAATATATGTATATAGAACACAATTTTTAGTGCAAAGAGTTTGCAAAGGGAAAGTGCTTGCAGATGGGAATTAGTTAGAAGACTTGTATTGAATCCTGAATCAAAATTATGCATTGACATCATTGTCATGTATTAGATACATCAAATTTAGGCTACGAAATCTGTGGTTTCCAAGTTTCTAGCTTAGTGAGATACAGAATTCCTAGCCAACACTTTGCAGCCAAAGAGCATTTGTTACCAAGAAAACCTTAGAAACACATCACTTGGAAAGAGAATTTTTATAAAGACTTTAAGGAGAAAAGTATCAACCATATCAACCAAAGATAATGAAAAAAAAAAAAAAAAAGTATAATAAGTAAATAAATAGATCTATATAAATAAATAGATCTATTACCAAGGTCCTGAAGGAGATAGGGACTGCAAAGGCACATCATCACTGTAAGGTTATATACAAGCTTTGTACAAGCTTTTTGTACAAGCTGTTGATTTATCTTCTGAAACTGACAGTTACAACTGCATAAATATGAGTTTCTGCTTTGCCCCTTTCCGTCATAGTATTTTTTTTTTAATTATTATCAATGAATATTTATATCATGATTGGATCAAGGTATCTGATTAAATAAGAGACTTAAGAGTATCCACTTTTATAAAGTATATGCTATATCTTTGAGGAACATATCATATAGTCTTTTTAAAGAATTATGAATTTGTAAAATTAAGGTATAATAAGCTAATAACAAAGTTTGTAAGGGAATTAAATTTGAGGCTTTATCCAAATATAGGAAATTGTCTACTTTCTGAAAAGTTTTGAATACAGCTCTTACTTTTACTCAGCGGTTTATAACTGATTACATGCATGTCTATGGAGATATTTCCACAACAGATAAAATTTTCTGTGGATTAATTATTATGAAATACCTGAGTGATGTTCCAAGTATTTTGCCATATAGCAAAAGCAAAGAGCAAAAATAACACAAGACAAGAAGGAAGGATTTGAAATATTATAATAATTCCTAAGTTTTAACACAACAGCCCACAAAGAGCTAGTCTCACCTGGTTAGCTACATGAAAAGATATAAAGATCTGGTATACTAGCTAAAATATCAAGCACTTAACATTTTAATAACGGACATGCTATTAGTTATCACTACCATGGCTAAACTGAGAAACTGCATCCTTTCTCTTGCCTCAGACTGGGTGAGATTCTCAAAGTAGTTGTTCTGGTCTGAAGACACCTAATTTGGCCAACTTGGAGTCATTACTTAAACATAACTATCACCACATTTGAAATTTCTGTGTGAGAGGTGTCAGCTGAAAGATCACAGTGAGATTATACTTTTTACAATAGATGTTTTCTACCTTGATATCTTTGATCACTTGAACATTTTCCCGCAGACATCCAGACTCATGGCTTCTGGCTTTCTCTACAGCTTGAACCAGCCTCCAGTTTCTGCTTTTCAACTTCCGGTCCCAAATTAATTTTTATTAATAAAAGGGGAAATAGTAGCTGTGGGTAAAACAGTGGCAGCAATTGATGCTGGATATAGAGCTCAGACCACAAGTTCAAGCAGAAGTAGGAAATATATATTTTAAAAAATGTGCAGAAAATAAAAAAAAAAAGGGGGGGGAAGAAAAAAATGTTCTCTCATTACTATTCTCTTTTTGACATTGGTGTCCCTTATTTTTAGAGTTGTGTAGCAATAACTATTGCTATCATGTGGATTGTCCCTCTGAATTGCAGGGAATGCATAACAGCTGTGCCTTTCTCCTCAGCACTTTACATATTCTTTACATATTCTTTACAGCATATTCTTGTTCTAAACATGTCACTAAATGATTGTTAGCTGATTTTGCATACAACAGGACATTCCTATATAGATGCACTTGAACAATTAGAAACTTTTATAGATCTGAAGATACAACAGCTTGTGAGCATTGCATCTGTATCACTGTGAGTGGGCTACATGCAAGTACCAGTTCGGAGATATTCAGATGAAATGTCTTAGCATTGTAAGCTGTAGGAATGATAGGAAGCACAAATCTGACACCAGACTTTGGCTCTGATATCTGCTAAAAAGTATGACTGTCTCTATATGGTCTCCTGTGCAGCCAAAGGAAGATGGACAGGCACTTCAGGAAGTTGGTCCATGATATATGTGGGCTGAACCACACTTTGGTTGTGATTCGCCTTTCACTGTTTACACAGGAGTTTAAGGAGACAGCTAAATCAGCTAAACCAGATGTTTTAATTCTACATCTGAAGTGGAGAGAATACAATCCTTGTTAATAAAAGCAATCACAGTGCATTTAGGAAAAGCCAGGTTGGTGAATTGAACAAAAGCATGCTCAGCTCCAGCAGTGCCTGATCTTCCTGAAATGCATGAGGCAATGTGCTTGAGATGCTGAACCCTCTCCATGACAGGCAGCTCTGGAAGTCAGGCTGAGGTAGCTTCTCACCACAGGTCCAAGAGCTGACAACATTCCTAGTAGAAACTTCGACTGTCTGAGAGACCTCCTACTTTATTTGTATGTGTTTTGGGTCAGCAGGATCTCCTATGGAAGACTTCATTAAGCAGCTGGGACTAGTTTTCAGATCTTTTGTGCCTTTTAATAGTGCAACGAGTCCTGTTCTGATTTCTAAAACTGGCATTATATTTCCCTGAATTTTTATTTGTCTTGCAAAATTTCAGCACTGTTCCAAAGAATAATGTCTGCTGCAGGTTAGCTTAGGAATCTCATAGCTTTCAAACCAGAAAGGTAAAAATAAAATCTAATTTCAAACAGTGTTGGAAAGAAAGTTTGACAATTCATACTAATGGAAATCCAGATTACTTCCATTTATAAATTTCTGCCTTCTCAGACAACAGAGTTGGTAAGTAAAATCCCTGTACTAATGCTGTGCAGCATGAATATTTTACTCACTTAAAATCAGACATAGCATAGCTACACTTGCTACTGATACAAGAAGTTTTAGGATACTCTGTGGTTAAAACGATAATAAGGTTACTTTTCTTTCTAAGATTAATTAAAAGAGCCTCAGAGACTACCTACATTTTCCAAGACAAAAGCCATAGGTATAAATTTCTATATAACTGGGTTACAAGTGCAGAGCTCTATAACTTAGTTATTGACTTGTCTGACCAAAGTATGAATAGAAATGCATGTGTGTATGTGCATATGTGCATGTAAACCCCGCTAGACAACAAAATTTCAAAAAGAAAAGGTTAAGGGTTTAAAAGAATGTCCTGCATTGATAATGAAAGATATTGTACCAGACTATACCAGTTCCAGAACCCTTTTACAAGCAGCAAAACTGATAATGTGTTTTTTATAGCGAGACTGAAGGTCCTGCACTCTGATAACACTGCAGTACAGATGACCTCCCAGTGAAGACCAGCAGCAGGCAGGAAATAATGTCTTAGAATATAACATACTATTCCTTTCCATGTTAGCCATCATGAAAACACATTAAAAATGAGGAAAACAGGCAGTCTGCAGCAACCTGGCATAAGATTCTTTGGTGGTCTCACATCCAAGATGATAAAGTAAAAGACTGCCCCATAACAGTTGATGACTCTTAAAGGAGTCACAAAGGTTAGTTTTCAATGCTGGTCAAGAAGAACATTGGCATGATGAGGAATCAATAGCTTGTGTCCCTTGTCTTCTGTGTGGAACAAAGTGACCCTGGGCAGACCACTCAGCATAACCATATAACCATGCAAGTGATTAAAATCTGAGGGAATGAATGTGAGCAAGTAAAATCCATTTACTTAGAAATTTTATAAACAAATGTCCCCTTCCCTGGATCTCACACAGATTTCTGTTACAATAATTTCCCCAACCTAACTGTTATCTCTGAAGTTCTGTAAGAGAAAATGATAATTTATCTGAGCTGCAGAATTTGCAACCTAAATAGTTATCACAGCAAAATCTCACAGATTTATCTTTAATATAGAACAACATGAGAAAAGAAGGCCTTAAATGCAAAATTCATAAAGAAACAATTATGAGCTATTTTTGGAAAGAAAAACAAACCAATAACCTCTTCCATAATTAAGGCATTTTCTTGTAAGCGTTTGGTAGTTTTAGTGGGGGAACTAGTTCCTTTTGGTGGACCAATGTGTGGTACAACAGTCCCTTCAAGGCTATAATGTCCTTTTTAAGCTAGGAACTTCAATTTGTGCTTTTAAGCATATTTTCTGCAGTTAAAACTAAAGCACTGAAACAGGACAAACTTCAGATTCTCCAGTGGGTTTAAGCTTATTACATGCAATACATCAACTTTGATCTTGAAAAAATATCAAAATCTTTCATAGGCATAAAACGATAGACAAAACTTCAGAAGTAAAACGTGGTAACTGATGGCTTACAGCCTTGCTGTCTGCCTCATTAAATCTCTATAATCTTTTTTATTTTGGTACATTGTGGATTTGGATTATGTGGATCCACAGTCCTTATATAGCTTACTCATCTACATTTCCACTCTGTTCCAAACCTTCTGACTCATACCACACAGACTATTACCCCTGCCCCGAAATGTTATCATATAATTCAACCTTTTCTAATCTTTAAAGCTTGACATTTTTTCTTACCTCGTCCTTAGACAAAGGTGTACCTACAGAACTTATCCCAAAATAAGTATCTGTGGTTGGTGGCTGTAGCTCCTCTTCAAAGTTTTTTTCTCTGCAGACTGTGAAAGGAAGCTAGCTCAGACAAGTTATCTATCTCATGGATGACTGGTTACATGAGTTAACTTTTACCAATTGTATTTTATTACTCATTAGTATTTTCAGGTCCTCTTTTGCTTTTGAATTTTCATAACTTCCTGATCTGAAAGTGCCTATAAGTTGGCCATCTACTTTAAGCAGTTTCATTTGCAAATGTAGCCACATTCAATAAATATAGGAGGAAAAAGTATTCCATGATATCTTATTAAAGATATAACTTTGCTTATAGCATACTTTGTACCTAATATTCTGTACTGGTATTCACTAAATCCACTAAATCCCTTGATGAATTCCAAAGGCAGGGTAGGATAAAAATGTACCACATAGTTAGATGGCTAAAAGTAGGTGATGTGATTGTTTTCAGTTTTCTTGTGGCATGTGTTATATCTATCTTAGAAGGATAATTATGATTTGAAGGCTTTCACATACTGACAAAGAGAAACATCCTTTATTTCTCTAGAATATTCTTCCTGTTTTGTGATTCTTCAAAAGATGTATTATTTAGAGTAACAAATGAAAGACAAAACAAAACAAAACAAAATAAAACAACAAAAAAAAAAGGAGAATAATTCCATTAAATGCTCTATAAATGTTTCTCTTTCTAATTTTTTCATAAAGTGTATGCTGCCAAAAACAAACAAACATCTGGAAGACAAAGGACCATTCTGTACAATATATAGTTGATGAAACATCTTTGTCTTGTTACAATCTTGCGTGATTTATCAAATATGTAAAAGATAGAAAACTGCATGAATCAGATGACCAATAATAGGAAACAGACTTTTAGCCCTAGGTTACTGATTCAAGTTCAACCTGTATAGACCAAGAAAATATTGCTCATGTGCTTGGACTGGTTAACACACATATATTAGCAAACTCCTGTTCTGTTACCAGTGTAAAAATGGCAACGTCATTAAATTCCCTGTAATAGTTGGTATTTTTATGACAGTCACAACAAATGCAAGAGACTGAATAGATGTAATTGTTAACTGCTCAGAACAGTACATCTAGAAGTGTGGTGAGACTTTCATCTGTGCATCCCCAAAATGAGATAATGTCCTATAAGGAAAGAGTGTGAGAGAACAATCCAGAAATAGAATTACTAGAAGTTAATATCTCTGCCTATCCAACAGCTACAGTGACTAACCTACTAAGCAGCAAAAGTCAGAGAAAGCATAAAGTAAATTAAAAATTCTAAGCTAGTATGTTCCATAAAGTAAACCCTCACATATTTAGAGAAGTGTCAGTCAGTGTAGATGACCCAAATCCCATGGCAAGTGAAAGGAACATTTTCTTACATCTATAGGCTATTTGCGAATTCTTTTTTGAAAAGCTTGCTGTCCAGAATGGTGTTTTCAGCTGAACAGCCACAAAAGAGATATACAAAGCTGTTTAGTAGGTCTGAAAATGTGTGGATTGTGTTCAGGGCAGAGAGTCTTAACCGACTTCCCTAGAACTGGTGAAGAAGTAGACAGCATATGCAAGCACTTTAGTGCAGTATGAGCCTGGGTCAATAAAAGTCTGGAATGTATCTCTCCCTCTAGGCTTTCTCCATTCAGAGACCATCTGCCCCATTTCCTTTGTTCCTGAAGTCTTCTTTTGATTTGTCCCCAAGTCCATTCCTAGTTAAGCTGTTTTACTGTCAGTGATACAGATTGGAACATTCTGTCTGTGCAAAGCAACAAGGTACAACCATACTCTTATTTACACTGACAGGTCATAGTTCAGTTGAAGTTCATCTTGCTCACTTGATGACAATGCATTTTACAAAATTATGATCCTAATATCTATATTAGGGCATACTTATACGTAAATATGGCTTATTGGAATATAAATAAAGAATTTACAGAGACACTAATGTTTGTTCAGTCCAAATCTAACTGATACAGGTATAATATAGCAAAAGCTTTGTTCATACTTGTAACCCAGACCTAGTGTCTCATGTGTGTTAGTTCCTTTAACTTGTACAGCCTAATTTAAAAAATCCTAAGGAGCTGCCCAGTTTGGAAGCAATCTACGTCTTTTATCTGTCTTTACAACTAGAATTTATGAGCTCTAGTGTGAGTGACTTAACAACCATTTCCCCACTGGACAGCAAAGCCAGCAGTAAGCAGGGGCTGGTCTAGAAAACTGAGAGGTTTGGTCAGGTGAAAAACTTAGGTTTCAGTAGCTTTAGAAAGCTTCACTGTGAAGCTAGTGAAGAAAAAACTTTTATAAAATCTAATGTTATGCTTCAATGCTTTTGTACATCAGAGAAAGATGTTGCGATAAAAATCCTATAACTGCAGCAGAGGGGTGCAACACTCACAGGAGTGGATGCATTAACTAACTTTTAAACAACACCTCAGATGTGCAAAGCACTATAAGGACATTAATTAATTGTCCTAGATTTTAAAATTCTCAACGGAAAGCCTGGAGAAATCAAGATATAGCAGTACAGTAATGTGCAAAGGTTGCACAACTGTGGTGCATTTTCAGTGGCCGGGTCCTAACAGGAAACTGCTCTGCTTCTTTGCAAATGTAGGCCCCTCTGCAACAAGCCTGCCAAGTCTGCAATGCTCTTTTTATTAGAGTTGATATAACACAAGAAAATTGCTAGATTTTTATCCTGAAGTCATCATAAAGCAAAATCAACAGAACGTGGCTTCAGAATTAGAATTAACACAATAAACATAACTAATTACACTAATAGAATGAATGATTTAAAAAAGAAAAAATTGTTTCTTGTCCCATGAGGGGATCTGCCAAATTTATAGACTTTTTCCAAATCAAGATTTTATCCAACATTTTTATATATATGCTTAATTCTTCCTCCTACCGAATGCATCAACAGATGAATGAAGATAACCACAGACTTCAGTTATTCAGATTGAGAAAAGACAAAATACTGACAAAGTACTAACAACATACTAGCAACAACTGTGGGCACTTTGTGAATTCTTGGACAATATTTTAAAAGTATGTTAGCATGTTTTTTTCATTTATTTTTTTTTTTTTTGTTTGTTTGCTTGCTTGCTTGCTTGTTTGTTGTGCAAATCCCATACAACTACATTGCATTTGGATTTATGCTGGTACAATTTACAATTTTATGGCCAAAGGGCTTTTTTTTTTTTTTTTTTTTTTTTTTTAATGCTGCACAGCAAATTTGCATTTGTCATCACACAGGACATATCCAGTTTTATTTAAAAATGATTTGTTCAAATAAAAGTGGGAAAAAATGTTAGTATATGTTCTTATTTATGAACTATATGCAGTTTGCATTCATGTGTGTATACAACAAAACGTTTAACAATTGAGATAAAAATCATGACAAAAATCATAAGCATGTTAGAGTTTCATGTACTGTTTACACAAGAGAATTCACTGTAGCTGACGGATAAAATGCAGCTTGAGTACTAAACTTCAGAACTTATGTGACCTCTAGTGGCAGTTTATGAATAACTGGAAGACAGCTGTCAGTGAACGTAAACAGTAACATTTCTTTCTTAATTTTTCCCAGGCAGAGATTGGTACAGCATTACCTTCTATAAATCAGGAGAGTTATTCTTCTGCACCATTGACAGAAGAACCTGAGGAAGAAGCATCAATGTCAAAATTAATTGACGTGTCTTCAGCACAAGGGTCTGGGGTTCTTGGGCCCCAAATTCAAGACGGTTAGTCAGAAAGAGAAACAAACATTGCATGCACAGCTTTGCTTTTGAGTGTGCCCACTTCACCTGCTTATGGATGTATACCTCTCTTATTGAAAGGGAGATAAATAATTTCTGTACCTCTGTTACTAAAGAGAGATATATCATGGCCTATCTTGAAGTCAGATATATGCCTAGTCAAAATGTTACCACACTATTTCACTATTAAAATGGCTGTGCATCAATTAAGATTTTTTTAAAAATATATTTTTCATTTAAAAAAAAAAAAAGTGAATTGGCAAACGTTACCAGTATTTATTTATTGACAAATTTCAACATAATTACCAACTATGTTCATTTTATGACGACTTGTTACACATTTTTGATAAATCGAGGAATCATAGAATGTCGTGGTAGACAGCAAGTTGAATATGAGCCAGCAGTGTGCCCTGGCAGCCAGGAGGGCCAACCGTGTCCTGGGGTGCATCAAGCACGGCATCGCTAGTAGGTCGAGGGAGGTGATTGTCCCGCTCTACTCTGCGCTGGTGCGGCCTCACCTCGAGTACTGTGTGCAGTTCTGGGCACCACAGTATAAAAAGGACATGAAACTGTTGGAGAGTGTCCAGAGGAGGGCTACGAAGATGGTGAAAGGCCTGGAGGGGAAGACGTACGAGGAACGGCTGAGGGCACTGGGCCTGTTCAGCCTGGAGAAGAGGAGGCTGAGGGGAGACCTCATCGCAGTCTACAACTTCCTCGTAAGGGGGTGTCGAGAGGCAGGAGACCTTTTCTCCATTAACACCAGCGACAGGACCCGCGGGAATGGGGTTAAGCTGAGGCAGGGGAAGTTTAGGCTGGACATCAGGAAGGGGTTCTTCACAGAGAGAGTGGTTGCACACTGGAACAGGCTCCCCAGGGAAGTGGTCACTGCACCGAGCCTGACTGAATTTAAGAAGAGATTGGACTGTGCACTTAGTCACATGGTCTGAACTTGGGTAGACCTGTGCGGTGTCAAGAGTTGGACTTGATGATCCTTAAGGGTCCCTTCCAACTCAGGATATTCTATGATTCTATGATTCTATGATCTTCTGTTGGAAGGGACCCACAAGGATCATTGAATCCAACTCTTGGCTCCACGCAGGACCACATAAAAATCAGACCACATCTCTGAGAGCATTGTCCAAACATGAATTCTGGCAGGCTCAGTTCTGTGATCACTTCCCTGGGGAGCCTGTCCCAGTGCCCAAGCACCCTCTAGGTGCAGAACTTTTCCCCAGCACCCAGCCTGACCCTCCCCTGTCCCAGTTCCATGTCATTCCCTCGGGTCCTGTTGCTGTCCCCACAGAGCAGAGCTCAGCACCTGCCCCTTCGCTTCCCCTCATGAGGGAGCTGCAGGCCACCATGAGGCTTACCTTCAGTGTCCTCTATAGGTTAATGAACCAAGTGACTTCAGCCACTCCTCATATGTCTTGACTCTTCAACATTTTTGAAGCCCTCCTTTGGACACTCCCTAATAGTTTTATACATTTCTTACATTACAATAGTTTTATACATTTCTTACATTGTGGCACCCAAAACTGCACACAGCACTCGAGGTGAAGCCACATCAACACAAAGCAGAGCAGGATAATCACCTCCCTCAACTGGCTAGCAATGTCACGATATGATTGTCCCTTTAGGTTTCCAGGATACACTGTTGACTCATATTCAACTTGCTGTCAACCAAAACCCCCAGATCCCTTTCCACAGGGCTGTTCTCTGTCCCCCAGTCTGTACATACAGCCAGGGTTGCTCTGTCCCAGGTGCAGAATCTGGCACTTGTTCTTGTTAAACTTCATATTGTTGCTGATTGCCTAGCTCTCTAATTTCTCAACATCTCCCTGCAAGGCTTCTCTATTCTCCAGGGAGTCAACAGCTACTCAAAATTTAGTGGCATATGTTTTTATACAAAATATAATTAAAAAGTTAAAGAATTTTTGACCATGAAAACTAGAAACTTAAGAGAACAGTTTAGAAATTTCCAGTGAAGCTAATTTTCTGATCTTCTGAGTAGGTCTAGACAAAGAAGAGCTTTCCACATCTCACTGAGGAATTTAAATTATAAAACAATCTGTCCCTCTCCCACACCTGCATTGTGAGGCTAATAATTGGGATTTGTTAGCAGCTACTCTAAACTCGTCGTTGATGAGTACTAGAGTTATTCACTCCTGTGATTAGTCTGTATTGCATGGTGATCAACACAAAAACAATACAGATAACACATAATTCCTAAACACTTTTACTATGCTTAAAGTATAACTTCGTACCATAGAAGATAACTTAAAATAAAATGGAGTTCATGCTTCCAAAATAATTGTGTGTTCAGTGAGGAAATATGAATCATTCCTAAGTCTGTTTTTTATACGTATTTCTAGTGAGCACTGACCAGACAAACAAAATTATACTGATGTCAAAACAAATAAAAATGGAAATGAGAATTTCCCAGGAGGGTACTGAAAAACCCAAACAATTTCCTTCAAATTTCAAAACTGCAGGATGTTACACAACATTTCAAGTAAATATTGCATATTATGAGTCAACCTTTTTGAGCACTGAATGCAAACCAACTAATGCATCAACCGAAGCTATGCATGGGAGGCTAGAGGCTGTAACATATCAAATCAGATTATTTTGTGTCTTTACTTTTTTTAGCAACCTGTTTTCCTACCAGATGTTGCTGCTGTTCTTGGCTTCATACTGGATAGAAGACTACGGTGCTCAGGAACATCGAGACAATTTAATTTTTCATTTTGGCATAATTTTGAATCCTCCCCATATCCATGTCTTTTTTCAGCTTACATCATCCAGTGACAAGTATTACCCCTTTAGGATAAAAAAGGGGACACAAGAAGGAATTTTCTTCCTGTACTCTGTTATGTTTTGAAAAATAAATAAATAAATAAAATAAAATTCAGACATACTAAACTTTATATTTATCATTGTTGGAATGGTTCAAGGTATGAGAATTTATTTTCTCCCTGTGTGAGGTTTATTCCTGTAGCCAATTTACATTGTCCTGTGGAGGCAGTAAGGGAAAGTACATAAAGAGTCTCATCTTTCCAGAAATGTTTTCCCTGGATGCCCAAGTAAAGATTCTCAAACAAAAGAGTATTCTGGTCTTGAATTCTTTAATCTTGCCTGAAAAGACACCACATATATAGCCTGCCCTTCAGCTAGTTACTGCTTATGGTTGTTAAATGACACAGATTATTAAGGCAAATCTTCTATGTAGCCACAACTGAGCTGGAGAAAAAAAACTCTTCTGAAACAAAAACATTTTCATACTCATTAATTATGCTACTATTTTTTAACTAATCAGAACAAACATCCATCTGCTACAAGGAGGGGAAAAACTTTAAACAGAGGAGTATTTCTATGGCAGTAAAAGATGAGAAACAGATACACTAATTTACACCATTAAAAAAAAAAAAAAAAAAAGTATTAAAAATGCAACACTTATTTCAACTAGCAACTTTTTCTACTCATAATGGCTTTCAGACAATCCAGTCAATGTTACAATTCTCACTAAACTTGAACAGTATTATCAGGAAAAACTTCTGACTACACTGCCTTCATACAGGTCTATGATTAAGAAGAAAAGGCCTGTTTTTTTAATTTTCAGGAACTTCTGGTGATAACAAAATGTTTTGTTAACACAGTCTTCAAGCTACCTTAACTCAGACTGATAGAAAGATATTTCTTCCTGATGTTAATTTTCTGAATCAGAAAACATAAATAAAAAGCATGCAGAAGAAACTGAAGTTTTTCTTCATAGTTCTGTAGGAAAATATTAATTTCCATACAAATTACTTATAAGTACTATTTACAGAACCAAACCTAGCAGATCATTTTAGGTTTCAGTCAATATCTGTTATTTCTCCATCTAGATGGAAGTAAATTCTTGCCGTATTATGGGGAAATTGAACTTTGGCTGGCTGCTGTGACCTAATATTCTATTATTATACTCTGAGAAACACAGCATCAGAAGAAGAAGGCTAAAAGACCTAAACCACCTTCTAATAGGCAATAAATAATAATAATAATAATAATAATAATAATAATAATAATAATAATAATAATAATAATAAAAGTGATTACTTTTAAGAGAGAATTTAAACACTTTGTTGCATTTATATGTTGTGGTGATCAGGACAGAATAAGAATTTATCATCAATAAAATCCTTTAAGTGCTTAGGTGAACATTTCATGGGCAGCCTGCTCTGAGGAACCTGCTGTGGCAGGGGGGTTGGACCCGATGATCTTTTGAGGTCCCTTCCAACCCCTACAGTTCTGTGATTCTGTGATTCTGTGATTCTGTGATTCATTGCATTAATTTACATATCCTTTTGTACATTTTCTTGTAACAAACTGTTTTCTTCTAAATTCTTTCATAGGCCTTCCCACATGCCTTTTGTGTACATGTTTAGGGACAACAGTCTATTGTGATGATCACGAGCTTGATGCTGTTCCACCGTTGCCTAAGAAAACAATGTATTTCTACTCACGCTACAATCGAATCAGGAAGATCAACAAAAATGACTTTGCTAACTTAAGTATGGATAACAATAATGTTCCAATTAGCCTTAATTTCTATAATTTTTTGCTCATACAGATATAAACCATAATGATTCATTTTACACTATGTTTGATGCCACTAAGACTATACACATAAATGAACGTTTGGAAAAGTGCTTTGCTTTGCCTAGAGATCAATATTTCAAATACAGGTTCTCTGTCAAAATTTTGAATTACTAGAAATAATAAAGTTCATCAATGTTTTTGCTATTAGTTGTTAACTTTAGATGGGCAGAAAAAACAACCCTTATGGAATACTTGCACTATATCAGAAAGTACTTTTTTTTCCTAAAAAAGATAGATATATATACTCCCGGAGTACATTCAAATATTATCAAAGTATCTGTGTGAAAGGGATTTTATTTTTAAATAAATATATATTCATATGTTCCCTCCATCAATATCTAGAAAATTCTTCAGTAAATGAAACTTGCTAATAGAAAATCTTTTGTGGCCTAAACTATCCAAAATTAGTGATATTTTATTTTCATGTTTCTTTTTTGAGATATCTTAAAGATACATGATTTATTTTTATTTATTTTTCAGAAAATATTAAGAATATCCTGACTTAATATAGTCAGGACCTGCTATACCCTCACCAGTCTGAATATCAAAATATTTTGTCTATTTTGTGTTTCTGACCTAACTTATATAATGTGTTTATATAACAAGAAGGGACACAATTACTATATATAAATAAAACATGGGGAATAAACACTAAGAGAGAAAAGTAATTAAGCCAAAATATACAGCTGGAAAAAGAACAAAATAGACTAAAAAAATAATAATTAAAAATGATGAAAAATGTTCTGGATGGAAATCACAATTAAGCCATAGATTAATGGTCTTAAAACTAATGTATATTAATGCATTGATATATATATATATATATATATATATATATATATATATATATATGTGTGTGTGTGTTTTTCTGTTTTACCAAAAGTAAACTTAATTTTCTTGTATTTTTTCCATTAGAAAAAGTTTAAAGTTCGAGTGTATTTCAGAAAACAGTCAATGTGTACAACTTCTTACTTTACATTCTGGTAGGAAAATATTGAAACTAGAAAGCATGCAGAACTAGAATGAATATGTTCATTTCCCTTTAAATGTTATATTTTTTTCCAAAGGATAACCATTTAGAAGTTTTCAAGAACACACATATATTTTAAAATTATTGATTTCAAAATCCTTCACTGAAAGACACTGTGTACAATGACACAGACAATTTTAAACAAGATGAGGGAGATGTTGATCCCCTTCCTTCAGAGAACCGTTTGAATGTGTATCATTGCAATATATAAAGAGAAAAGGTTATCATATAGTCAGTCAGGAATTAGTCTGATTCAAGACTCTTCACCTGTAATTTAAATAACCTGTTTGCCTTTTATTTTTCAAAACTTTCAAGAAATACATTTTGAAATTATTGTTTCATCTTCTTTCTCTACCAGACAATTTAAAGAGGATTGATTTGACTGCAAACTTTATATCAGAGATCCATGAAGATGCCTTCCGGAGACTTCCCCAACTTGAGGAACTGGTGCTCCGTGACAACAGGATAAGGCAACTTCCTGAGTTACCAGCTACCCTGACATTCATTGACATTAGTAACAACAGGCTTGGCCGCAACGGAATACGTAATGAGGCATTTAAAGTAAGTCTAGGTTTTATGGGAAAATCTTTTCTTCCTTTCTCCAAACTAAAATAGGATGTATTCCAAAAAGCATCCCAAGTGTTCCTTTTACAGTGGAAAATCTGTTAAGAATATAGGCATCATGACCCTGCTGGTTGTCAGGCAAGCAATAAAGATGGAACAAGGTGAATGAGCCTTATCAACTGGACATGAAAACCTTATTTCTTATTTTTTTTTACAAAGATCCACACAAGACATGACGGCATGCTATGTTTGTTATCTATCAACCATCTACCCACATTACTAATAATTAGGGAGAACAGAATCTGGAATGTTGTTTTATCTCCTCTTGCAAGCAGGCAAGAAGGAAGGGCAAAGCTATGGATGCCACTGCTCCAAACTTACCTATCTACTTAACTACCTTGTATCTACACATTAACTTCATAGAGTATTTATTACTTTCATGTACATACTTTCTTCACACCTTGAAAAGAAGGGAAATTGGAACCTTGGAATGGTCATCCTTTGACAAGAATTTTGGTGGGCTGATGTAGTGCCCCTACTTGCATGTGAAATCTGAAGTTTTTAGTCTGTGTTGGAAATACCAAATATAATACAGACTAGCTTCACATGCCAGAAATCTACTTGTGGAATATTCATTTGTCTCTAAGAAGCTAGTTTTAAACAGACATCTCAATGCCTCCTTTGGAGGACAGCTTCTAAATGTAGCAACCAAGAGCAGTTACTGAATTAAATATTTTCTCCTAGTCCAACATAAGGAAAGTATTGGGAATGGGAATGATGAGCAAATATTAGCCCGTGGAATTGAGACTGTGGCCTAGCAAATTTTCTTCTCACTCTGCATGGGGGGTCCTAGCATTTATCTTTCACATTTACCAAGCACCTTTACCCTGATATCTTAAAGAACTCTGTCAAAAGGAATTCAACTCCAATACTGAACTTAAAGAAATAATTAGGTACTGTAACTTGTGTGCAAAATGGGGCAAAATGAGAGCATTCTACTAAGCTTTATTGGCTACCAAGACAATTTTCTTTTCTTACTATTATAGTTACCAGATAAAGCTGCTTCTTCCACTAAGCTGTGTGAAGAAAAAAAAAAATCAAGTGGAATGAGAATTTTATTTTTAGCTTAAACATTTCTTATGCATTTATATTTTTCTTCAACACCAGTAAGCTTCTGCAAAATTGTATAAGCTTATCACAAAAGCAAGAAAACAGAATAGGAAGCCTTTCTGCATAATGACTGGGAGAAGTGGTATTTTGACTCTAGAACAACATCACTGAAATGAAGTCTCTAATTAAAGACATTTCAAAGATATTTTTCCTTTATTTTATCCAAACAGCTTATCTTTAACAATAATAGCTCTCAGCCTGTGCAAAAGGAAGTCTTTGACTGTCTTCGAATTTATGTCTTTTCATCCATATCATGCTGAAACAAAAGGAGTTCATATCTAATGGTGCTAATTGTGGTGATAGACTTAAAAATTACATGCTAATGATTTTCAGAAGTGTCTAACATTTTCCTCTGCCTTTATTCTTCATCTTCCAGGATCTGCATGAACTTCAGCATCTTTACATCACTGACAACAGTTTGGATCATATTCCATTGCCACTTCCTGAAAGTCTCCAAGCACTTCATCTTCAGGTAGGCTACAAAAGTCAAATGTAGTGTTTCCACGCATCATGTTAGCAAGTAAAACTGGAGTTTTAAGTATTATTATTATTATTATTATTATTATTATTATTATTATTATTATTATTATTATTAAGTATTAATAATAATAATAATAATAATGATATTATTAATACTTAATAATAATAATAATAATAATAATAATAATAATAATAATAATAATAATAATAATAATAATTATTATTATTATTATTATTATTATTATTATTATTATTATTATTATTATTATTATTATTATTTTGGTTGGTTGGTTTTTATTCTGTTTACCCAAAAGTCTATGTATTTGAACTAAAAAACTTTTGAAAACATAAAATTAATAACTTTATCAAAGTTTGGTTTAAGGAGTCAAGAGAAAAATTAGTCTAAACTAATAAAAGAGACAGAAATCCCTCAGACCACTCTTGGAAATCTTTTTTGTAAGAATGGAATGCTTTTTATTCCGAAAGGAAGTTACATACTGGTTGTATTTATACATGGTATATTTAATTCTCTTAATAAAGGTCATTCACAGATTATATCATTATTTCAGTCCTTCATTTTCCAAACTCTTTCATTTGACTATGTTGGAATATCTCATACACCATCCTTCTGTATTTTTAATTTTTGTATTTGATATTATTTGTACCTTTGTTTCTGCTTTCTTCCTTTTAACACTTTCATCTCTGCTTCTTTCTCTTTATTTCCTCTTGTACCAATGACCCATTTTGTTTATCAGATATATTTATTTTTATTCTAGAAAGCTTTGGATACATGTCCTGCTTTACCATAAGTAATTTGTCTTCTATCTTTCAATAAGTAGATCTGAAGAAATATTCTGCCTGTTAGCTGACTATTGTTTTCACCTGCACATGCCAGTAAATTAAATATTCTGAGCTATCTGTTACAGTCCAAAGCTAGTGAGCTGCATTCTTTTCACACCGGTTTCTGACTAGAAAAGTAATATAGAAAGGAAGAATTTTCAGCTTGTCCTCGTTTTAAAGGTGACTTTTTTAGTCACAATTTCCAGAAAATCTTTGATTCTAGCAATTTGTTGTTGAAAATGGTTCACTTAAAGAGATGATGTTCAGTGAAAAAAGGTATATAAGAGGAATTCACAACAAAGGAATAAAACCTAAAGGATTCATTTTTCCCTGTATGTGGGTTAAGCTAATGTGAGAGGGCCTGAGTGAAAGTAATTTGTCACAGATCAAACTCCAGATTTGTGCCTTTACAAGCAGAGGCACATCAAGATGTCAAGATGGTAATTATGGTTCTGTGATTTTTGAACTGTCCTGTGCTGTTTCCAAGTTGCATTAATAATGTGGTTCATTATGATTCTTGAAATTAAAATGCTCTATTCTACCATTAAAAAAAATGTCTCTGCTACATGATTTGAGTTATGAGTTTTGAAACTTTGCACTGGCCAGGGGATTTTACCATCTCTTGTGAGATTTCTCGGCTGTGGACACAATTCTGGATTCAAATCTCTCTCTGGGCACTGCAAATACATCTATAACTTTTTATTCAAAGATTAAAAGTGTATTTTCAAGCAACTGTTCTGATAGATATTTGGGTTTTCTTTTTTAGAACAACAACATTCAAGAGATGCATGAAGATACTTTCTGCAAAATGAAAGATTTTACTTATGTACGTAGGGCTCTTGAAGACATCAGACTAGATGGTAATCCCATCAACCTGAGCAAAACACCTTATGCATATATGTGCCTACCCCGTTTGCCAGTTGGTAACCTCATCTAAACTGTGACAGAAAGGAATACTGTCATATGTTACAAGACTTTTTAAGACAAGTGATTAACTCACTGCTACACTAAGCAAGATACTTTTTTTTTACTTTTTTTTTTCCAAACCTCATTAATTTTGGAAATATTTCTAATAATAATGAAATTGATTAATAAGGTACAAAGGATAATATGGAATGTTAAAAGACAAATCTATTATCTACTTAACTGCAATTTGTATAGTAATATCAAGAAAAGTATCTTAGTAAAAAGTATGCTGAAAACAATAAATGATCAATGTAAATGCAAAATTTTATGCTAAATTTTAAAGTTAAATAATTTTATATGTTAAACCTGTAACATAGAAAACAAAGAATTAAAATGAAAATATATGTACACAATTGAATATTTATCCCCTTTTCATTTAATGTAATATTTTTTCCCATGGAGACACCCATATTTTTCTCCTTTCTTTATTACACCGTACATTCTTGAAAGCTTTGAATAAATGTCCTGCAATAGAGACACCCATATTTTTCTGCTTTCTTACCTGAAACATCCCTTCATTTTGAAAGAGCAAAAACAGTATTCCAAAAGGCATATTTTCTTTAGAAAACATCTTCCTTTTCATTAGTAATGAAATGTAGAGATTAAGTTTGTGTCAGGTTACAGAAAAAGTATATTAAATAGTCATTGTCTGCAGAAATAATTTGTCTTTATAAAGCTGATAAGGTCTGATGCTGTCTTCTTTATCTTTGATAAACTGACCTATCAGTTTATCTAGCAAATAAAAATCTCACATTAAATGGCTTATTTGAGAAATACTGAGCTTTATTCTGCATGGAAAGTGGGGAATAAATAAATAAATAAATAAATAAATAAATAAATAAATAAATAAAAGGCCCTTGATGACCTACAGTCACACAAAATATTGCAGCTGAATGTATTAAGGACCAGAATTCAGAAACACAAGTCATAATGGAAGCAAATACACTTGAAGAGCCATGGATTGGTTTCCAATTATTACTGAGCTTCTCTGCTTTGCTGTTTGAAAGCACCACTAGTTAAAGATTAGGAAATTCTCTTCCTTTGGATAGTCTGAACAACTATTCTCCTGTTGGGGGGGTAGGAGGGACCAACACAAAACTTTAACATATTTATCTAGTGAAAAAGTCCCCAGAAATGATTCACAGGATACAGCGTAAGTGCTTGATCATTCCATTCTACTGTGAAGAGCAGCAAATAATACCTGTACATCTTTGATAATAAATGCTTGATTTCAGACCAAAAATCTCAATAAAACAAAACAAACCCTTCCACTTACACAAGCTGGCATTTGTTATCAAACTTTCCTTTCATCTAAGTGAACATACACACTCGTTTAAAACACAAATGCAAATGACATGTTTTATTTCTGTTGGGCCAGGCAATAGAAAGTTTGCACAGGGACCACATTCTTCACCCTCACCCTTACATTTTGTGAATGTGTACAACAAATTTAGACAAGCTAAAATCAGAGCTGAAGAAATACAGCAGGCTACAATGACTATGCCTTTATGACTATGACACTAACAAATTGGCAATCTTATTTGAAATCCAATAGGCAGCAAAACTACCAAACAAACAAATCAACCAAAAAAACTGGTAATAGCTGGATGCTTCACTTCAGTTTAAAGCAATTTTTCTTTGTTTTCTGACACAGAACAAATTGTAGAACAGCTCTCTTCATGTTAGTATTTCCATCCAAAGACACGAGTTTTTATTAGATATTTGCTCTTAGAGTTGAAGCACCACAGCTACTATTTTCCACTGACTTTTGTAAGATAAAAGTTTTTAGAAAATTTCTACTCGAGATATCTTCACCCTGCCTTCACAAAACGAATGTGCATGAACCTAACTGATTTCAGCAAAAGATAGATAAAAAAAGAACTAAGAGTCTTTAAAAAACTGTGTAATGTAAAACTCAGCATTAGACACTGAGGATAAAATCCCAGTTATAAAAATGTTAATGGCAAAATGCCTGCTGAATCCAAGAAAAGTAAGTATTCCTCCTTAGAAATTTTCTGCCTTCAGTGCTGTGCTCATACTATCAAGCCATGCCTTCTAGGGGGTGAATAAAGCTGCATTTTATTCATTACATATATAGAACGCCTCTTGTGATCTCCTTTATTGTTGTGAATGGATACATTAATGTAAAAATAGTAATGTTTTCTGCTTTCTGCCACTGCATCTACTACCTTTCACCTTTTATTTTATTGACACCTGCAAAAACATTATCCACATTCTTATTTGGTTTATTAAAAAGAAGGGAGGGTGAATCCAAATTTCAAGCAATAATATAGAAAACTTACAGCAGGTTTAATTAACTCAGATATTAATTTAGGATACTTTTTCAACTATGAATGTAACAAATAGAATAAACCAATAGATTAAAATTTATACTCAGCAGATACACTGGTGCTCAAGTCTGACAAACAAAATGTTATAGTAGAAAACAGCTTTCCTTTTGTCTTGCTCTACAAGATAGCAAAATCTCCTGTAATGATCCCTAAAATGGTGGCAATACAATACTGTGTCACAGTGAATTCTCTCTCCAAAGAGATATCCTCTCCTAAGTGGAGGAAGGGTTGAGACACCAACATTCAGTAACCAAAGCTCCCAGATTCTGACAAAGTGTTTGGTGAGTAAGAAGAAAAATAGAAAACTGAGTTCAAGTATGATTTTAAGACTTGTTGAATTGTCCAAACCAACGAGATCTGATCCTCACTTCAGAGTCACCACAGAAAAGGTCAGAAAACTTATTCCTCCAAAATGGCTTTTTTCATTGCTTTTCCCAGTTTTACACAAACGAATAAATCATCCTTTGAAACTAATTACCAGGATGGGGAACTAAATATATGGCCCGAGAATCATGCAGGTATTACAGAAATAGATTTCTTTCTTTAATCCACAATATAATCTGCAGTATAATCCTTACACCTGCACTATACATATGATTGTTTTAACAGTTAATGTATGTAATCTTTAAAATAAAAGATCACAGCAAGTCAATGTAGGAGAATAGAGAATAGAGGGTGGATTTGAAAAAGTAAGGAAGCAGGAGGGACAGAATAACAGGAAAGAATCTTATTTCTCTGAAGCTGAAAATTCAAACATTCCTGTCAGCATCTGAATCAGACAAAGTTTTTAGGAACAGACACAGACCTAGACCATGCTAGCATCAACTAATTACTTCAAAATGAATTCATGGAATACAAAGGGGTATATTTTCAACACGGGAAGAAAGGTGTACTGCTTTTTTTTTTGACCAAAACAACAATAACATTTAAATTCTCTGCCACCTCAGACTGAAAAGCATATACATTGTTTGTATGCAGAGCCTAAGTACTTGAGAATTGAATGGAAGATACTAGGTTCTCTTTGCCAAATACTCAATCTTGTGGCAAGAACCTGTTAAGTCTATTAAGAATGAAGAAGCAAATCCAAAAAACAGTGATTCCCAGGTTTTCTGCAGCCAACCTGTAGTTGAAGAAATTGGCTGTGCTTTGCTGAATTCAGTTTCTTACCTATCTCCATTGGCCTTCTGTGCACAATTTTACTCTAAAAACACAAAATTTGGGTGCCTGCAGATAACACCTGCAGTGTCTGAGCTGCTGGCTGCAGGGAAGGACACCAAGCAAGGTATCATTCCTTCCACACTGCAGGACCTTGTGCCAGGGAATGTAAAACAGCTGCAGCTCCCGACAGACAGTTAATGAGACCAGGAGCATGGCAGCCAGCCTTCAGACCTGCCTTATCCTATTTTCCAGGTTGTAGGATGGTATTTCCACTCATTCTGCATTCACAGTCTGAAAGCCAGTATTCCATCAGAATTCCTGAACTGACTAGGCCTTACACTACCCTTACTATCAGAGGTAAAGACGTTGATATTATTCCCACTTGAGAAAATAGTTCAGAGATTAGCACTAATAGTGCCAAGGCTATGAGTTTGAGTTGTGTGCACAGTCTGACCTGTTGCTGTTTTCCACCACACCTGCAAGTGGATATAATCATTTCTTTTAAGGCTAATTGCCACAAGTCCCTCAGTGCTAGGAGGTCCGTGCTCTTAGGAAAATAAATAAATAAAATAAAATAATTAGAAAATAAATAAAATGAGAGATGGCTTTAAAAAAAAAAAAAAAGATTGCTGTTACATTTTATAGACTGTTCAGTGCAGCAGTTGTGTGTTTGACATCTGCTCAGAACATCTGCTGCAAGGACAGCTGTGAGAGGAATGTATAACTTGTGAATCTTGTCTTTGCCTGGGGGAAGGAACTGTGCTGGGGGAATTTCAGGTGTCTGAAACTGTAGCTATGCTACTCCTATGCTCTTCTCAGTAAATGCTGTTAACTTGAGCTTTTTGCTGTGATATAGCTATTTCTGCTGCTAAATTCTGGAACTACAATGACACACACTTGTCTCAGTAACAACCCACTGATGAGAACATAGGTGCTTTAAGCCACAGGATCAATCTGTCTCAGTTTGTCAGACCCATGGGAATCTCAACTGTTCAACACTGTGCAACCACTTCAAGTTACAGGGAGTTTGTGTTAAATGTCTGGTTTCTACTTAAGAGCTCATCCAAAGGGAATCCATGTAGACACATTCTTTAGAAAGGCTGAAGATATCAGTGTTCACAAATAAGATAAGTAATGACATCAAATCAAATTAAATCAATCAGTGTGAGTATTAAATTATTTTTGCATGTCTAAAAGACTTTTCCTTGACATATTGAAGGTGAAGAGACAACAGAGCTTGGAAAAGTTGTATTTGCTCAGACAATATAGGACATCTCTACATCTGCCCTCCTAGCACCTTTGATCCCTTTCTCAAAACCGATTACAGATAAGGGAACACTATTAACTGGCTTAGCTGCCAAGTAATCTTTGTTTTGATTTGAGAAGGCCCCCTAACTGCTGAAATCAGACCCAGAGATAAAGAATAACAGAATATTCAGAACCTTCTATAGTTGACAGTAAGACAGAGAAAGATTTCAAAAAGGTCACTGTGGTTAATAACATCATCAGACTGCAACTACATACAGTGAGACTGAGATCACAAGCTATATCTGGAGTAACAGAGACACCTTGATTAAACAAAATATATGAATCTTCATTTTCTTTTTCAGTCTTCCATGGAGCTGAGCTCAGTAATGGTCAAGATTCATAAAGAAAAGCTGTAGGTATCTGTAGAAAAAATGCATGAAGGATTGTTTAGTAACATACATTATCAGTTAATCATCTCATGGACTACTACTGCCATCATGCGTTGATAAATGATAACACTGGACATTATACCAAAGCCTAACCTTAAGGATAGGTGTACTTCTTCACCTCTTCTTTGTTTATGTTTCCTAAGCTTGATGCTATGCACTTTTTTCCCTTACATCTTTAATAAATGCTGAAGGAAGGGGAAGTTCTTCCAAGAGGAAAATAAAATAAAATAAAATAAAATAAAATAAAATAAAATAAAATAAAATAAAATAAAATAAAATAAAATAAAATAAAATAAAAAAGTGCTTTTTTATTTTTATTATTATTTTTTTTTATAATCGTACTAGGAAAAAAGCAAGAAAAAAATCACTTTGTCTGGAATACTACATAAAAATATTTTACATATTAATAATATGCTATTATTTTTTATTTTGTATATAAATAAGTAGAATATAATTGTCATCAGAGCAATTTATGTCTCGGGGTATATTGTACAGATATTGCAGTCATTAAGTATTAAAATTAAAATCATTTAAAGTCCTTGACAACATCTCTCAGCAAAAGATGGACACAGAACCTTATGTAAATGTGCATTTGCATCTCATAATACAAAAACATGAGTCTGACCTGTCACTATTAGTGGGTAGAGAAGGGAGCTAAAGCAATACATACCCACTTCTTCCCAGCTGCATGAGCCTTGAGGACTTTCACAGAGACAAACACAGGAAAAAAAAATATAAAAAAAAATCCAAGCAAACAAAAAGCCTTATCTTTGTGTGGTGAGAATAAGGACAAAATACATGTTTTCCCAGAAATAAATGTATTGTTTAACACCTGTCTTCAACCTAGCTTTTATAAGGCTTTGTCTCGCACCATAACAGAGACCTTTATTTGTTTATTTCCTCTGCACTCAGTGAAGCCAACAAAAGGAATACTACACGGCACGGAATGCTTGGTGTGTTATAAATATAATATGTACAGGGATACATATTATACATACATACATACATATCTTGAGATAGGCCTGCTATGCATCTTGTTTCCTTTCACTATGAAAGGACAGGAAATCCTTTCAACAGGTGTTGTGAAGAACTGCATGAAGGATTTGCAGCCGGGAGAGCAAGAATTATGTTTTGGTGGACTTCTGTTAGACTTGCGAAAACTATTTAGTCCTTCTGCGTCTTCCTCTGCCACTTGGCAAGAGTAATGTTCATTCACTTTATGAGGTGCTTTGAAGGAAGGAAAAATTAGGACTAACATTAAAGCTAGACCTGGCTTTCTGCCTAAGGCATGCATGGGAGGGCTGTGGAGATGCGCCCCGCCCTCCCCAAGCTGACCAGATGTGAGGTCACAGAGGGAGACACTCCTGTCGTTGGTGTCACCTACTGACACAGCCACATGCCAACAGTGCCACCAGGAGGGTCTGTCATTTTTCCCCCAGGCCACTCCAGATGAAAACCTCTGGGCACAGTACAGTGGGAGTGCAGGCTGCCAGGATGGGGCAGAAGAGGCAAAGGGCTCCCTCGTGGGCCTGCCAACCAAAGACCACCCCTAGGGACTGGGACACCATCCTCATTACAGGGCAGGGCCCTGGTGGGAGAGGAGGCTGCCCCTGGCACTTCTTGCCCAGATGCACCTTGCTGCTGGCCACAGCCAACTGGCAGCAGCACCACGAGGCCCAGCAAGGCAAGGGTGGTGGTGACAGGCGAGGGCAGATGTGGGAGCGGATGGACATGTGGGGCTTGTTCTGGCTGTGCAGGAAGGCTGGTAAAGGCAGAAGATGGTGGCAGAGGCACAGAAGGAAACATTTCTTTAACCGAGAGACAAAGATAAGGAATCCAAGGAGAGAGAAGTACCACAGGGAACAGGACCACTCTGCGTCTTCTTCAAATGGCAGCTGGGTGCAGGAGGGACCACACAATTCTCCCACACAGAGACTGTGGCACAAGAGGTCTGAGGGGGCACACTGGTGGCATGACAGCAGGAGGAGGAGGAGACACCACCGCTGCATGAAACCTCTCCACCAAGCCAGGGCAGGTGGGCAGAGCAGCCCCAGAGAGGCTTTGCAGCACAGGCCTCCCCCAAGAAATCAGCAGCCTCAGACCATCCATATTGCCCGCAAGTGTTACCACAGTTTCTCCTTGGGACTGCAGCAGCCCTGTGAGCCAGCAACAGGCAGTAGTGGTAGAGTCTTGTGCAGTCCCCCACTCTGGAATGTGAAGAAGCACTGCTGGGCAGACAGGTCCCACGTTCTTCCTGAGCTGCTGCAAGAGATGACTAGGTACCTCCGCCCCATGAACATGGCAGGGTACTGCCTGCTGGGGATGTGTGCGCCCCACAACACCAGCCAGTACATTATGGATCAACATCTGGACACATGGAAAAATGAGCAGGAAGAAGCAGTGGCAATGTCCAGAGAGAACAGTATTGACAGCATCATGGATGAGAACTCTCTCACAGCCCCTCTCCCTTCCATAGTCCAGAATGAAGGAGACATCTCTACAAAGGAAGAGGAGGACAAGAAGGAGAAGAGCATGCAGCTCACCTACGAAGACTGGAAGTGCAAAGCTGATATCCACCATGAAACCTAAACTGGAGTGACAATGCAAGGAAAGTGTCTAACTTGTAACATCATCAGCTATTAAGAACCAATAAGCTTTTGACATTCAGCTCCCTAAATAAATATATATAATCACTTCTAATCTTGCTGCATACTGCCTAGTGATTCACATACACCGAGATAGGGCTGGCAAAATAAGAGCCACAAAAACAAGGCTAGTATTGTATATGACAAAGCAGTCAAAACAGCTGTCTTGAAGAGTTATCTTTTAGAGACTCTGTTCCCCTCAGGTGCATATGTCCCATTCAGGATGGCTTTTAAGTACATTATTATGTCCTACTGAAATAAGAGGCCTTATACATATGATTAAAAAAATGAATATATGTAAACACAGATTAGAATGGAGGCTTAATTTGGACATTAAAAGGGAGAAAACTGACACTAAAGCCTGCTTAACCATGGCTAAAGTGTGTATTTGCGTATATACATAAATACATTGTATAATAAATGCAGCTCAAAACTAGGACAAAAAGAACAAAATAATGATAAAAATTTAAAAAAATGGGGGTACAACAGCCCAGTCACCGTGCACACACCTTGACCTGTCATGAGTGCTCATATCATTTTCATGTTACCAAAGGTCAGGAAGAGAATGAAGTTTGGTTATATATATTCTCTTCATTTTTCAAGCTGCCTCAAAGTGAAGTCATGGGAACCATCACAAACATACTAGTATTTTCGTACCAAGGTGAAAGAGACAATAGCCTTATGTGTCCACTTGCTATTAGGAGAAAAAAAATATATTCAAAAGAGAAAAGCGGCATTCAAAAACTTCTCTTGGTTGCTGCTTAAGAGAGAATGATGCTTATGTGGGTTGGGTATTTAACAAGGTGAAAACAAATATCTTGTCTCTGACACAGATATTTGTGGACAGACAAAGATAGAATAAAGTGACATAAGCCTTTCCCAACTTTGGTCTGAACTGAGACAAGGTCTAAAATGCAGCTGGTTGTTGAAGAACTCATTTTTTGTATTTCTAGCAAACCAGTCCCCTAACAACCAACAAGAGAAATAAAATCAATATTAATCAGAATTTTCCTATATATGTCAATATTTTTTCCATGTAAAATAACCATGTATATGTATAGAGCTGTATGTATAAATATGCTTTTTTTTTTTTGACTTTTTTTTTTTTTTTAATGTAGAATTAAGTATTAAAGTAGCTATATACTCTCAAAAAGGTTAGAACTTGAAAAGTATGCAAATCACTCATATGGCAAAAATCTTCATTTTTAGCTCCATAGCTTGAGATGGCTAATGTGCTATTATGGACTCTAATGGGTGAGGATGATGTAGAGGGAGTAAAGCCAGAAGAAAAAATTTGGTATGTCATAAAGGAACTGACAGAAATTTCTACTTCATAGCAGACTTCTCAAACCCTGACTTATTTGAAAATTATAAAATTCTTCCCAAGTAAATGTAATTTTCAATTTTTTACTGTCTATAAAAATGAGTTGAAGCAGTGCTAACCATGAAGAAAACTGTTTGAATAAGTGTAAGGTTTGTAGCCTCACGGTTAGTATCCCTTTCTGCTATATTTCTGACTTTGAAAGACAATAAAAGCTTGACAAACAAACAAACAAACAAAACCAAAAAACTCCAATGTATTTCAGATTTAGTTCTCAAGTATTTTCAGTTCTCATTAAGAACATTTCTATATAAAGCATTTTTTTTTTTAATTTTTTAATTGGAGACTAATATAGAAATCTTCCCCCTCCTCCCCACCTTGTGGATGAGAAGAGGTTTCTCTGATTATTAAAAAAGAAAAAAAAAATAAATAAAAAGCACATTTTCCCTATGAAGATGATTTCTAAACCTGTCTGAAATTTGAAGAGAAAAATGGTTTTCTTCTTCCCTACTCCTAATTTTTAGTTGGGTGCCTGGATATGTCTGGAGAAATACTTCGACAAATTACAATTAACATGACATAGCAAACACTCAAAAAAGATACTACAACTTAGTTGCACACACTGTCAACATGTAGAAGAGTGATGTCCATGAAATGAATATCATTTAATTCAAGAGCACAAAGAAAAATTGAATTTTGAATTTACTGCACCGGAGAAAGAAAAAAAAAAAAAAAAAAAAAAAAAAAAAAAAAAAAACAGAAAATGGAAGCTCTTCTTACAACAGCAAAGAGCCTTTGTAAGTTTTTGCTAAAAGATTTTAACTACATGTTGTCTCAAGAAGTTAAGAGCCAAACATAGGGAACTCATAGTAAGAAGCAGTAGGTTTTTTGTTTGTTTGTTTGTTTAAAGTGGGGTAATGTAGCAAGATATTTTTCTCTCAAGTGCTCTCACAGGTAAGAAGGAAGCAACACTAACTTTATGGCAACATTTGGATTTGATCTTGCTTGTCAAACTACAAGTTCTCTAGACAAGCGATACCTAATAATTTCAATCTGATGTATGTGCTTTCAAATATGTCAAGCATATCAACAGAATGAGGATATGAAATATCTACAAGTATAGTATTTTTAAGTGACTAAAGAAAAATAAATCCTTCTGAAATACACATTTTCAAAAACATGGGATATCTTAATAATCATTTCTGTTGTCAATGCCAAGCTGATTTTCATGTACCTCCAAGTGTCACCTTGGAATCACAGAAAGGCTTGGGCTGGAAGTGACCTTAAAGGCCATATAGTTCCAACCTCCCTCCAATGGGCAGGGATACCACCCACAACCTGATCTGGGATACCAGATCAGGTTGCCCAAGGCCTCATCCAGACTGGTCATAAATACCTCCAGGGACAACCGCAGCTTCTCCGGGCATTTCGGTGCCTCACCACCCTCTAAGTGAAGAATTTCTTCTTAACATCTAATCTAAATCTCCTCTCTTTTACTTTAGAGCTGTTCGCCCTTGTCCTATCAGTATTTCCCCTCATTAAAGGTCACCAGGGCAGAGCAGAGGGGGACAATCACCTCCCTTGACCTGCTGGCCACTCTGTTGATGCAGCCCAGGATGCAGTTGGGCTTCTTCACTGCAAGCACACGCTGCTGGCTCATGTTGATCTTTTTGTCCACCAGAACCCCCAAATCCTTCTCTGCAGGGCTGCTCTCAGCCTTATCTTCTCCCAGTCTGTACTCATGTCTGGGTTTGCCCTGACCCAGGTGCAACACTTTGCTCCAGCAGAGACAAGGGTCCAGTCTTTTTGTCTTGTGAGTCAGGGTTAGAAGCCATCTTACCTTCCCCTTCCAAGGACATAAGGCAGGGCTGTCACTCAGCCTGGCCAGTCCACAATCAATATCATACATCAATCTCTCGCTCAGATTCTTGGACACTACATTGCCTAGTCAGCTCCTCCCATAACACAGGCAACTTGGTTGAACAGTTTCCCTAGCTGGTCATTCTTGTATCTAGTGTTTCCTGAAACTGAGGATCTGGGCAGCTGAGAACCCGGGCAACCCCTCTGCCTGGGTTTCAGCCTCAGCCCAGCAGTTGCGATGGACACTGTTTTTCTTTCAGTAGAAGGCTGCTTCTTGTTGCTCCAAGAATAGAGAAAAGCAACTCGCCTGCTGCCCTCCTGCACAAACTGCTGTGCAAACTGCAGAGCCATGCCCTGGCTGCCCTGTTCCTGGCTGCTCAGTGCTCTCTAGGGGCTGCTTTTGTACATATCATTTACATAAAAAACTCATTATGTAAAAATCTAAATCACTATTATTTTTAGAGGGTATAATTAAGTACATACTCAGCTTGGTAAATGAGGACAACAGGGTATTGTTATGAATGCCATTAATAGCACAACACAGACCTGCCAATATCTTTATTGTAGTTTAATGAAGCAGCAAGGCAATTCTTATTATTTATTTTCTGATAGCAGAGCTAGAAGAAAAAATCCCATTCTTCATATCCTGAATATGAGATTCCCAGAACTGTGAGATTCCCAGAACTGTGAAATTCACAGAACTAATTATGACCTTCTGTTTCTTCTCCCTGGGAATGTATCATACAAGCAGCACAGACATGCAGCCTCTGTCCCATGTTCTCATGTGCCAGAGACAAGAGATCTGTGCTTCATTTTAGGTATTTTATGCAAACAGGGACCAAAAATAATCTGAGAACAACCTCACAGCTGCTAGTTTAGAGTATTATCTCCCTGGGAGATAAGATATTTGGATTCCTGTCCCCACTCCAGTGTGCAATTTATGTTACTACAAATTCATATAGACTCAAGAGAACAGATTAAGGCCACACTGTCTGGTCTCCAAATCCTTTTGAGCTGATTTTCTAGATGGTTGAAAATAGAAATTCAGACTTGTTTAGGTAAAGGAAGAATGAACACTCAGGTGTCCTGAATCCTAAGTAGGTATTTAAATAACTGAGCTATTAAACGTTGAAGAAACAGCATCATCCTCACCTTTAGAAACTTTGAGAATCTCCTCTTTGAATTTTTGTAGCATAACCATATTAGAAACAGAGTGTATACTATGTATAGGACAGGGTTGGCAACAGATGTATTAATGTAAAATACCTTTGATTTTATTGAAGATCATACAACAATTCAGTCACTATATACTTAGTATTTTCATTATTCTTAACAAAATGTGGCATTGTTGCAATTTATGACTATAGCAAATTTCTGAATTTCTATGAAATTTCATACCTACAAAATACAGGAAGGATTAGACAATAAAAATTGCTGCTTGTTATTGACATCCTGAGCTTTCCTAAAATAAAAAGGCCTATTTTTGAGAATTATGGAGAAACATGATTTTGTTATGAGATCAACATTATTATTTTTCTAGACAGTTAGTAAATTCTGTAAGGACAAAAATCTACATTAAAAGTTTGTCACCAGTGAATAGGCCTAACTTATTTGCACATATGTACTGGAAACCAGTTGCAGCCTCTGACAGTGCATGACAAATTACCAAAGCTAACTTTAAATTTTATTTATACTGACCACCAAGATTCATAATCTTTGCTTTTTCTTTCAAAAATGTATGGTCCCTAAACATGCAGATCTTCCACTTTTTTCTTCAAAGACCACATGCTAGTTAAACCTAAACACCTTTTAAACCAGGTTACCCTAACAAATTAAGGACCTGTCAGATTTTCTCTCTGAACAATCTCAGTAATGGAAGAAGGTTCATAAAATACTCCATATAACTAGAAAAGATACTGGAATATTTTTTGTGCTCTATACTCAAACTGATTCATAATAAATCTAGATTACTGATAGTTGGTTTCTTCAATGGCTATGACCATAACTATTGACAGGTTCAGAGAGATAGTTAGCTAATTCTTAAATAAGGCTATGACATCATCGGGGATAATTCAGCTAAGCATGATGTCTCCTTCACAGGTAGTTTATCCTACAGCTCTAATATCATGGTGACAGTTGAAATCTCATCGCTGCTGTGGGCCTCAGTTTCTTAGACACCGAGGAGTTGTGACAAGTGGATGACTCTATGGTGGGTATGAGAATGGCTCTCTGAAGGGCCTTCCAGATCCCTTGAGAAAACCGCTAAGGAAAATTGAACAGGACTATCATGAGAGCCTTTTAAAGAGAAAGAGCAGGCTGTACACATCCTCACTCCATTTCCACAGCAGTCTGAGATTTAAAAAAAAAAAGCTGTTGAGACAAAAGTCAGACTAAACTAAGTCTGAAGATATAAATACTGGAAAGAGTGCAGTAAAGAGCCATGAAGATAATTAAGGGATTGAAGCCTGTGACTTATAACAAGTGGCTGAGAGACATGGCACTGCCCAGCTTGGAGCAGAGAAGGCTGAGGGATATCTTATCAATGTGTATAAATACCTGATGAAGGGTGTGAAGAAGGCAGTCAGGCTCTTCTCAGTGGTGTCCAGTGAATGGAAAAGAAACAATGGATACAAACTGAAATACAAACAATTCCATTTCAAAATCTTTCACAGCAAGGTAGTCAAACACTTGAACAGGTTGCCCAGAGAGGCTGTCAAGTCTCCATCTTTGGATCTTCAAAATCTGACTGAACATGGTACTGAGCAACCTGCTCTAGCTGACCTTCTTCTGAGCAGGAGGGTTTGACTTACCAACCTCCAAAGGGGCTTTCCAAACTCAGACATTGTGTGATTCTGTAAGCAGTTTACCTTGGCTGTTTTATTCTTCTCAGGCAATGCAACATTGCTGTGAACCACTACTTTGATAAAAAAAGTGATTCTACTGAAAACACAGTTCCATACCTTTAATGATTTGTATAAAAATGCTCCTTTGCATTTACCAGCCTAATGATGATAAATGAACTTTCCGAAAATCAAGAAAATTCCTACATTAGTTACAGTTTAAATGGGAGGTTGGGCTAAAAATATATACATCTGAAATGTAAACATTGGACAATACTTGTAATTATTTCAAATTAAGACACATAAATCTAAGAAATTTGAAGCTTGGGAATTTGCTTAAAAGAAATAATAATAAAAAAGTAATAAAATTAGTTGTCAAATGAGAGAACCAAATGATTTATTTTCCCTTATATATTGATATCATTACAAAAATACAGAAATGCAACATCCTTCAAAGTCTGTGAAATCTAATCTGGGACTGCAAGCACTAGGCTGATTATCATTCTGTGTTTGCTGTCTGCTGTTATTGCTGCACTTGAAGAGAGATTTGGGCACCTTGCTCTGACAGATGTTTGGGAGATGAGAATGCAGTGTTTGAAAATGATATAGCTGTTTACAAATACTGCAATTGAATTACTTTGTGATTCCAGTTTTCCCCATCCAGAAGCTCTTCATTCATGGTAAGCACTTTGTCTAAAGCCAGCTCTCTCTGTCTTCCCTCTAATGTTCCCAGACTGAAATTGAACATTTTCCCTGTTCCCACCTCAATCCCTCCATAAAAGTTCATGTAAACCAGAAAACTAAAGTGCTCAGGGGACTATTGTACAACTGTCCATACCATTAACACCGAGCCTGGCATCATTTAGGACTGAAGCAACTAATGCTCTTCCAAGCAATGCCCAGAGTTAGCATGGTCTGGAGACCACTCAAAACAAACAAAAAGCAGTCTGGATGTGGTCAACATACATGTATTTTGGGTGGAAAGGGATTTGAACCAGATAGATATAAACCATGACATATCAGTTGGTTGCAAGGCCAGAGAACAATCCAAGCCCCTTTTTATCTATTAACACAAATGAAGTTTCTGAGTCTGTTTCAGTCTGTAGATCCTTCTTTCTTCTTTGATACATCTTTTGTCTCCTCTGGATTCAAATTAAATATTTTTTTCTTCAGAGGAAAGAATAAGATCTCCTTAGACCTTAGCTCCAACAAAGCCTGAAATGGATCAGAGATGCCCAAATCCCTTTGAACTCTTAGAAGGATTTAACCCCACATTGGAATATCTGCTTTTATGTATGCACACAGGTGAATAGCTTGGAGGGCACATAAGCGCAGAGCAGCTGGAATCCTGAGATAATCAAACTTTTAGAAGTTGTTTGTTTTTTTTTTTTTTTTTTTTTCATTAACAACAGAAGAGGTATGCCCTAAAACAAAGTCACTCTTTAGTTAAACAAGTTCCTGCTCTAAAGCAGGGGCAGTTGAAAAAGGTTCATAATGATTTTTAACAGGAAAATGACTCTTTTTCATATTTTTCTTCTTAGAAACAGCTAAAAGGAATTTGGTTAATCTTTCAGGTTAAACCTGAAGAATAATCCAACAGAAAATTTCAGTTCCATGCTTAAAATCTGGAAGTTACAAACACCTGAAAACCAGGTGTTACAATGAGAATTACCATTAATAACAGGCAGTGTTACTAGATGTGCCTTGAAATACACAAAAAAAAAATGGTGAACTCCCCTTCCAGACCCCCTCTTTTCCCCCCAAAAGGCAGAAAAAGCAACTGTTCCCCCATTAACTTATACCTGAAGAAAAGCATATTCTGAAGAACAAAACAGTGTACCAGATGGAATTGAGAAACTTTGGTCTGTGGCAAAGCTTTCATACCGATAGCTGAGACAGGAATCATCCTTCAGACACCTGCACAGTCAGTTGTCCCCTACAGAGACTCTATGACAAGACTCTGACATAAAGGGAAAGAAAAATGAGCCTCAGCCCAGGCAAGTACATGATGCTCACACTGAGCTCAGCTTCTTACCTCAGTCACAACTTGGCCAGATTTGGCCCTGAGAGCAAAAGATGATTTCTGAGGCATTACACAGTTCAGTTTGGTGCAACATTTTTGCAGACATGTATTTGGAGATCTGAGCAGCATACAGTCCTCACATATCCACTCCTCAAGATGCTCATGGAAAATTTTGGTCATGTAGGTAAGAACAAACCTAGAGAGCAAACAACAGGAAGCCAAGGTTTAAAACATTTCCAGTCAGAGGGCTTAACTGGTGTTTTACCTGCAGTGGTGGTCCTTTTGCAGAAACACAATTTATTCTGGATTGCACCTTTGCACCAGACCCATGCTTTTGTTCCTCGCACTGAACCCCTTCTCCATTTAGCAGAGCTTTTTGCACCAAGTGAGAGTAATTTGAAACAACCAGGTTACAACTTCAAGATATCTTTCCAGTTCCACTAACAAATGACATCTGAGCACTACTGAGCTACTTGTTGTTTTGGCACTTAAGGGATAGTCATCTTAGGATGAGTCCTATGCAGTTTAAGAGCCTCAATAGTTTGATACTTTTAAGAGACTAAATAGTTCAGGAAAGCATGGATAATATGCTATATGCTAACAGCCACATAAAAACCTGAGCTTTCATCTGCACTCAAGTCCTGGCATTCTGAATGATAATTTAGCTGCCTGATAGGCAGCTGATTCTGACATTGATCTTTTACTTGATATTAGTAGATGTGCACTTGAACCATTCACAAATTGCTTAGAAAAATCTGTTTGCACTCTGCAAAAGATATATGTGTCTCTGTATCTTTTGGTCATCCCACCTCTTATTTGGGATGAGATGTATTTTTAACTGTTACTAAGAAGCAAGAACAAAAAAACAAAACAAAACAAAAAAAAAAAAGTCTGGTTTCAGTCCCAAAGAGCCTTAAGGGTTGAGAGTGGGAGGCGAAAAAAAAAAAAAAAAAAAAAAAAAAAAAGCTAGTTAAAGTTCCTGATAAGTAAAAAACATCAAAAGCATCAATCCCCTGAATCCCACTGCTGGTGGGAGTACTAGAAGTAGTTTTCCATCTGCTCAGCCCTAATATGTAGAGCTAGGGAAAAAGTCCAACAGAGCAGTTCCCTTCTGACAACACAGTTTGTCAAAACTGAAACAGTTCAGGGTCACAATTTCAAATTGTCATCATTTTAAAAAATAACAATGGTGGCAGAAGGGAGATTCTGCTAAAAACAAAATTGAACATTTTTGTTTCCAAGTATATATGCATTTTAAATTCTATTAGTGTGAATTTGGTGAAACTGAATTGTCTATATATGGTAAGACTGGGATGAAATGGCATCATATGGACCAGAAGACTGCTCAAAAAGTCCATTATATCCCACTGCTATGTCTTCTGAAGATACCACAAAGAGTGCATAAAATCACTTTAGAAATGTTTTAATAAGACATAAAAATCTCCGTACAGATTTTTTTTTTTTAATGTTACTGACTGTACAGAATAGAATTTGAAGGCACAAAATGATCCTGAATATGAAGTATAGTGATTATTTTACATACAGAGTCTGAAACAAAACAAATAAACAAACCAAAAACATTGGAATATGTTTATGGAGGGCCCTACTGTTGATGCAATATGACACTGAGTTTACCAAAGCTGCAGGCAAAAATAAATAAATAAATAATTTGTTACCACTCTAAGGCTGAATTTTCTCCCCTCTAGTCACAGTAAAATCCAGTTTAGGGTTGTCTCTGCTCTTAAAGGTAGAAGGAGAAGATCTTCTTCTAATCAGTTGTCTGAGGAGACAGAGGTATTCTGAGATAATGTAAATGGTGTTTTGTGGTGCCCAGTAAGAAAACTCACAAGGTTACAAAAGATGCATGAGGCTTTCATGCACTGACTGGTGGAATGCAGAACCAAATAAACCTACCTATTCTCCTTGGAAGTTTTTCTCTTCATAAATTTGCTTCTTTTCTAACTAACCAGGCTCACACAGATTTTTTAAAGACTAGCAAATTATCCAGTCTGCTGTCCAGCACAATGGAAGGTGCAACAGAATTATTCTCCTAAGACTGTTTCAATGGCTCCATTGGGAGATCCTCTAACTGCCTGGGGATTGAACTGCCCAGCTATTTATATTGCAGCTTCTCATTCATGATAGCAGGTAAGTAAATTGTTTGTTAGATAAATTATATTAACCCCACACACGTCAAACCTAATTCTCAGGCTGTATTAGTGAGTCCTTTAAATCCACTGGGCTCTATCACTTCATAAAAAATGTATATCTCACCCATGTTATTTGAAATCCAGAGAGATTCTTCTTGAACTTGTTTTCACCAAGTTTCTCTGCCTCCTTGCCTGATTACCAAAGAGATGTCTTGCCTCTAGAGGGAAAGTAATTTAATATGTTTTTCTAGTTGCTACAGTAGCTGAGTCATAATACAGGGTTTGTGAAATTACATCCTTTCTTTGGCTACAGGCAATAAGATACACAGAGCTGCATGAATTAGTGTATATGAAGGAGAGATTCAAATAGATAGATTTTGAAAGCATAAAGTCTACTTTTAATCCACAAAAGTATCTCTAGTGTATAAAATAAAACTAAAAAACCCACTGGCATCTAAAAGTTTTGGCAGAACATTTATTCTGAGATAAATGTGAAGCGTGGTGTGAATTGTCTCTAAAAAAAATCCTCAGATAATATATTAAAATAAAGTAGCTTGAAAGTACTTCTCATGCATTTTTCACATTCCTAAGTAAGTTCTTTGTTAAATCATATTAAAAAACAAACAAACAAACAAAAAATAGTTTGTTGAACAAGAAAATGGTTAATTAAAACTGACATGTCCAGAAATTACATAACTTCTGCAATATACTGAGAAGAGATCTACTAGGGAAAGATACATTTTTTTTTCTTTTGTAGCATTTATCTTTTTAATAAATGCACATACTGGTTAAATTGGTAGCTACCTTGGCCAATTTTTTGATTAATTAGATGTAAATCTCTTCATTATTTGGAAGTATTTTATGACTAAAATTCATTCATTCAGTGCTGAAAAATGAGGGTTCTGCAGGGCAGAATACTGTTTGGATTATCATTTTTCTGAGAATAATTCATTTTAAAATGAGGATTACATGACGGATCTCTCTTTATCTCAAAAATAAAAACAAAAAATACTCTCCTTCTCCCTCCCTCTCACCCTCCTCCCACCAAAAAATAAAAGAGGGAAGATACCAAATAAGATAAGTATCCTCATAAAATGTCAGAATAAAATGCCTTGGAGAAGGAATTAACAAAGCAATCAAACAGACAGCACAACTGAAGAGAGCCATGTGACTGGAGGGCCTTCTAATGCTGCACATGTTCCTACCAGTCAGCATTTCTTTTGAAAGCTGGAACACCCTTGTTTGCTCTTTAGTGACAGATTAAGCACAGATGGCAATTCAACAGTCTTGTCTGTGCATGTTGGCCCAGAGAACGTGACCTGCATCTGTTTTAAGCAACAGACTAATGTGTTTGCTCAAGACAGCAGCAGTCATTGCTGAGTAATCCTGGAATTCACAAGAGCCTCTTTTCTTGCGTTTGAGACTTTTCCAACATGGAAGAGCAGGTGTTCACATGTGCTTGATCTAGGATGAAAGATGGCTTTCTGGAACACTTCTGAAATTTCCATTTTGACAGATTTTTGTGGAGAACATGAAAATGAGCACATTATGTTTCAGAGAAAGGTTAGTGGAGTGCTATGCCACAAAAATTTCATTCTTAATATGTTAAGGCAGCAGGCCATAATTCAAATGTGGGTTTAAAATAAAAAATCAAAATATTTGACACAAGTCTGAAAGCATTTACCATACAAATGTATAGCATTTTCTGCAGAACAAGATTTATTTATTTAATTATTTGGTGAAGTAAACACAATTCTATATATTACAAGTTTGTCATGTGTATTCTTACCTCAAAAAAAACAAACAAACAAACAAACAAAACAAAAAAAAAACACATCTGCCCTCAAACTAAAAGTCAATTTCTGGTACTTTGGTGTATGTTTAAGGCAATATCCTGCTTGTTATAAGCAGGCCATAACCTGGTACAATACCTCCACCTCCATATTGATCTTAATGTTTTTTACCCTTGAAGTTAGGCTGCTCCAAAGACCTAAACGCCTTTTTGAAAGTCTAGGAAGTACACTATCCAATTTCCCCATACCAGTTTTCCTGTTAGACACAACTCTGGGGATATTACTTTGAGGGCAGACATTTAGAGGTCTGGGCAACGCATACTGGGATCCATCTGTGCTGCACTTGTGGACATGTTCCCACACACAGAGTAAGGATCAGACTCCCATGTTGATGTGATAATTGCACTCATACCAGTGCCTACATGCACTTATGAGAGTATTGCTCACAAGTGTTTCTGCACTAGAGGTGAGTGTTGAGACTTCTCCAAAATATCAGGTTTTCTGAAAATGTGCTTTTAATTCAACATGAATGTTTGTGGGTTTATTTGTTTGTTTTGTTTGTTTGTTTTTCTTTAAAATCCAAGAAAAGTTTTCTTTTTGCATAGCTTTCTCTTTTGTGGTGGAAAAACCTTGGCACATAACCTGTCTTTCATTCAAAAAACTGATACAATATAATTAATGCAGAAAATAAGGATTTTCTAGGTAGAATCCTAAGGTACTACCCACGGGTTTGATACAACACTGAGATCCTAATGGCCAAACTCAGCTTTTTTTTTTTTTTAAGCTACATGAAATGTTCACCCTCTGTGCCATGACTTTTTACGCAGTCAAATTTTGTAAAGTTAAATGGTCAAACTTATTAGTAGGGAGTTCCACCTGCTTGTGTCACAACGTACATTTTTCCAAAATCATGTTCCTTCATCCTTTTTCATTGTGACTGTGTTGCACTAGAGCAAAACATAATCATGAAATGTAAAGGAACAACTAAACGTAACGTAGAGACAATGGTAATTTCCACGCACTTCTGTGGTCACACTATTTATTTAAGGAAAACAAATTCCAACTCTCAGATAGTTCAGTTAGCATAATCTGTAATTCAGTAGTTAATTTTAACAACAATATAACTTTGTTTAAATCAGTTCATAAAACTCTTTAAACTCACAAACAGTATTAACTTGAAGTTCAGCTTTAAGAAACGCTTTTTTTTTTTTTCCAATTCTTCCAACTCATTACACTATTATTTATTTATTTATTTATTTACACTATGGATCTTTTTGCTACTGCTTTATAAGGAGAATAGGATAAATTTTCTAAATATTAAGGAACTGAAAACAGGAGGATTTGGAAGTAGGATATTAAATCACTTCTTAATACAAAACTCCTGAAGCACATCCTCACACTCCAGTGAATGTCTCAGTAGACAATACTCCTAAAAACATGACAAAGCAATTTTTTGTCAATTGTCAGCACTCAAAATTGCTGTTTATGAAATATTTTTGAAAATAATAAAGTAAAAAAAAAAAGATATTCATTTTATTCATTTTTACATGCATTTTTTCTTCAGCAAAAACTTCAGGAAATTTGAACTATAAAGTTTAAGATCACATCATTAAATAATAATTAAAAAATATTTTAAAAGAAATACAAGTTATAGTTGCTGAATGTCTCTGCATCATCCTTGTCTTAATAATACTTGAGGGACTAAAAAGGAATCAAGCAATCCCCATGTAACACATACCATTACTTGTAACAGATGGAGCATATGAATACATTTTTTAGTATATGAAAAATAAGAATAAAGGATCCTGTGAGGACATATTTAAACTTTTTTTAGCCTTCTCAGAATTGGCCAAATTAATGGGTAGCATTAACATGATAGAGATTTTGAGAACTGAAACTACTTTTTGAGCTGTCGATGCTATAAATAATTATTTTCCTGCTAATTTATAGCTTGTTGTTTTCCATTCCACTCCATGAATTCTAATTTACTTTTTCATTACTTTAAAAAGAAACCTGTGTTATGCATTATGTGAAAAATAACACCTTGCTCTAGCAAATGATTTTCACAAGTGGTGTCACATACAATATCAATGTGTGTATCAGAGATATTCTTAGCTAATACAAACTGCCAAATCCAATCAAGTCAATGTTGCTAGAACTGTTTATTTCACCTGGGGACCCACATTCCACAGAGATTTCTACTTTCAAGTTATCAGTAACCAGTGTCACACTGAATACACTGATTAGTTATTAGAATTTTAACACAGACTGTTGCCCCTCTAATTAAAAATAATAATAAAAAAAAAAATAAACAAGCAAACAAACAAATAAAACAAACACTGAAAAACAAAATGCTGCTACTCAGAACTACCCCAATACTGTTGTCTTTTTCTTATTTCTTTCTCTCTCTCTCTCTTTTTCCCCCCCCCCCCCCCCCCCCCCCCATGAACACAGATAAAAAAATCTGTTCAAAAGCAAACTGGTAAGAACCTGTGTATATCACCTGTGTATACCAGAGCAGGCCAGACCCGCTGACAGAACTAAATGTTTTGAAAGTGCTATTAAGACTACATTCTTTTTCTGCTCCTCTCCTATTATTTATTTATTAATCCTGAACTGCTCATCAACCATAATGTTTATAATATAGGAGAAATCCAAGACAAGAAATGTGTCGTGGACAATCTCTCCCAGCCACATGCCTTAGCTGGACCCAGCCAACAGCCTTTGCAAACCTATGTCAGATGTCCAAGGAAGTGTCTCTGTGACAGATGTGCCCAGGATCTGCAGCCCAGTACCTGAAGACCTGCCCTTCTAACCTGCTGGTGTTGCCCTCCACCAAGCCTGCCACCATGGTGGTGTTGAGGCTCATGGCAGAGAGCTATCAAGAAGGTCAATCTGGTACATGTTGGCCATTGCCAGAAGAGCTCTCACAATTTCCACACACCCATCAGGTTTCAGGAGAACTCAGCAAGGCATGCAGACATCTGAAATACCACCACCTCTCCTTGTGCAGGACCTCATGACCCCGATATAACAGGAATGGGCCCTTACAAAGCCAGAAACAATACTCCAGGGCTGTGCCACAGCTGGCAGTTTGCTAGTTGTTGGGACTTCATATTCAGACACAGAGGTCAACAGCAATACTCCCAGCTATATCTTGGTACTGTATCCCTCTCCTAAAATTGAATTTATGATTGAATTTATGAAGTGCACAGGACCCTGCAGATCAAGCTTTCAGTGTCTGGAATTAAGAAACCTGAAAGAGAATTGCTCCCCTTAGCATTCAGACCTTGATCAAATTCCCATAGAACTGCAAATAGGAAAAATAAATACACTTAAAACATTCTGGAGAGACAAGGAGAAGCCAGGTAGGTAACGTTGACAGATATCTATTTAAGGCACACAAACTGAAACTGCAGCAAGTTTCAACTACTCCAGGAGAACTAAAAGAGAGATTGGTATGCCGTCTTTTTAACTAAAGATGACTTGGGAAACAAAGTATTAAAAGACTTACAAAAAAAAAAAAAGTCAAATAAAGAGACATTCGAAGGTGGAAAAAATAATCAATGTGAAAAATGTTATAATCAAATTCCTGAAATTATTGGATATATTAAAAGGAAGACTCAGTTCAAAGTACATGCATTTTAGGCATCTTCTTAACAATTCAGTACTGCAGAAAAATCTGGATTATAGCAGTGATATCCTGACTTTACTGGATAATTACATTTGGAAAATATCCAAAGAAAGATTTAGATATCTTCCAAATCTTTAGATATCTTCCAAATCTGTCCCTCAAAACTCTGATCCCTTCATTTCTTCCTACTTTTTTGATAGCACTAGTGCCTCTGTAGCTTTGGTCCTCATCAACAGCATTTTTGTACAGTATTTAATCTTGTACATCTAGATTGGGTCTTAATCCCCCCCCCCCCCCCTTTTTTTTTCTCCTAAAGAATATCTGAAAGATTTATTGGTGTGCTTGTCTTCTTGTATCCAAATAGATATCTTCAGTAACAGAATAAAAGATTTAACTTCCTATAAATATGTTGCTAGAGGAACATCAGCTGTATCTATGGCAATAAACTAAAAATTACATGGAGTTATTCCCAGGCCCTGAAGTGATCAGTTTATAATACTAAATTGTCAGAACAGATCCTGTGATGATTTAGCCCCACTCACCTAGCACTGCTCCAAACTCTTCCTGGATGCTACTTAGGAGCTAGCAAGGGCTGAATACCATTCTCATCAAGCAGTTACAAGGCCAATCTGCTTAGAAGAGAGTTTTGCAGCTCAGAATGGCCCTATTCAGCTCATTCATGTAGATGGATACTTATATCTACAGTCTTTGCATCAGTCAAAGTCTAATATACTCTAAAAGTCTGATATATATCCTGAAAGGCTATATCTATATGTCTGAGTCTTTCCTTCAAGACTCAAGCTCTTTGCCAATTTTTATTTTGTCTTGTCAGAAATAAATAAATAAATAATGAAGTAAGCAAATTTCATGTGACCCAAAAATTATTAAATTCAGGCTCACTTAGAACAGAGAATTTCATGGAACCTTCTATTTTCCTCTCCTTAACTGAACCAGAGGTATCACTGTCTCAAATGGTCTTTTTTCATCCGCAAGGTTAATAAGCTAAGTAAAAGAACACGACTAAAATTAGTTTGCAGATTAAGACACCTACACTTTCTGTTTACACACTGACATCTAAACTCTCAGTGTAATACAAATCTCCCCAGTACAATGACAGCCTAAAGGCCTTGTTCAATGTATCTGAGAAAGTCTACTTGAAGATTCCTGAATTATGTGTCACAACATACAAACTGAATCTCACTCAACCCCGTATCTCTACAAATCCAAAATGAATTTGAGATTTTTTTTTTTTTCTCCTTTGACCTTATGTTGATCTAACCATGTTTAAAGAACATGGCTAAATGAGTCCAGCTGAGCAGCCACTAAAAAGCGCAGTTATGAATGAAGGCTCAAATATAAACAAAGTTAAAAATAAAGGTCTTTCCTCTACTTTAATATGGCAATTAGCAAGAAATTTGTCATCTTCACATTTCATACTCTAGTTAATTTACCGTTTTATTTTGTCTTTGATTTCTGTTCAAAGATATTCTGTCAACATTTTGGAGAATCTCAATTGATCTCCCTGATATAGGATCAAGTCAAGCCTGACAGAAAAAGCAATTGATTTTTGGTCTTATCATTAAAATACTTTCCTCCTTTTTCTTGTTTCTCTGAAGTATTGATCCATGAGAGATATGGCTTTAAATATATGCCTCAGAAAAGCAGTGAATATCTGTAGTTCATTAGTTCCACTATGTCTTCAGAGAGATTTGAAGTATCTCTACAGACAGTTCTTGTGATAATTCCTCCTAGTGCACCTGCCTACATTTACAGAATAAAATATCAACTATCACTGGAACTTGACCCAGTACAACTTGAAACATCATGTAAATATAACAATAGCAAAGACTGTGAGTTGGACTGCACACATAAAATAACTGAAAAACATCTGTTTTCCTTTGGCAACATGTTTTCAAATCCTGGCAAAATACCAAACATTGCACATGTCTGCTAGAAAGGCACAATGAACAACAAAATGTCTGTAAAAGTGTTCATTCAAATATCTCTTTTTTCTGCAATAAGATTTATATGAGGAGTTTAACATGGTCATCAGTAGAAGACAGCTGAAGAGATAACAAGGATCGACAGTACCTTAATGTAATTGAATAGGTAACGCATCTACATGAAACTGAAATACTTCTCCCTTGAGTTCACACCAATCAGTCGAGCTTTTAAAACTGTCAAGCAAGACATGTATTTTTCTGAGGTGGTCCATAAGTTATAGCAAGTGCTCTTGGTCAAGAGATTGGAAAATTTCCAAGCCCTGTATTCCAAATGACACCACCAGGGTAATCACTTTCAGCCTTCAGACACAGAACTGCCTGCATAAGTGTCTCTTTGTAGAATTCACTGCTCTAAACCTTTACTTAGTCACAAAACACAGCTGCCACATATTCCTATTGTATTCATATGGTTTGGAAAGATTAGTCCCCTCATAAAGTAGCTCAAAAATAAAATATTTTTAAGTATTGCTCTATTGGTATGCAGTAAGACTATAGCAACTGCAGCCCTGAGCTTACAGATATATGAAGAAATTGTGACTTTGTTTCATTCCAGGAGCCTCTAGAAAATCTATGAAAGTTCAAAAATAGCATTGACCTTGACCTGTATAAAAGAGAAACACCCTTAAGTCACCATACTCTGTGCTATTAGTGATTAAGTGGAAAGAAAAAGGAATAACACTTCAACATTTTTTGTTAAAATAAGAAATTAAAAAACAGTGGTAGTCAGCAATTCAAGATACATTCTGTGAAATACTGAAAATCCCTTCACAGCCCTTAATAAAGTTTCTATGACCTCTTATATTCCTTGTCTGAAAACCATCACTTCTCACCACATCCCTTGATTACATTTGAGAATGGGATTTAAATGCCACAAAGGTCAAGCAGCTTTCCTAAGAGGTTAATAGATTTGATTCCTACATATTTATTTTTTTTTTTTTAGAAATGCTTATAATTGTCTTGATATGTATCTTGAATAGAAAGAGGAAATTAATTTAAAGCAGATCTTGTAGTTTGCTTAACACATATATTTATACTTTCCATAAATCAAAGAAGATGCTTTGTGTACTTAAAAAGATGAAAAAAAAAAAATGAATCACTTTAAAAATAATAATAATAAAAAAAAAAACTAAAAAGCATCTCCTTTATGACCTCCTGCATTTTTAGACTTCCAATGTACAGGTAGAAATTCTCCAGCAGCTCTGACAGAGCTCTTTGACAGACACGCTCTCTCAATTCATGGGCATTACCCTAGCTTTTCAGCTCAACCTTTTTTCTGTTGCACAAAAGGCTTTGAGGGTAATTCATATTTCAAGTTGGTGGCAACGTTTTTTTTTTTAATGTTGTGTTGTAAAAACTAAAATGATTTCTCTTAGTTTCCAAAGTGCTTGACACTTTTTAAACTTTCAAACTTATTTTCAGCTTTTCTCTCATATTTTCAAATTCTAAATAAAAAACCCTCAAAACTGACTCATTCTAAAGATAACAACAACAACGTTATGACATTTCTGAAATTTTCCACTGTCCAATTCTGTTCTATTTCAGGATGAGCTAAAAAAATCTTCACTGTCTGAGAGGGCAACGTGCTGTCTAACATAGACCTTGAACTTTTCCCCTTTTTTGGTGGAGAGGATGTACCTCCTTTTCCAAACCTTTCCCCAAAGTAAATGTTATTAAAGAAATGACTACACTTTGATGTATATGACAAATTTACTTTTGAACTGTAATTTGTAGAAATTTATCACATGCAAATGAGTGGTTGGCCTTTTAATCCTCTCTAAAAATAGCAGAAAACAAAACAAAAAAAAAAATAAAGAAACTTTCCTTATTGTTTTTGACCAATCATTTGTCATCTAACTATCTCACTGTATCTACTTTTCACTGTTGACTGTATGTACTTTTGTCTGTTCTTTTTGTTCTTTTCCTGCTACTGATAACTATGAATTATGTACAATAGCACAACTCCTTTCCATATTCTTGTCTCCCCTCTAGGAGCTCATAGTGCTCAAACATTAGAAAATTGAGCTATAAAAGAGATTTTGTAAAGTTGAGAATTCATCTCATATATCCAATAATTTATATATGTTTAAAATCTCTCTAAAGCTTCTCATTTTTGCATTACTTGCTTGTAGTGTACTAAGTAAGGGTACCATGGTAGCTGTGGCTGCTAGCTAATAAGATGATTATTTTTATCCTCTGTAGCAGTTAATTGGAGTGGGTCATATACCTGTAGGCAATCAAAAAAAAGAAATCAAGAGGACCAAATTAATCAGGTTTGAATTTAAAATGTCTGCAGGAAGATTCTTTCAAATATCAGAAGCTAGCTTTGAAGAAAGTGCCATGAAACAAATACAACTCTTTAGAGAAGGAAAAAAGTTTTCAGTCTAAAACCTGGAATATAAAAGGAACATCTCATAGGAAGAATATTTAAGTCTTTTATTCATAAAGTTACATCTCAGTTTCATTTCCTTCCTCACTGAAAAGTGTTTTTCCTGCTTAGTACATGCATCTGAAATAAATGAGACCAACAGGAGTCTTGCCAAGACTTAGCTTTCACACTAAATGCTTTACATGTGAAAAGACTTTTTTTTTTTTTTTTAAATAGCAGTCTTGACTGCAAGAGAGTTCTTTATCTTAGCTAGGTTTGATGATTCTCAGACTTTTCTGCTTGCACATTAACAAAAAGAAAGGTAGATTCACAGGAAAAGAAACTGAGTAATTAAACTTTCAGCCTCTATATTTCATTGCATTTGAGACACAACAGCAAGAGGGTAACTCAGTACTGCTGTGAAGTACAAAAATGGTTTACCTTTTCGAAGAATACTTTTGAGTGCAGGAGAAGTTCTCTGTGTTATTTACCTGTAAATTATTTATTGGAGGTCACTCCTCATACCATCTCAAAGCACAGTTTGATATTGGCTTCAAAAATACAAACTTTGGCCTCTTTCCTCTTCTCCTCTCCTCTTGATTTCAGGAATTTAAGGTACTCTATTTCTCTAACAGCTGGTAGAGCTGTATGTTAACTCCAGTACTGTTATTCCACGAGAGAAGCTCCTTGTATCTTGTTCTCCTTTCAACCAACATATAAGTGCTTCAGAATATCAGTATTTAAAACTGTTCCAGAAATCATAATGGTGCAGAGAGAGGGAATACTTTTGTGCTGAAAGATAGCAATTCTGCAAACAGAGAGCTGATTCTAGTCTCTTAATATGACACAAGAGGCTTGGACACAGCTAGGATCCACATAAACCACTTCTGTCAGATCAGACCTATTACCAGACATAATCTCTGCTAACTAGTTGTAACTCAGAAACTTACAGTCTCAAAATACATCACATAGAGGCCCCTTCTTTTCTCAATCAATATGTCCTCTACTGCTATGGATTTTATCATGGAAAGTCTGAAGAAGCTTTGCTTTCCTTTTTTAGTCTTCAATTTTCTGTGATTGACAGTTTCTCTTTCCAAAGCCTTCCTCAGTATAGTCTTCCTCCACAGAATTCTCTTCTGAGAAACCAGCAGGTGCTATTTTGCCTGGAACAATTAAGTTCTTAAGTAGCTATTTCTAATAATCTGCTTGAACACAGCAGAGGATAATTAAACCATTTATACTTTCTGGGTGGCTACTTCACTTGGGCATGTTTATGCTCTATCACAATTTCCATGTGTGTCTCATGAGGCTCTGTGGTTTCCTAAATTCCAGTCAATAGGCATTGCCTACAGATGTCTTGTTTATTCCTTAAGACATTGTGGTTGATCAAGTGTATCATTCAGTAATCACCATGCTATGTACAGAAAAGCTAACATCTTATATATAGGATCTTACATTCTTCAGCCAGTTCTTTCAGCAGCAATAGTACACCTAGTATTGGTCAGAAAGCAATATCAGAGCTGAAACATTAAAACTTCAATCATCAATAAAAAATCTTTATAAATAATCATTTAACCCTTACAGAAACTATCTGTGTATTAGATATCTGGATGAAACTGATTTAGGAAGCAGACTTAGTAACCTTAGATAAGCAGCTAGAAAGACCACACTAATAAATATTCTTTTTTCTTTCAGCTTTATTAAAAATATATATAATTATATATATATTTAATATATATATATATATAATATTTATATTGAAATTATATATCAAAGTTAAGTGTGAAGCTCTGGTTCACTGAAATCAGTGGCCAAGTCTCCATTTCACTAAGGACAAATTTTACACACTATCCCAACATTACGTTCATTCCAAAAGAGGAACATACATGTTTTCAAATTCTGAGCCTCCTATGTTTAGTTTTTATTGTCAAATCATAGACATGTCTGACCTTGTTCTCATAAACCCACTCAGCTCACAGTCATCATTGAAACTTTAACGGGAAAATATTAATGAGTATTTTAGACACATTGCAGAAGATGTATATAAATGTGTGTGTGTATATACATAAAGGTAATGACGAAAGTAAAGAATGGAAATATATATTTTAAATTAGAGAAACATGAAGACAGGAGACACTATATTTTGTCTCTGTGTATTTTTTTTTGACACTATGTATTTTTTTTGACACTATGTATTTGAGACACTATAAGTTGCCAGAACCTAACTCTGCTAACTAGCCCACCAGATAAAGTTGGAAATCAAAGACGAAGTCACCATTTTCATAGATTCATGCTGTGTCAGTTTAAAGTGGCACCCTTTCCTGCCTCCTTAGTTATCTGCTCTGTTCTTGCTAGAAGGAAAAGGGCAGAAGGTCTTTTCTTAACTACCATACATTATAGACTGCTGTGTCAACATGAAGTACAGTTGGTGATTTAAGAGAATATGCCAGGCTGTGATATACAGTGGCTAAGCAGTAGCAGAAGGATGGACAGAAAGGTGGATCCAGAAACCTAAGAAGTCTCCACAGGTGAAATATTGGAGATTGTGAGGACTCCTCACAGTCTGAGGAGTGAAATTTACAAATGAACTAGTCACAGAGGTCCTTCATGTAGAGTGAATTAAATACTTAGGAATATATGAAGTACATCACTAGCATGAACACCTTACATACAAGAGGTCTGAGAGCACTGCAATGTTCCAAGATGGAAATTGAAGGTACAGTGACATTTACCCTATGTGAAACAAACTCATACTACTCTATGTGAAACAAACTCATATTCCAGTCTCTGCATGAGACTGGACAGCAAAGAGCATGCCAACCTAGTTTAAATTGGACATTTTTTCCTAACAAAAGGAATAGCTGATGAAATACATTGAGGCTGAAAACAAGAACAAAACCAAAACAAACAAACAAACAAACAAACAAACAATATGTTAAGGGATGGGAGACACTGGATTTTGCACATGTACACTAATGCTGCTATGTCACATGGTTATACACACTCGGTAGCTCCCTGTTACTTGTGTATTGAGGTCAGACGAGGTCCAGGGTTAGGTATGTTGCAAAACAATTCTGGTGCATCATTCACACTGATGATCTAAAGGGTAGGCCTTCCTAGCTATACTGCCACAGCACCAACTGCATATTGGCTGACTGGGAAATGAAAATGAAAATAAAACTCTCCTAGCTCAGTTCATTAACACAGAAAGAAGGACTATATTATTATTATTATTATTATTATTATTATTAATAATAATAATAATAATAATAATAATAATAATAATTTTTATTTATTTATTTTATTTATTATTGTTATTATTTTCCCCTCTGGAGAAAAAGTTCAGAATTTCTTTCTTTACTCACACAACTGCAGTTTCTAATCGATCCTCCGGGGCACTGGCAGCACTTTCAGCCAGTCAGGGAAATGCCACAGTAGAAAACAATCAACTTTGAAATGCAAAAGTATGTTTGTAGACAGGCAGGGGGACCAGATAGTTTGCACAAGCTGCAATTAAAAGTTCACAGATTTGCTAAAGCTAATTTCTGAATGCTGAGCTGACGTGGATCAGAGCCACAAGGTGCTTGACATTTTGATAGTGTTTCAGAGACCTTTAATGAATATATAAAGTCACAGAACAAATCGTGTATTAATAAATATATAAAATCACAGAACAAATAGTGGAATTTTATTGAAGAATGAAGCTACACAGCAAACAGGAGACAGCCTTGAAATGTGTCCTCCAAGAGTAATGGAAAGAAACCAACAAAGGGATGTTGACTGGATTTTAAAAAAAAAAAAAAAAAAAAAAAAAAAAAAAAAAAAGAAAAGATTGCCTGTAAGAAATCACAATCACAGTCATGTTTTTAAAGATGGGCACTTTCCTAGGAAGACACATCATGTGCCTAACTGTGATGGTACCAGCCAAAAAAAAAAAAGTATTTAAACATTTTAAATACGAACAGGTAGTTGTTCTGAAAATACATGCACATTGCCCTAGCATTAGTCTCATTCTCCTTTTGGAACAATTCTGCCTGATTAGGCGGAGCCTCATTGAAGAACTGCTACTTGTTCATGGCTGATGGTGGAAGACAGAGGAGAAATGGGAAGGAAGAGAATAGGAGACTGCAGTTGGTTGTCATTATTGTTGCTACTCTCCATGCTACCCCAGCCCGACAGACAACATTGATTGGCTGCCTGGTAGTCTGCTCCCCGAGCAGGGACACCAGAGACGGACACGCACATGTCTAGCTCAAGTGCCAATTTATTGCTGTATAGCATAGCTTCTTACACCCGTACACGCGACTGCCCCAGATCCCCGTGACCCTCTGTTCCACCCACGGTCCCTCCCAATCCTCCCCTCACATCTGCCCGCACAGCCATCCCCCAGCCAGCCACCCCACAGTACTTGTCCAGCATGACGCCAGACGGTACAGAATACCCCTTTGGCCAGTTGGGGTCAGCTGTTCTGCTTCTGTCCCCTCCCAGCTCCTACTGCACAGCCAGCCTCCTTGCTGGCAGGGCAGTGTGAGAAGCTGACATCCTTGGCTTAGTGTAAGTACAGCTCTGCAGCCAGTCAAACAGCAGCATTTTATCAACATTATTCTCATCCTAAATCCAATGCACAGCACCCTACCAGCTACTAGGAGGAAAATTAGCTGTATCCTAGCTGAAAATAGGGCACAGCACATCACAAGGCATGGAATGTGATGGTGAGGCGATCGGCTACAGTCAGACGCATTCTGCAGGGGAGCGGGGGATCGGACAGGCAGGGCTATTTTTTCCAGCATCAAGCCCACTTGAGGGAGCTGCCAGGACCCGGCAGCCCTCGCGAGGGAGGCTGACGAGGCGTAGGCGGAGCCAGCAGCACCCCCTCCCGGCCGTTCAAAAGCTGCCCCTAGGGAGCGTGAGCAACCGGGAGCGCGGCAAACACAGCATGGCGCGTCAGTAGGGAGTGGCGCAGCAGTTCACGCGGGTAGGGCAAGTAGGAAGGGCAGAGCATTCCCCCCCGCCCATATGAACAACTCCTCTTATGGCAGTCTACCGCTAGCTAAGCTGCAGTGGTCTCCACCAGGCACAGTGCTCTCTCTAGGAAGTCTGTGCACACCCCGACTGACTGCCCGCTCAAAAATGCAGCAGTTCAGGTCTCTGGATCCAGGGAGTACCTGAGCCTTTTGCTACCACCTGCAGGGGGCTGAGAGACTGCGTGACGTGAGAGCAGGTGGATGACCTGGTCTGCCTGGTGGCAGAACTCAAGGAGGAAATTGAGAGGTTGATGGATATCATGGAGTGTGAGCGGGAGATACACTTGTGGAGCAACTCCCTGCAGGGCCTTAAGGACAAGTATCGTGGTGAGACACCCCAAATGGGGGTGGAGCCCCTGCCCTGTTGCTGTCAGGCAGAGGGAGGGGACCTAGGAGTTGAGGAGGAATGGAAACAGGTCCCTGCTCGACATCGCAGGTGATGCCCCCCCCCCTACCGGCCCCACCTTCCCAGATGCCCTTACACAACAGGTTTAAGGCCCTCGAGCTTGAGAGACCGGTAGCTGAAGTAGCTAAAGCTATCCTCCTGGGTAGGAAGTCTACCCAGGAGGATGCTGTTATATATGTGGAGGTTGCAGGGGGATTGCTCGGCACCTGGCGAGCAATCTCTGAGGCCTTAAAGAGCCATGTGGGACCACAGTCAGAAACATCTGGTTTGCCAGATAGTGAGGGTGCTGCGGGCTCGTTCACTGATCAGACTGCTATTCCATCAGCCCCGCCGCCGCTACTGCCATCGCAGGCCTTTACTGTTCCGCCCCCTGGTAACCTGAACATGCCTTTTGACCCAGGCCCTATTGGCCTTGAAACGGACATGGATATGTTTCCCTTTGATCTGGGATACATAAGGCCCGAAGACCAAGTTGCTTGACAACTTAAAGCGAGACATATTGTTCCCACGAATAGCCCTGGAATCCTCCGGTGTTTGTAATCAATAAAAGGAATGGAAAATGGAGACTGTTAAGTCATGGAACTTAAAGGATTGTTTGTTACCTTTTCTGATTGTACATATGTATAGATGCACTTGGGTTTAGTGTGTAAAAGCAATGTTCTGTATATTTAGAATGTTCAATGTTCGTGTGTGTGTGTTGGTAGAGCATACATGTAGACTCCCCGCGCACCAAGCACTTTTTAATTGCCTTTTATAAATATTCCTTTTATAAATACTACTAAATTCAGACTGAGTTGAGACTTCATTTGTAACAATGACTAGGGCAAGGAAGTCGACTCCATGCCTCAGGACTGCCTCCACCAGGACAGAAAGAAGGGTGATTGTTGTGGGCGACTCCCTTCTCAGGGGAACAGAGGGACCAATTTGTCAACGAGACTCTACCCATAAGGAAGTCTGCTGCCTCCCTGGGGCCAGGGTCAAGGACATTACCAGCCTGGTTCGTTCCTCTGACTATTGTCCTCTTTTAATAGTCCAGGCTGGCAGGGATGACATTGAAGAGAGAAACCTGAGGACCATCAAACTTCCCAGACTTTAGGGGACTGGGATGGTTAGTGGATGGAGTGGGAGTACAGGTGGTGTTTTTGTCCATCCCTACAGTGGCAGGGAAGGGTACAGAGAGGACTCAGAAAGCCCACCTGATAAACACGTGGCTCAGAGGCTGGTGCCAACACAGAAACTTTGTTTTTTTCTTGACAATAGGGCGCTTTACTTGGCACCCGGCCTGATGGCCGCAGACGGGTCCCTATCTCTAAGGGGAAAATGGATCCTAGGCCAGGAGCTGGCGGGGCTCATTGAGAGGGCTTTAAAGTAGGTAAGAAGGGGGATGGGGCTGAAACAAGGCTTGTTAGAGCTGTGTCGGGGAACAATGGCAAGGCTGGGAGAGAAGGCAATGGCCCAGCTGAAGTCCATCTACACTAATGCACGCAGCATGGGTAACAAACAGGAGGAGCTGGAAGCCATCGTGCGGCAGGCAGGCTATGACTTGGTTGCCATCACGGAAACGTGGTGGGACCACTCTCCTGACTGGAGCGCTGCAATGTCTGGCTATAGGCTCTTCAGAAGGGACAGGCAGCATAGAAGGGGTGGTGGTATGGCTCTCTATATCAGAGAGAGTTTTGATGTCATGGAACTTGAGGCTGGGAATGGTAAGGTTGAGTCCCTATGGGTTAGGATCAGCGGGAAGGCCTACAAGGCAAGCATCCTGGTGGAGGTCTGTTATAGACTGCCAAACCAGGATGAGGAGACTGATGAGGAGTTCTACAGGCAGCTGACAGAAGTTGCAAAATCGTCAGCGCTTGTTCTCATGGGGGACTTCAACTTCCCAGATATATCCTGGAAGCACAACACAGCCCAGAGAAAGCAGTCTAGGAGGTTTCTGGAGAATGTAGAAGATAGCTTCCTGACACAGCTGGTTAGTGAGCCTACCAGGGGAGGTACCCCAGAGACCTTCTCTTCACAAACAGAGAAGGACTGGTGGGAGATGTGGTGGTTGGAAACTGTCTTGGGCAGAGTGACCATGAAATGGTAGAGTTCTCCATTCTTGGAGAAGCCAGGAAGGGGACCAGTAAAACCGCTGTATTGGACTTCTGGAAGGCCGTCTTTGAGCTGTTCAGGTCACTGGTTGGCAGAGTCCCTTGGGAGGTGGTTCTGAAGTGCAGAGGAGTCCAGGAAGGCTGTGCGCTCTTCAAGAAGGAAATCTTAATGGTGACCTGCTACGGCACTTGGATGTACACAAGTCGATGGGGCCAGATGGGATCCACCCGAGGATACTGAGAGAACTGGTGGAGGAGCTGTCCGAGCCACTTAACATCATTTAGCAACAGTCCTGACTATCAGGGGAGGTCCCAGTCGACTGGCGGCTAGCAACCGTGACACCCATCTACAAGAAGGGCTAGAGGGCAGACCCAGGGAACTATAGGCCTGTCAGTTTGACCTCAGTGCCAGGGAAACTCATGGAGCAGATTATCTTGAGTGTCATCACGCGGCACTTACAGGGCAACCAGGTGATCAGGCCCAGTCAGCATGGGTTTATGAAGGGCAGGTCCTGCTTGACGAACCTGATCTCCTTCTAAGACAAAGTGACACGCTTGGTGGATGAGGGAAAGGCTGTGGATGTGGTCTACCTTGATTTCAGTAAGGCTTTTGACATTGTTTCCCACAACATTCTCCTCAAGAAACTGGCTGCTTGTGGCTTGGACTGTCGTACGCTTCGTTGGGTTAAAAACTGGCTGGATAGCCAGTGACACACCCTGTGGCAGCTTTAACTCCAGAAAGAAACTGGAGAGGTGGGAGGGTCATTCATCTAGATGTCTACATTCAGGATAAAATGCACCCCTTTGCCAAGAAACACTAGTTTTATTTATATAAAATAATAATATTTATAGAAAATTCTAACATAATGGGCACAAACAGCTCTCTAAAAAAGGTCAGAGTGAGTCCTAGGCTTGTAGTCTTGCAAAAAGATCTGCCATCCTGACCATCAAGTTGGAATAAATAAAACTTGTGGTAATGTGATATCATATGTGTCATACCATGTAGCCATCAAGCCCCTGGAGATGGATGATTTTTCTCCTTTATTGTGCTACGAAAGGTTTCCATGTTAACAGAGCAATCAGCCTTTTTTACTTTTTTAAGCATAAATTGGAATCTCTAAGCTACTCAGTGTGGGTGAACACTGTCACTACTGCGTTTTATTTATTTATTTATTTATTTTCCAGCCGCAGGAGACTGTGGAGTGAATGAATAAATGCTTATTTCTAACGTCCTCTTCCTCCTTGAATCTAACATCTGTCACTGAATGAATCAGGGAAGTCAAGCACCATTGCCTTCCTCTTAATCCTTTCATGCATCTATAGCTCACACACTTCCTTTCAGTCAGCAGCTGAATTCATTAGATATTCTTCTAGAGACGTTTTGATCATAGAATTTCATTCCTGTAGCAGAAGCTTCCTTTATGAATAATAATAATAATGACAAAAGCATTATCAACATCAACCCAACAAGCCAAAAGACATAAGAAAAGAAAACACTAATTGATGATCCATCATGAGTCTTTCAGGCACTAAATGTGAAGATGAGTTCATGAAACATGTCTAGTATTAAAAAGGATATTCCATCATAGTGTTTAGAAATGGAATCAAGACTTCACTAACATGATGAAAACATAATTCAGTGAGTGCATTTGGAGGGTTCAGGTTCACCTTAAAATCAAAACAGTTCTGATCCAATTCTTAATAAATCCTGAGAGATCAGGAGGGCACGTGTTTTGAGTTAGCACAGCCTTTTTTGAACAACATGAGGGGAAAAAAGGATTTGGTCTCCTATTGAGCATTGAAGAAATGCAAATATCACGTAAAGGCACTGCCTGGAATGGAAAGCACAGACAAGCTAACAAGTTGCCCTTAGAAATTTGGAGATAAGTACTTTTTCAAGCTAGGTCAGTCCTTTCCTCTTTGAAATGTCAGCAAACTGTTTTTCGTGCCTTCCCTCACACACCTTACTGCAAAGTCCCTAACTCAAAAGAAACAAGATACTTCTTCCAAACTTTTGATTTCTTAGGCACACAATCAAGTACACTCCACTAGACACCAAGACTTCTTGCTGTGGGGAGGACTCTTTCTTTTAAGTCAGCCTGGGATAGATGAGTTGGCAGGGAAGATCAGACTTACCTTCCACAGAAAAACACTGTAAGAACACTTTTTTTTTTTTTTTTTTTTTTTTTTGTCTACAACAAAAATCCTCTTCCTCTTAATAGGGCAGGCTGTAACAAGCCTCTAACACAGTGGCCGCGCTGCTCGTTTGTTTTCTCCTGACACCATGTGGGTCTTTGAACTCTCCCAAATCATGATTTTTCAAGTTCTGAACCATGGTGGTACACCCGCCCCTACCCTTTCGTTTGATCACCTCCATACAAGTTACAGGCTGTTGGCTTTTCCAGGCAGTAGTCTTCCTTTTGTATGAACTGTTTTGATGATGTTTTCATGTGAAAGTTTGGGAAAAGCAGAGTGGATCAGTGGGTACTGAGTATCTAGCATTAGGCCACGGCAGAGGAACACAGAGGATGAGAACACAAAGGGCTAGGTGTCTGTTTGCTTTGTGCAAGCACAGGCAGTGTTACTTGGAGAGACCAGAGGTCTAGTTATGAAGATCCTCTATGCAAGGACTGTAGGCCTTGGGATATTGATGGTCTATCTGGAAGCAGAAGAGGTCTAGTTACTCTCTGGCTAAAGCATTTGTGCCAAAGGCCTAAGCATGTGTAGGAGGGCCTTGACTGGGCAGACGGGAAGGGGCTGGAACAGCAGCTCTTGGCTCAGTGCAGGGAGGGAAGTTTTCATGGTGGTGGCCTTCTGCAAGGCCCTGATCAGGCACCTTTGCTCCCTGCCTCCCCGGCTCTTACTGATTTCACTGTTCTGAACCTTGACAACTGCTTACAGAGCGACTTTCTGCCCTGCCTCCTCCCCTTCCCTTTGTCTCTCATCATTTCCTAGCAAACCAACTAACAAGCAAACCCACATAACAAAAACCTAAAGGGTAGAGGGAGTCAGAGGAGTTGTAATTTGAACAGCAAGGCCTGCCCATAAGGGACTGTGGGTTGTCTGTCACTGCGCGGTTGGTGGGTGAAGCAGGAAGGCATTAGAGAATTCAGGAAAATCTGAAGATACTTCAGATCATTTTGGAGAAGGGAGGTAAAAGATGGTAGCAACATACATTGGGAATCTATTCCTGTTTATTCTTCTCTTGATTTGTTCCATTGTTTGTTCTCTCTTTTTGTTAAGGGAAATGATCCTTTAAAGCAATTTCTGTCACTCTCGTCTCTTAAGTTTCCAAAGAAAGCACCTCATTCCATCCCTTATTTTTTTTTCTACTGGTGGTTAGGTTCTTCACTAAGTCACTGAAATTCAGTATTCCTTCTAGAAGAAAATATTTTCTTTTGCAGAAAGCAAGATGTTCAGCGGCCTTTGGCACAATGTCCCAGATGTTCTAATCTACAAAAGACAGGTTTCGTAATTCGATACAATCATATAAAGTCAGTTCACAGCATATTTTTAAAAGCCTGTGGTAATTTTGTTTGATTGCTTTGGGGTTGTTTCATAAAATGATCTCTGGCAAATGTACTCTCCTATTCATGGCACGAGATAAAGTCATAACCATGTATCAAGTTATTTGTGGCTTTTCTGAAGTGAAGCCCATCACTTATTTAAGTTATTTTATAACTTTTTTTATTTTATAACTTTATTTTTTCCCCTCAAAGAATGAGGCAATAAGAAATATTCATTAGTTTGGTTTGGTTTGGTTTAGTTTTTGTTGTTGTTTTGTTAAACCTGGCTTTGTATTCTAAAATAATTACTCCTCATGGAGTACTACTCATCTGCTTATTAGATAGTGCTGGTCATCCTTTTATTATAACAAAAAGTATTATTTAGTGTTTCTGCCTTCTTTTCTTGATATATAGGTTCTCTGCAGATATTTTTAATTTTTCAATTATTTCAGAATCTTTTTTTTTTTATCTTTACCATCACAATTCCATCCCACCATCCTATTATCACTTTCTTCTTTTTTTTTTTTCACTTATTTGATAAGCAGTTCAGATATTTCATTTTCAGTTCTTATATGTATTCATGGTGTTATTCTTATTTAAATCTCTGCCTCGAGTTAACACGATTTTTTTGTTGCCTTTTTTGTTTGCTTTTGTTGTTGTGTTTTTTTGTTTGCTTGCTTGTTGTTTGTTCTGTTTTTTTGGGGTTTTTTTTTTTTTTCACTTTCATCCATTAATGTTAAATACCTTCATTCTCCACTTGATAACTGGAACATTTTGTTTTCTTTTTTTTTGCTTCTAAAATGCACATCTCCTCTGCATATGTCTAGTACGAGATGCTTCAAGGGGCATATATGTACATTTTATTTTCAGAAAATCACAGAATCATTAAATATGCTGAGTTGGAAGAGACACACAAAGATCACCTAGTCCAGCTCCTGGGTCTGCACAGGACCACCCAAAAATCAGATCACATGTCTGAAAGGCTTGTCAATTCTTGAACTCCAGCAGGCTGGGTGTCATGACCATTTCCCTGGGCAGGCTCTTCGAGCACCCAGCCACCTTCCTAGTGAAGAACTTTTTCCTAATATCCAGCCTGAACATCCTCTAACACAGCTTCATGCTGTTGCCATGGGTCCTGTTGCTGGTCACCAGAGAGGAGAGATCAGCATCTGCCCCTCCGCTCTTCATTATGAGGAAGCTGTAGGCTGTCATGAGGTCTCCCATCAAGAGAGCCTCTTCTCCAGGCTGAACAATCCAAGTGACTTCAGCTGCTCCTTATACGTCTTGCCCTCTAGACCCTTCACCATCTTTGTAGCCCTCTTTTGGATGCTCTCTAATATTTTTATGTCCTTATTGTTTCTTATACGGTGGTGCCCCAGACTGCATACAGTACTTGAGGTAAGGCTGCACAGAGTAGAGCAGGACAATCACTTCCCATGACTGGATAGCTATTTTGAATTTACCAGCAATCTAGACGAAGCACAACTTTTTTAACCCATATACTTGCATTACTATATCACCTTGGCACATATAACCTGATTTTCTCAAATTTTGAACAAATTATACTTGCAGTTTTTCTTCCATGCTTATTACTCATAAAGAGTCTAGTCACTTTACTAAGCTACAAATTAGGAGTAAATTGTCATTTTCTTTCATAGAGAAAAAAAATCAGGATGCAATTTTATGGTACCTCTAGGTTATTTGAAAATCATATCTTTTAACGTCTCCCTTAACAAAGTTCACAACAGGGAAGCTCGTTTCCATGAAAGTGTAGAGTTTCAGTGGAAAAATACCTTTAAACAAATTGTTTTCATGAGCCTTTCTTCATTTTCTCCAAAAGAAGATAACACATTGGGATTGTTTTCCCAATGTCTTCATTTGTGTAGTTATTTATACCTTGACAAACTGAGTGGAAATAAGGGCTTTCTTCATACCTCATTTCTTCCTCTAGCCAATAGAAAATGGAAGTATTGCTCTCTGCAATGCAGAGGCCTTTAGAACTACAGATGGGACGAACACAATATTCACTAAAAGATAAATATACTGCATAGTAAAGGAAAGTAGGATTAGGTTAAGAAGTTTGACTGACAACAAAATCATCTTTTGTCTGACAAGATACATGAAATTAGTTTTATTCAAGAAACATGTATTAGTATAGACACATTCCCTTTCTGGTAAACAATTTGCCTTTTTTGCTCTCCTTTTTTGCAAACTAAAAGCCATGACCACAGTCAATTTCCTCAGCTTTACTGAAATTTTCTAAAACCATCTGTGGGAGAAAAATACAGCTTTAGATTGGATTGCTTTAAATACTGCTTGTAGTTAGTGGCACTTCTGGGACTAAGGTAGGTAATAAAGAAAATGACCTGATGTGAATTACCTGCTTACCAAGAATCAACCTAGAGCAAGTAAATATATGCTGTTTTCACTAGTGTTTTCTGTCAATGGAAGTACTCTTTTGTACTCTAAAATAATTCTGAAATAATCAGTTAATAGCTGATATATATAATATATATATATCTCCAGTGACTGATAAAAGAATATACAAACTGTTGGCAAATTCTTTTATAGATAACTCATGACTGTTATTTTATCAACGCTTCTGGTTGCATTTCTGAAATCAATTGTTTTTTTTGCAAACAAATCCCCCCATTTCAAACCTGTCTAGTGACCAATGAACTGTCCTACAGTATGGCCCATTCTTTCTGTACTGGGTTGAATTACCACATCAGTTATTCTTTCGCTTAGTGTTACTTCAACTGTGCATGACTCTTAATTCTTTTCCACAAACTTATTAGAAAGTTATGTTAAGGAAAATGTGAAACAAACAAGCAAAAAGTAGTAGCTATGAATTTGGAGCCATCTTGTGATGTGTTTATGGCCACATGGTCAGGCCTGCTGCTCTGGAGCCAGGCAGTTTGGCAGCTGAGCAGTTGATCACTGTGTACAGGGAGGTTTTCAGAGCCAGAGAAACCCCAGGGTAACAGAGAGGCCTGCCAGGAGCCAGCAGCTCTCAAAAGGTGCTGACAAGGCTTGGGCATCCAACCCCAAGGATTTGGTAGATCAGGTCTTGAACGTTTTGATGATTTGATGATCTTGAATGTTTTTTTACAACTTAGATGGTTTTATGGTAATATCTCAGAAGTTCACAAGTTAATGAAGATGTCCTAGAAAAATACCAACAGCCAAGTTAATGCACCGTTCTGACTTATACTAAGGTTTGTTGTTGTTTGTTTGGTTTCCAGAGCAAGGAAGACATCACTCTTTTTTTTTTTTTTTCTTTTTTTTTTTTTTTTTGATGTATGAGCTACAAAGATGTACTCTTTACATCAGTTGAGAGTATAGTTTAGGATGTGTTTTAGCCTTTAGTAAGCATTCTTTATGTACATTCTTATATTTGGGGAATTCTAACTGGTAACATATTTCATACTTTTTCTGAAATTCTTGAGAAATATATATTGAAGATAACACAATTGACACTCTTACCCTTAAGTCACCATAGCAGTCTGCGTTAAAAAAGAAAAATCAATTCCTTCACTGACTAGAGGATTAGGATAAGTTTATGGGCTGACATCTGCTTGACAGAGAAGGTACTGATGCATCAGCTGTAGAACTTTTTCTTTTCCAAAGCTGATGAATTGAAAATATTTCTTCTTAGCTTAAACCATGTGCTAAAATAAGTGACTAGGTGCAAATAGCTGTATGAATGCTTAACTTGCATTTTGATGTTGAAGTACTAAACGAGAGTTCCAGTGTTCATAGAGGTCTTTAAAATATGCTTGAGAGATTACATATCTTTACTCTAGGCAATGATCAATATTTGATGTCAGTTATTTTGAAAACTAGCTTTCTGGTTTGACTTAAACTCACCAGTGAGATCTGAAAAAGAATCTAGATAATGCCATGTGTTTAAAAGTCATTGCAATCTCTAGATGTCTAGAAGATTGATTGCTTTTTATTTTGTTGCTCTTTCATTTGTGCTTTTAGACTGGAGGTTGTTAACTGTCATATATTAGCTATCATGACTATTTTGAATATTGCTCAGACTGTGAGCTTTGTGACATAGCCAATGGCACATTATCACAGATCTATATATTAAAAGGAATATTCTTGAACCTACACGAGTTTCAATCTTCAAGCTTGCATATACCTGACCTTAACTTCATTTGTTTGTCAAGTACAGTACTTCTGAGTTCACATCTTAATTAAATTGTGAGTATTAACCTAAATACCATGAAAAGTAGTGTTGTCAGGATTGAGTCCAGATGGATCTAGGTATGTTAAAGTCTTATTAGCTTTATTTATTTTTTTTTATTGTGGTGGAGGTAAATTAACATGAAGGATAAAAGACTGCATCATTAAAATATATCCTATAGCTTATGTATGCTGCAAACAAGTGTTGAACATGTGATTTTCATATATTCTCTTATATTTCCTCATATCATCCTACTCTGTTACCATGAGTGATGATCCACACCCAAACTGAACAACAAATCTCTAATTGATGCCTGCATTCACTAGATAGTAGATTATTAAAGAAGCAGGCTGTATGTGAAAATAAGATTTCATATTCTTAGCAAATGCACAGGATCTTACAGATGTTGACATTTTAAGCAGAACATTTTGAAGAACATTCCTCTTTCTTATAAGCAAGAAAAAATAATATTTTTGTTTTTTATTTTCTTTACAATTTTGTATTTTATAGTGGATTCATAGAGCTTATTAACAGTAGAAGTAGTAATTCTTATTATACGGAGAATTCTCACTAGCATGTGAGCTGGCTAGTGATCTGTGTTGCAAAATCCTACGTGTATGGCTGATCAGGTCTTTCCTGACAACCAGTTACATGGTGGCTTTATTATCTTAGGATATGACTGGTGGGAATAAGATGATTCATATTTTGTTTTCACTCAGCATTAATGTGAAAACATAAAATCACATTTGCAGAAAGGATTTTTTAAGGCACCAAATCATGAGAGTCACATATATTTCCTTCTTCCAAAGAAAAACTTTTTGTTATTTCTGTTTTGATACACGGATGAGATTTGAATGTGTTCATTTAACTAGTTGTGATAAATATTATAAAACTTGTGAGTCAGCAGCATTGTTTTGGTTAGTGTGATAATTCTATTATCAATCTTAAGGCTTAACTTATTAGTTTTTAAAGCATATTTTTGGCATTTTTGAATCAGTGGTGGAGCAGGAAGAATCAGAAAAGAAGGAAGAGAAAATGTGTAAGGGTGTTTTGCATTGAATTGTTTACATACACTCTTTCATCCAATCTCACTTTAAGTATCTAACTGGTGTGGTTAAGATACTGGCATAATAATTATAAAGCGAATGGAGAGGGAATATTAGCATACCTAGCATTTACATTGGTATCTTATTTGACCAGGTGAGTATTCGTGTACAATATGCAAATGCATGCCTCATTTGGGTGCCTGAAGCTACATAGAGTTAAACAGATGATGCAGGTCAGACCTGCAGTGAATTAAACAGAGACATGAGACATACTAAATTTAAAGGAAAGACTCCTTAAATGCAATAAGTTTCAGTTCACTGTTTTCTGTGAGAACCTAATCAGAAATAGGAACACCAGGTTAAAAACAATACGGATGAATAGATATTTCATCCTATTTATTTTAACTCTTTATCTTAATTAATGATCTCTTATCTTAATTCTTTATCTTTTTTATCTTTATTTCTTGCCACCTTTGAATAAGGGTGAAGAATTCAGGCTGGGGATTTTAGGATCATTTATGAATAAAATTTGCTCTTCAAATATTCATGTTTAAGATTTATATTATATATGTGTGTGTGGATGTCCTTTTAACTCTCGTTTTTTGTTGTTTAGTGAAGAGAGACTGCAAATATGCAGTTGTCAAAAATAGTTTTGCTGGATCAGACACATCCTCAATTGTGTGTGTTGTTTTAAGACTTAAATATAGCTTACTGGGTTCCACACTGGAGCTGTAACAAGAGTAAGTGTTTCCAAATTAAGCTTCCACCGAGAAAATGGACTTTGCTTAAAAACAACAATGATCTCCCCACAGAGATGCTAATTCTGCAAACACCTATGATGTGTCCTTTACACAACTGCAAAGCTGGTTCAAGCAGTGTCCGACCGGACTTCAGAAGTTCCAACAAACTCAGGAATTACTTGATAGTGTGACTTGGGGGAGGACATATGCGTATGTAAAGTTTCAGGAGGACACATTAGGGGAGACACATGTTGAAGAAAACAATTATTTTCATACTGTGATCAGAACACCATCGTGTTTGACTTCTGTGGTTTGGGACAACTTTGCCTTCTATACTCTTCTGTCTGCTTCTCTATTAAGTGACTGAAGCTCAAGAAGGACACAGTAGCTAGCAATGAGATTAACAGACCCGTGTTTGTAAACTGGCACAGATTGATCACAACTCACGTTTCCCCCCTTAGAACGCAGTCATTCTGAGTTCCACCTTCCCGTAAACACTCTCAGACCTTGTTTGGCAAGAATAAAGGAGCCTGGGAGAGACAGAGATTCCACATCTTTGTAGAGAATGAAAGCACTTTATGAAAGCAGACATGCTGACTGCTGGTACATTTCTTAAAATAAAAAAAAAAAAAAAAAATGTGTTTTGCGAGAATTAGCTCTTACACAAAGAGCTAGTGGAGGGGGCTTTAGCTGAAAATTCAGCACTGATGGAAAAGGAGATGACAATGCCCATTTTATGAATACTGGGTAAATAATTGTCTGGTATTAATGCAGAAAAAGAACTTAATCCCGACTCTTCTCCAGTAAATTCCTGCCTGGCACTCTAGCATTTGAGACTTATTTTGAAGGCTTAAATGCTGCCAGTCTCCCTGAAGAGAAAATGACACTTATAAATATAGAACAAAGCCACTCTTGAAGGACCTGAATCAATGAATAGGTACTCATATGCTTACTCAACTCACATGGATAGTCAGTGGACTCCCTCCTGTCAGAAGGGAAGCAGGTGCACAAATCTCTGCAGGTCTGGGTTTAATTCAGCTAAATGCAGCTTTCTTTTCTTTTTCTTTTTTTTTCTTCTTTTTTTTTTTTTCCTTTTCCCTGCAGTATAGTATCATTAAGTTAATTTTATCATATTGTCTACTATTTCTGTCTGAGTTTTACCACAATGTATTTCTGATTTGAACTTCACATCTCATTGTTAGTAAATTCATACTTTTTCACCTGTGTTTCTTGTTTAATGGTGTCGGCAACTGCTGCAAAAGAAAATATAAAGATCTTGAAAATAACAGATTGCCTGAAGTTAAAAAAAGCAACAAAAGTAAAGGCATTGTGACAGCTTTTCCTCATTGATATATTGAAAAGTGGTAGTGCTGTTATTCATGCCTTCGATCTGGTCAGACATTCATAGATAAATACCATCTCATTTCACTCAGGTGCATTGTAATTTTCTTTGTTAGTGAAGACTAACTGTGTTAAGACTTAGTGCTTAAGTAATATCTCGTGGTCTTTATTATATACTTATTAATGTATTCATGTTTATTTTGATCTGATTTTTCTAGCTGATGCTAGACATAGCTGATAGCTATGAGCACAAATCTACCTGCATAGATATGAAATAAATACCATTAAAAAATCATTTTTCTCTAAGTATTCAAGAAATACCACCAATAAGAAGGTAGTCTGTATAAACAGAATCATAGAATACCCTGAGTTGGAAGGCACCCACAAGAATCATCAAATCCAATTAATGTTCATTACGGAACTTTCATAATTTCACCCAAAAAAAAAAAAAAAAAAGAAGGCAAATTAAAATGAAGGCAAATGAAGGCAAATTATTTCTCCACAATGACAATACCATTATAAATTCTAAGCAATGACCAAAACAACATCCAAATACAATGTCTGCCTAAAATTAAGTCATCCGTTTCTCATCTTCAGCAGCTATAGGGACACATTGAAGATTTGTCATCCCGTGTCTACCTAGTACACTTATTCAGAGGTGGACTGAAATTTCTCATCTTTAATTTATTATAAAAGGAATCTGATAATTATTTAGATGGTTTAGGTGCAGTGGATAACCAGATATATGTATCAAAGATAAGCTTTTTATTCTTGTGTTCTTTCACCAAAGGACAACATGGAAAAAGTATCCATTACTGAATTCATGAGTAACAAGAATGGTCTAGTGAATTAGCTGACAATCTAAGCATCCTTCTATTCTCGCACAAATATACACAAAAATACAGCAATGCTATAAAGACACCATTCTCACTCAGCTACTGTTAAGACATACACCGAACATCTTGCTTTCCTAGATTTTGCAAATTTCCAGGAAATATTCTGTGCTATTACTTCTTAAAACTGATGACCAGTTTGAGGTTTAAAAATCTAGTAATATGCCAGTTATCGGTCAACTGTGCCTTGCTTATTTATACTCAGAATAAAACAACTTCTTTATTCTCTTGCTTTATAACTAATGCATAAAATCATTGGAATGAATGATTATGACCTGCTGGTTCCACAGTAAGAATTCAGGACTGTTGGGGAAGACTATTCTTGAATACCATAATTAAAAGGCTCAGTCAATTTCCTCCAAATTGCTTTTGCAAAATAAAAACAGAGACCTGCATTAAATATGGAAAAGTGCTGTGAATTCCCTCTACCTCAGAAAGAGCTTTCTGAGTTACTGTTGCTATGGCATCCTTTCCTTACTTCATTCCCACTACCGCAGGAGATACAACAAAATCCTTATGCAGACAACCAGGTGCTTTGACTCTGGAATTGCTCATGGTCTTTAAATTAGACCCCTGCAGAAAGGCTTTGCTGAACAAGACCTTCTGTGTTGTTTTGCTTATCTCTTCAGTATGCAAGAAAACTATACAATAAATGTTCTTCGTACAAATGGTTCACAAGTAATAGTTTCTGTTTTATAGGCTGGATTTTGCTGTTCCTAACCATGCTGTTTATGGAGTAAACAGTAAGTGTGAACCTTGTGTCAATGTGATGGCTCAGAATGCATTGTATACGTTCAGAATTCCTGTGTTACTATGAAAATATAGAAAATCACTGTGTCACAGAGCCTAAGGCCATGATTTTGTAAGCCAAAATACTAAATAGTAATAGCAGTTCAAAGTGAATTTACTTTTAAAAACTCAATTCTCAATTTTAAAAGACTTTTGTTTGTTTCAGGTTTCCGTGTGTTTGTTCAAAGTATGGCCATACAAACATACAACATATGGCTGTCTAATCTGGGGCTGAGAGGCAGGAAGGAGAAAGAAAGGGCAATAAGTGGAGCAGAAATGCATTGAGGTAATACCTTTGAAGGTAAATTTTTGAAATCATACACTAAAGGACACAGAAAACCTAGGAATGTCACTGAGTCTACCCCCTTCCTAAAGATAGGATCGTGGCTGACAGATGTCTGTCAGATCTTTCTTAAAGATTTCAAGTGGTAGAAATTTTGAGATTGCTCTAAGTACTGGATTTCTGAAATTATCTTTCTCTTTATGTAAATACTGACAAATACTAATATACATAAAACAGCAAACAATAGAGCAAACAATATAATGGAGCTAAAACCTCATAAAAAGAATTATGAGCTTTAGAAATATTTCACTTGATTTAAGACCAGCCATTTGTATCTTGTCTATAAAGCATGTAACTACTCTTACTGTTCTGTATACTGATACCTTTCATCTCCATTCTCCATCCCATATTAAGATTCTTCAGCAGTAACTGCCATGTTTGATTCTTCTTCCTGGTACTGGCAGTATTTACTGTGGCATTAATGGGAGCTTGCATCTCTCTTTCTATTTCTTTGTGTTAAGAAAAAACAAATATCTGGAGGAAGTGTCCAAACACGAAATTATGTAATCATAAATAATCTACAAAAACAGGTGAGAAACTGTCATGTCTCATTTCTTAGGACAGTAGTTAGGCCTATGCCAAGAAAACATCTATGTCATAACTTCCTTAAAATATTTTGTCTATAAATTTTGAAAAAAGTATTTTCTGTCAGAGGTTTGGAAATCCCAGTGGGCAATTCAGACTGACTAGTGTACATATCATCCTTGCCAGCACTGAGGAAATAAGGACTATCTATTTTAATGCATCTTTTAAAGAATGAATAAAACCTCTGAAGCTCTTGGAAGCATTGGACAATGCATCATGTCAGAGTGTTTTAGTGGTTGGCAGTTGTCTTTAATGATTGGATACCTGTCAGCTTGTTATTCAGTCATGAACTGTGTTATAGCTCAGAAAATTAGGCTGCCCTAGGGATTAGTAACACTCTACAGAATGAGTGTAGAAGCATGGTCAGTTGTCCAAATAAACATGTTAATTGTACCACCTGCTTGGTGCCTGTCAGTTTGAAGAACTGGCCATAATAGAAGTAATTTAATGTGAATAAATGTATATGAAACTCAGAAAATGTTCTCCAAAGTCAGATCTAGGTAAGTTCTCTAAACTCAGATCTAGGTAAGTTACAGGAGAACATCTGAAATATGTAGTTAAAGTAGTCATTTTTAGGATGTTTTTGACATAATCATCATGATCCCTGCTCACAGCTTGGGATTCACAGGATTTAAAAAAGACATTTTTTTGGGATGTGATTAATATGACTTTGTCAAATTTCACTTCTGTGACACAGCTGGGAAACGAATTATAGAGAAAACTATAAAAATAATGTGTAAAATTCGTGTTGCATACAGGTTTTATTTACAATTTCCAATGAGCTGTCACCCACTTTCTTCACTTTTATTTTTATATATTCTTTTCTTTCTAAGATAGTTTAATTTTCACCATGCTTGACATACAATAAAAGGCAAGATCTGTTTTGCTATAGGTGGCAGCACTAGCTTATTAATGTTGGTGTAGTACCCTCTTTTGAAGGAAATAGTTATAAGGATACCTGGGCAGAATATGATTTATATGTAAAGTAATTGTGTTTCAAATGTAGATATAAAAAATATAAGTGATTTTTTTTTTTTCTTTCTATAATGAAGGTAATTGTATTATTTCTATCATGTATGTTTTCTGATGTCTAGTTAGGGGTGATTAAACTGAAACCATAGCGGCAGTTTTGGGTGAATTCATTATAAAAAATAACTAATCCAAAGACACAGATCCACCATAAATTAGACTACATTCATGGGTTTGTAGAAATATTTGTGTTTCTAAGAAGAACTTCTAAACTCAACTTCCAGAGCATCAGTTTCTAGAATGCTGAGATCCTGCCCTGCTGATACTAATGTTCTTTATGGTTTTGCTGTTTGTTTTTTTGTTGTTGTTGTTTGTTTGTTTGTTTGTTTGTTTGTTTTTCTGGAATTCAGTGGTATATTTTTGGTGCAGTTTTTCAGGTCACCCAAACAAATTCTACTAAAGAAATCCAGTCTCTGGTCCCTATATTTTTTCACTTTGTCACAACAACACAGCCTTTCCTCTAAGTGTCCTTGCCTAGTAATGTATGAAAGGCTCTTCATTTTATTAGAAGATATTTTCATGTAATTGAGGCATTAGCTTTTTTGCTGTTGTTATCCTATACCACCCAAATACTTACATTCCTCCTTAGGTATTTTAAGTAAGAAGTACATTGGAATCTTTAACTTTCAATAAATACAGGACATCCTGAAATATACACTGTACCACACCAGTAGCCACTGCTTTGTGAACATTCAGTGTGAAATAATTCCTAGCAAACCCCTGCCAAACACATAGTAAGATATTACTGTCACAAGATTTCCTACAAAAATTCACAAGAGAGGATTATACAGCTAAAAGACGAAGTTTTCAAAATATAATGTTAATTGCTAGGTTTCTGTATGCTTATTTAGGTTTCCTGCCTGTTTTTTCAAAAACTGCTGAGCGCCTGTAACTCCAATTAACCTCAATTAGAGTTGTGAAAGATCTCCATTGTTCCCTAAAGGAACAAGACTTTTTCCAGGAGGATCTCTGCCATTTCAGATATTTTTTAGGTTGCTTTTGTGACTCTCAGTTGCATGTAATTTGCATGTTATCAGCTCCTATGGAATTTCTAAATATGATGATAAAAGGTGAATGAAAGAAGCAGATGAAATTCCAATGTTCCCCGTTTTCTCCTCTCACTTCTTTCACTGTATTTTTTTTTTCAGAGATTAATGATAAGAAACCAAGCAGGCACTTTAGGTGTTTGTTTGAAAATTCATCCAAAGACTTGCAGCTTTTCTTGCAAAACAATGGCCCTATTTTCATTTCAAAGAAGATAGGCTTTTTTTTTTTTAGGCTTTTTTTTGTTTGTTTGTCCCTGTATATGCATGTGGTGCATGCAAGTTTTGCTATTAAAATCTGAAATGGAAAAATTTTAGAACATTCGGATTTATGGTAGCCCTTGCCAAAATTCTGCTTCACAGTTCTGTACCAAGTTGCTGCTGGATAAATCTTCATCTTGTCTTCTTTCAGAGGGTCTATACTGTACCAACTACACCCACTAAGTCACTTGACTCTGCCCACCACTGTGACAGTTTTGTTAATGGCCTTTTAAGCTTGAAGCAACTTTTATCCTCCAGAAAGTTTAACCATGACTTTATCTTTTCTTCTATATTTGTCCTAAAAATCTGTCTCCAGTCTCCTGTAGTAATTCCTTGAACAAATGAGAGCTAAATTTAGAAAATTATCATTATGATTATTAGCTAAGACTTTGCTTAGGGAAGCAGGATGTTGGGAAGAGGTGAAATAGAACATTGCCAAGAATCAGTTAATTAAAAGTTGACTAAAAATTATGCTAAGGCTAACATGCAATTGCAGTTTAGATCACAAGTAAAAATATGTTGAATCTCATTCTAGCATGTCATAGCTGCAGTGTTTTTTCAGCTGTGGTGTTTTGGTGCAGGAGCTCTGTGAAACGTTTTCTTGACAATGATCAAAATGTAATGCTGGAGATTTGGTAGTAAATTAATTCTTCTTGCCTTTCTATATGTATTCTAATTGAGGTTAGAAGCACTTGGAGACAAGAATCCCTGATATCTAATATTTCTCTCTTAACTAATATTTGGCTTTATGGTACTGTAAATATTATAATCCTATGAAGATGCCTGTAGAGTGATTTCTTCAAAGAAGCACAGTTGGGGCTATATATTTTGACATGCCATTACAAAGCTCCATGTAAGCAACTTTGCTCTCTCACCCATCTTTCCTCTTTCTCTTGTAAGCTCATAATAGGCTGGAGTTCACCCACTTTGTGATTGCGCTTGTCCATACCATCTTGTATACATTTCTAGAGGACTCAGAGAGAGGGGTGCTTGCTTCCATTGGGAAACTGTGCACCACAATTCTCCCTCATAGCATCTGCTGAGACTGGAAACTGTCCCCGTGTTGATACTTTTTCTTACTTGTCAAAGGAGGAAAACTTACCATTCTGGCAACCTGGGTACCTTTTTAAACTTGGTATCTTGTTACTATCTCCATATTCCAAAATAATATAATTCTTGTCCCACTTATATCTGAAATTTTTGTAAAAAGCCCTAATCACAGCAAAAATAATAGTAAAACTTATTTTCTTCAGTGGAGTCAGGGTACTATCTTGTATCTAAACAAATATATAAGTCAATGGACCATCAGTAGTTTGTTTGGTCTGGAGAAACTAACTTCTCTTAGCTGATGACCACCTTTAGAGACTTGGGCTGTCATACTGGTGCATCAGTACTGGAGCATTTCAGTTAAGATCCTACGTTGATCCAAGTGTGATCCAAGAATGCGTCTGTCTTGGTGCATTCCAAGGGCTTTCACAGGGTCACAGAATGGTTTAGGTTGGAAAGGACCTCTGCAGGTCATCTGGTCCAACCCCCCTGCTCAAGCAGGGATACCTAGAGCAGGTTGTTCAGGACCATGTCCAGACAGCTTTTGAAGAGTTCCAAGGAGGGAGACTCCACTACCACTTTGGGTGCAAAGGTTTCATGTTTGTTAACTTTCCTGATGTTACATTAAATATTCATCATTGTGATAAGCTTTAACTCACAGTTTTTTAAATTGTAACATGCAAGCAGTAACCCTGACAGCTGTGGAGAGTTTTCTGATCACTTTTACAGTGTCTGTAGAAAAAGGAAGAGATTTGTATTTTTCTAATGCAATATACAGTGTGACACAGTGTATGGATTTAGGTTTTCCTTTTCTTTCTAGCGTTCAGTCTGTTATCTGACCTCAAACACCTTCTGTCTACTTTACCTGTGAGTAGGGTATAGATAAACAATAGGCTAGCCTATTGACGGTAGATGGATAAATCCAAATCAGATGAGTGAATTTCTGAGATTGATGCATTCTTGAATAGGTCTACAGAGGGTATATTGTCAATGTGGTAAAGAGAGGACCGATCAAAATTAATCAATTACATATTTTGATCAGCTGTTGAGATTAAAGACTCGTCTGAAAAACTGCCATGTAAAGAAGGAGGTTTCACCAGGCATTTCAGAAAGACCTTCTAGTCTGATGACTTCCCTGACTGCAGGAAAGGGTAACAAGTGGAGAGAGAGGGTCACGTAAGGAGGGTGATTCTGTACATTCTGGAAGATCTTTTGACAACGACTCCTACAGGAGTAGTGAGAAAATTAAGAAGAGGGTGCATAGTTTTTCTGATCTATTTCTATTCTGGCTATAATTGTGAAAAACAGTATAACTTGTTGAGACAAGTGCTTTTCCTGAGCTTCAGTTATTCTGTATCCTTGTAGAGGTATATTCCAAATCCCAATAATTACATGCCTGGACTTTCTGGAAATGAGTGTCTTCAAGCTACGTGTCTGGAAGAGAAGTGTTAGACATAGGACTTTAGCAGTCAGGTAAGAAATTCCTAGTCCTCAAGACTGATATTATGCAGAGGCCTTGAAGACACTGTTGTTAAAAGCACAAATACAGAGTCAGTGTTTAGACTTCACTGAGACAAAAAAAAAAAAATTAAAATTCACATGTGTTTTGTGGGAGAGAATGATCAACAAAAGCTGCTCATTGCGGCATTGGGCAATATGATGCAGGCAGATATCTTTAAAGAAAAGCACAATGACAGAAACATTACTTTAGAGGAAAAAGCAGCAGCTCAGCCCATGACAAAATAACAAAGCCCTTAAACTTGGGCAGACACCAAAGACTCTTGATTCATTTTTGGGTTGTCTTCATCATCTTTACTGTACAACCAGCCTGTCTTGTTTCTCCATTTCAGCCACAGCTATTTTAAAAAATGTCTCTCATAAATCTCTTCCTGCTATCTATTTTTGCTCCCCTCCTTCCCTGCCTGCAGTGCTATAGAGAACACTTTCTTCAACTCATTATGTAAAATAAAGAAACAAAAACAGTGTGTTTTTTGTTTGTTTTTAATTGATCACTAGTGAACGTATATTTTCAGCATGAGGTAACATCTTTTATAAGATAACACTTTTCCCCTCTATCTATGTCTCATATAACAGTGTCAATTTTGGTGATAATATAAAATGATGGAAAGCAGCCAAGCAGAAAGATCATAAATAAATGTAAATCATTAAAAAAAGTGTTTACACCAAAGCACTGGTTTCATGACCTTTGTAAATGGTTACATTTCTCCCTCATGTCAGTGTGATTGATATCTGTTGGATGAATCGTAATGTCAGGGAACTGTGAGTGTTGGGGGCACCCTGGAGCCCCCAGGATAGATTGTCCAGGGACAATCAGGGCTGGTAGTGCCCTCAGGTCCCTGACAAGTAAGCCGGATCAAGATACAGATCCAGCTAAAACTTAATTTGACCACAGGGAAAAAAGAAAAAAAAAATCAAAATAAGCAGTTCTTTTTAAGTGTTTATGTTTCTATGCCCTTAGTATTTTTTTAATATACAATTTTAAAATTTGTCTTTGGAATATGCTGTTGGTGCAGCATATGCATATATATTCTATAGACAAATACACAGTTAAAACATATTTTGAGGCACTTAGAACCTGCAAGAAACATGTGTTTTTGTGTTTTGGAAAGGATAAATAAATAAAGTTAAGTTATGATATATAGATGATAAACTTTGACAGACCAGGAGATTCAAAGAAGTGCCTAACAGTCTGACTGACTGTGCTTAAAACAGAAATAAACATAAAAAAAAAAAAAAAAAAGCATTTAATTATTTCTGTCAAGTAACTACTCTTGGATGTCTCACTGGAACAGGCTTTCTCCTGTATTTCAGTATTTGCTGGTTTAATTCAATCAGAACAATTTAGTGACAGATTCATTTCCATTTGACAACTGCTTGTGGCTCTTTCAAAAAGCAGAAAGTACTGCAAAGGCAGGTAAATGACAAATAAAATAAAAACTCAAAACATACACAAGTTTCTCTAACTTCTGAAAAGGTTTGGGGTTACAGTTATGTTAATTGCATGGATTTTCCTAGCCCAGGGGATAATTCCTTTAAAAGCTTTTAATGTGAAATAAAGATTCAGCAGACCATTTTCATTTAGGATGAGGAATTTTCAAGGCAAATATCAGAGCTATTTGTACAAGCTAAGCAAATATTAGAATGTATAAGAAGTAAACCCAAGGGAATCAAAGCTAATGTCATGAACCATTACAAATCTGAAAGGAGTAATGAGGGAAAATCTACAAAATCTAGTTAAAGCTAAAAGTCCTCTGAATGTAATTCTGTTGGACCCTAATTAATTTAGGATCTTTCAAAATACTATCATCAAGATACTGTAAAGAACCAAAAGTTTAAAATATCAGAATGATTAAAAAAATGCAAAGTGCTTGTTCAAAATCTAACTTACTGATAGTGTGAGTTGGAAGTGCCTGTGCCCCAGATTTCACCAGAATATCATTTTTTTACTAAACCACTAAGAGCTGGGTCTATGTTGATCTTCAAAGAGGAGATGACAGCTGCAGTTATGCAAGTCAGAAAGACACTATGAGTATTTAAATGTTGGATGTAATTGTTGTTATTGTCTTTCTAGAGTGATTATACCTTATATTCCCCTCAACATTCACTAGCTGGATTTTGGATCAGCCACAGAAGGAACTATAACCACAGAACCCTTTTGTGACTTGACCAGGCCTATTTTCAGACTCTGGGAGGTGGTCATTAGCGTCCCCTTTGAAATAACGATTTGAGGAGCTTGAACCTGGTGAGTCGCACATAAGATGGCACTAGGTATATATTCAGGATTTTCTAAATGCTGAGTAGGTGGCCATATTTGCATCCACACGTAAGTCATATAGACAAAGCAGTACACAACACACACAATGCAGGCTGTGCCAATAGAGCTCAAGATCACAGCAGACATCTCAATGCTTGGTGTCAGATCTGAAAGATTTTGCAGCTGAACTGAAAGACTCCAGCATCCCCAGGTGACAGAGTTCAGGATTTAGGCTTCAGCTGATGAAACTGGGAGCACAAGACTCATTTTCTGTTATTTTTAGGGCTCTAGACTGACTTGAGCTGCTTTTTGGATTAGGGCAGAGTAGTATCCACATGCACCTCTGTCCTCTCCAGGATTTCACTCCATCTGTAGGACAACTTAAATTCTGGACTTGGAGGTATCCCTTCCATCTGCGTTTTGATTACTGAATTTACATACTTCCTTTACATTTCCTCTTCAACAGAAGAAAAGACATCTTGTTTATTTTAAGGGTGGGCTTAGACACGGCCAGCTCTGAGAAGACAAAGGGAGTTATAGCTGTATTAAATGCTGACTAGTGGGAAACAACCACATACATTTTGCCAAATTTCAGGTCCTGGAAAACAGAGCTGATTGTCACTGCAGTTGAGAATCAAAACACATGTTGTGGCAGCAGTTATGGGAGAGGAGAGAGGAGCCCCTTTCAGAAGCAGAAGTCATTGTCTTCTTCTCCACCCTCCCCCCATCCCACCTTCAGCAGGTTCAGGATCTGTAAACAAATTGCTCACACCTTTATTTCTTCCATTCTCTTGTGCATCCTTGGTAGAGAGGCCCAACTTCTGTCAGATAGCAAAATTTAGCCCTGGATACTCTTTTGAGAAGCCTTGGACTACCTTGGAATTCACTATTTTTGCCATGTAAATGATTGGTCTAAGACATTATCTTGTCTCTCTTTGAGTTCAACAGAAATAAGCCATTACAGACCTTCTATCCTGAGCCCCACCCTGGGAATGTTCTGTGAGTTATCCCTTCCCAGGTTCATGGAATTGCAGACTAATTTAGGTTGAAAAGGACCAGAAGAAGCCATCTGGTATGACTCCCGGCTCAAGGTGGAATTGGCTTTCACATTAGGTCCAGTTTCTTTAGGCTTAATTGTGCAGAATTTTGAGCATCTCCAAGATGATGTCTATGTGGAAGGAAAGTGCTATTTTCTGTTCTGAATTTAGAAGGATCCCAGACAGTTACCTCAGACTGTATGATTTCAAATAGCTAAAATATGAAAAATTTCATTCCAGATGTCAAACTATTGTTCTGTAACCAGCTTTCTGGCTGAGGCATTGCCCCTGAACAGCAAAGAATAAAAATATGACCTAGAAAAGCAAGCAGTAAAGACACTAATTTGTAACATAACTACAGAAAAAAAGAAAATGAGTAGGTCCTGTGTATCCAAATGTAGCGCCAATAGGGAAGATTAGAAGGTCTTTTCATAAAAGGGTTTGGCTTTGGGCAATGCTCTAACACTGAGGCTGCTAGATGAAAGGAGATCACCTTATCCTACAACCTCTTTTGTAGGTGAACAGTGTTGCTGATTCAATTATTTGAAGGATTTTTTGGAGTCATTTACACTGGTTACAGGCTCAAAGCTTAGAATCTTTATCAGGAGTTAGCATTTTTCTTTAGTTCCGCCTCAGTTGTAAAAGGCAAGATTTCAGCCACAGTTAGCATTTCCCAACGCTTCACTCTGGGCAGGTTTCATCTCAGTATTTGAGATTTTTAGGACTGCCATTTTCAAGAGCCTGCCTCTTCCTATTCACTTTGTAGAGGGCCCTGGACACTTAATTCTGGGATCAGGATTCTGCTCAGGGTCATTGCAGCATCGACCTGCAGAGATGCTGAAATCTTATTATATCTTGCCCTTGACTATAAAAGATTATAATCTTCAACCCTTAACTATCTGTTTGAAACAACACCTAAGTTTTATCGGGAACTCAAACAGTTTTACATTGCTAACATTGTTTTATTATTTCAGAGATTTGTAAAAACCTTTAATGCTATGGCAATGGACAATGTATTTTATTCCCTGTTAATGGTTGGTTTACATCTTTACCAAAGCTCAAGCCAGCTAGTAAGCATTAGAGTAATTATTTTCTACTAATCTGTTCCTTTAATTTTGAAGTAATTAGCTGAGTTGGGCAACAAAATTGAACGTTTCCTCCAAGGGTCAGTAAATGGACTCTGTGTAAGTGCAAAAGTTGTTTACTTTGATATAAAGAGGGACAGTGTTCTTTGTACCCCTGGAAAGCTGCCTAACTTGAAAGCCTTATAATCTGATTTTCGTAAGTCCTATTTAACACATTATTATTTTCTTTTTAACAGGCTATATCACTCTTTTCTGATGTTACCCCTTCTTTTTCATAACAGAATCACATAGCTCTACTTACGCATAATTTGTGAAATTGTCACCCAAACGGTATCTTATATCCAATCTTTTTACATTCATTTTCACTAAAAAATAATTAAAATCAAATGGCACACAGTTTACATTTTACAGTCATACTGACTCACATGTGTGGCAGATTTTAAGGTTCTTGCTCCAGAAGAAAAACAATTCATTTCCAACAGTTCATGCCTCAGTAAGATTTGGGGAAGTTTAATCTTTGACCTAAATGGTCATAATAGGGAAAGAAAAGAGAGAGAAACTGTTTAATATTTCATTTCAGCAAATTCCAGTGAACTATGTTGCAGTCAGTATGCAAAAGACAGGGAAGACAGAAAAATAAAATAAACACACATTAAATATAGAGATTGTAAATAAGTCTTACATGAAATTCAAAAGGAGCATTTTCTCCCAATTGAAGAATATTTATCTGAACGGAAATCCATCCTGAAAAACAGTTTCCAGTGAATAGCTCCCAGTGGTACTTTATCCAGCAGCATTTCTAATGTCATAAGCAAATACATTTCCCCAACTTAAATTTGGGACTGTTATACAGCCTAATGAAAATTAATTCTAGCAAGTCCCCCTTTATACTTGGCATGAAAATCCTTTGCTAAACAAATGCGGAGTTCTGTATAGGACTCACAAAATCTTCTAGTCCAGCATTTTGTCCAGCTTCCCATTTTCAAAGACTTCACATAATTTCACTCATAAATGAAATTTCACCTTGAAAAGACTAGACCCACAGAAGTAGGACTGCTACTCTGATTGAAGGTTATTTGGAAATCTTGTCTCATCTTTAGCTTTGTTCTTCTTTCCAGATCTGTTTATTAGCATTTGCTGTGCCAACATTGTTCTCGAAGCATGTTCTTTTCTCTCTCATGGGTGTTTACCTTGCTGCAGTGTTTTTGTCAAAGTAAGCAAGCATCGTTTTTCCAAGCATGTGGTTGTGAATCTGATGTGTTTTTTTTTTTTTTTCCTCCTGGCTGATTAAGCAGCCACTCACGTGGCACTTTGTCTACACTAATACAATCTATCAGAGACTTGTTGGCAGTGGACTATTTTAGGCTGAGCACTCTCTTAGGCATCATCCACTGGAGAGAGATAGACTGACAGAGAGACAGAGGGATAGGATAGACTTCAGCTGACAAGTTTTGAAAGTGGACAGAAGTCCTCTGGTCTTTAACTCTCCTCATATGGCCTAAAGCACCTCTCCTACACCACCCCACCGTCCTTACACCCCTTCCGTTTTTTTATCTTTATTTGAGAAATTTTCAGACTGCTCCCTGATTTATTTTTATGCCTGCTTGTGAAAAAAAAATTATGCCTGTGCCGAAAAAACAGAAAGGATTTTCTCCTATGATAAAAGAATGGAACAGACATGCAGTGATGTTTTGACACAATGTCTGGATTTAAACACAAAACCAGGAGTTTTAATGATATTACATTAGAGCTGATAGTGTTTGTTACTGTTCCCCGCCTTCATATATTTTTATGATAGTTTCCTTACACTATACAACTTGTTGCACAGACTGAAAATTCTGTGGGATTTATCCATGTATACGAGAGGACTTCTCATGAACTGAAGATTGCAGTTTTCTAGGAACTTGTTCATTAGAAGACGGAGCTGTAGATAGGTTCCTGGGAAACAAACAAACATAAAAAGGTTGTGGTGGAGGTTCTCCTCTAGGTTCTTATGGCTTGTGAGGTATGCTGACCTCACATTTTTTATATGCTCACATGAGACCATTTGTATGATTAGCACAGAGGACTTACCTTCTGTGCAGTCGCAAAGCCTTCTTATTCCTCTTCGTTGCAGAATAGCCAAACAGTTGTTTTTCTGTAAATACTAAATCTCTGTCATTGCCCTTTTTTGAAACATAATTATTCACTAAAAAGTAAATTTAACCATTATTAACTTACAGTACTGTTTTAAACTCTACTTTTTAAACTTTTCAAGTTTGCTTTTTAAAAATGTATATATATATTTAATTATATATTATATTATATATATATATATATATTATCTTATTCCCTGCTCATGCTAAGACCAAATTAACACTAGTACTGGTTTGTTAACACTAGTACAGGGTGGGCTGGAAGACGACTGATTGTGTCATAGCACATATTTCACCATTCACCTTCATCACATGCAATGATGGAGTAGAGGATTAAACTTCTCAACTGTGAAAATAAGAACTTAAAAGTCTGAAGGGTGAAGGATGTGGGAAAGCATATACTTTTTGATTCAAACAAGTGTAATTCTCCTGGCTGTATTCAGTGGCATTATGTCCTTTAACCAGTAGAGTAAAAGATGGTTGCTCTCTTTTACAGCCTGTATCCCATAATACCTCTTTATTTACAGGACCTCAGTATTCCCTATTCACTTCACTCACCTGATAAAGAACTCAATTGTTCCAATACAGAAATAATTTATGAAGAGAAGTTTGTATGCTAATTGAGAAAAATAAGTGGAAAACACACCAAAGTACTATCTAAGGTAAACCCAAAACCCTGAGTGTTTTATCTTTGAGAAAGAGGTGAATAATCTTTCTTGATCTTCAAAAATATGCAGGTTGTATAACATCCATGCTATACTTGCCTGTGCCCAGCTTCTTCAGTGAGTTGATTTCAGAACAAAAAGCAAGCATTTGTCTTACTCCCACCATTATTTTTTTTATTATTATTTTTTTTGCTACCTACAGGTATTTAGTGCCTCCTCCATTTGCTGTCTAGTTAGTGACATTCATCTAGTCGCTCCAGTTCTTTAATGTTAATCTCTTTTTAATCGAATCAGCCCATATGTCAATTATTTATCAACTCTTTAAATCTTCTTCTGAGCCCCCTCTAATTTTTAATTCTTTTCAATTAGGAGGATTTTTGTAGGCGGCTTGAAATAATTACACTTGTATTCACCAGTTATATTCCTAATTAGCAATGATTCCTTTTCTAAGGTTTATGGATGACATGTTGCTGAGTACAACAGCTTTCACATTTAATAAGAAAAAGGAGTCACTAAAGTTTAACAGATTTTAGGTTGTTTCTTTTTTCTTTCCTTCTCTCTTTTTTTCCTTTTTTTTTTTTTTTTTTTTTTTCTTTTTCTTTTGTGATATGTTATCGGAGCAGACTTTATTTCCATTTTCCATTCAGCTCTAGTATCTGTAACATCTGGAGTTGCATACTGTCTTTTGTATACACGAGGATAAATTTATTTCTGTGACTTAAGCTACTTATGTTCATCTATCTGCAGCCTGGAAAATTTAGATATATACTACTAAGATTTATAATTAAAATTTGGAAAAAAAATGTGGAATGCAAATTTATATAATTTTTTTTTACAATGCTTTTTCAGGAAATTGTTTTACTTTGATGATTAAATGTGGTGTATAAAAGACAATGCCTGTTATTCGGAAGAAAAAAAAATGTTTAAAGAGAAAGGATTGTGAAACTCACCTGAAATATTTGCCTTTTATCGCACCTGAACTTTTCTAACTTCAACTTCCAGTGGCTGAAGTTTTTTTTTATTATTATTTATTTATTTTTATTTGTTTTTGTTTTGTTTTGTTGTTGTTTTTTAATTTGCTAGATTTTCATTTTCATCTGTACATTTATTTAGACCTTGAGATCATCCTTCTCCAAGTATAGTTACTCCAGAAATCCCTTCAGAGCATGTATTTCAATGCTATTACCATTTTGCGGCTAAAGTTAGAAAGCCCACTAGCTTTTTCACCACTTTTCTTGAATTTAAGAAACAATGCAGAGCTAGGTACAGAGTACTAACTGCTTTTGAGTACTAACTCAAAAGCAAGATAGCTTCTTTATTCTCTCTTAGTAACAACTTGTAAATTAAAGGTTTATCTGAGCCCTTTTGCTCCTGCCTTACATTGGTAGCTCATATTGAAGTGATTATAGAATCATAGAATCATTTAATTTGGATCATCAAGTCCAACCATTATGAAGCAATGGAAGACATTTGCCTGGATAGAGTCTGCTGGGATGGTTACACAGCCCGCCTTTAGAAGACTGGTGTGTACAGAAACATCTGTTAATGTGGGAATGTGTGTGTGAATGCAATGTCCAACACTGCCTGGAGGATTGTTTGCCCAAAAGTAACTAACTACATAGAAGAGCAAGAGAACATCAGCTAGGTTCAAAAGTAACCAGGGAATTACAAAGTGACTTCTGAAAGGAAGGAGCCAGCTTCTATTGAAAATATGCAGCAGTTGTTCGACAATGAGATGTCATTTTGCTGTTACTGCTCCTGGGTGCATGGCTTTACATGTGTGTGCATTTAAAGTCATGTTATCTTCTTTCATTAAAGCAACAGGAAGATGCAGATTCTTTCCTTTTTAGAAAAGGTCTGGTCACTTATCCTTTTTATTATTTTCCCTAGAGCATATTAGTTTTCAAACATCTGAAGATAAAGTTTGTTTACATTCTGGGAAAACGAAACCAAAATCTACTGTAGAAAATATGGTAATTTATAATTGTTTTCCTTCAAGTGGCAGACTTCTAAAAGATTCTGAAATCAACTGCCACTTGGCAAGTAAGCAGAGATTTATTAGTTTATCTGAAGTCACTAAGTAAATTCCTACATGAATTTATCCCCTCTCCACTATATGAGCTCTGTTTACTTTCTCTGGCTTGAATTTTTTGTTGTTCTTCTTTCTTGTGTGCTTGGACAGCATTCTCCCAGTGACTTCTCATGCTTTTCTCACAAAGCAGCTGCAAACGCAGATGTTCTGCAAAGCATCCCATCTGTAGAGATCTCGGGGCAGATCCTCAGTTGCTGCAAATTGCCCTAGTACCACTTAAGTGTAGAGTACTTGTCTTATTCACACCATCTGGGCTTTTGAGCCACTCTGTGTTTATTTGCATAATTGAACATATTGTTTCAGGCTCATGCTATTTAAGTGTAAGATTTCCTGGCCAGAGGCTTTTGTAACAGCATACTGTACAGTAAATTCAAAAAGCTATGTAAATAATGATTCTGATTATCCATTTTCTTTTACCAATTCCTAAAACTGTCCCCAAAGAGCAAAGCTTTCTGTAGCTGATGCTAGGTAAGACAGGCTTTGGGCAAGTTCCTGGGAAAACTAAGCATAAGCTATTTCCAATGGAGTGCCAAATGGAGCTTCTATAGACAACAGAGTTAATACTGAAAGACCAACACTGAGGTTATTGACTTTTTTTTTGTTACACTTCATACTTTGCTGTTATCTTTCCTATTCAGTGTCATTAGATCATTAATTTACTGGACTGTGTCACCATCATTATCTTTATTTTTTCTATGGGGCTTCAGAAAGACCTTACTACCCAGTACAAAATGAAAAAAGAATATAGTCCATCACCATTAGCTGCTACAGTCAACAGCCCTCACCCTAGATCTAGGAAACATAAACATAGTAGTCCCTCTGCCTTTTTTATACCACATGAAAAAGCTTTCTGCTTTTGCTTCTATTGATTAAATGCCATTTTATTTGCTTGGCTTCCCATGAGGCACCCTGAACCTTGAATTCATGTATTCATTCCTCTCTAATGCCCTGTGGCAACATAAGGTGATGAAAAGTCACTTCACATTGCATAGTAGCAGTCAGACTGGTAAGATAAAGTTACGAGAATCAGCAAGTTTCTTCTCAATCTATATTCTTAAAATATTTTAAAGTACCTTTAATATATAAGGTATAGAAGAAATAAAGAACATCTGTGTATTTGCCAGCAAACTTTAAGCTGGACCAGGCAGTGAGTAACAGGCACCTTGGATCCAGGCCGGGGTATCAGGCAGGCAGGGGAGCTGTGCTGGTACGTCTGGGGGGACCTGCGAATGCGGTGTGCATGAGGGACGAGTCTGTGAGTGCTGCATGTGTGCAGCAAATTTCAGGCTGGAGCAGCTAGTAGGCCACCTGGAAAGTGGGTAAGCAGGCCCAGAATCCAGTCATGGGTGCTAGGCAGACTGAGCAGCCATGCCAGTACTTGAAGGATCCACACGTGTGTGCCTGTGAACCTGGAGAGTGCTGTGAGTGTGCCTGCACCAGTGACCTTCTGTCTCTACCAGTTGGAGAGGAGGAGCAGGCCTCATTTGTGTGTCTGTGTTTTACATGAGGCCTGTGTGTAAGTGCTGCTGAAGGCAGCCCGTGTGTCTCTGGGTACATGCTCAGCTTTGCTGCTGGTGGGACCTGTAAAGAGGAAGGCAGCAGCCGCATGCTCAGCCTGGGCAGAGACCCTGGGACCCCAGGCACTGGGCTGGGCCCCAGAAGCCTGACAGGAGCAGCACTGGTCTAGAGCAGCTGGAGGAGGCGGCCACACTTGTCACCCTTCACCTCCCTTAACATTTATAAGTAGAGCTGTGATTTTCCAATAATATGTATTTATATGTACACATGTATTTTAAATATTTATTTTCACATAGTGTCAAGATGAGAAAAATGAGAGCAATATAAAATTATTTGTAAGTACATTTAAAATAAAACTAAGTCTCAAAACAAAGTATTTCTGAACTTTTAAAAATTAAGGTATTTCAGAAATCATATCTTTTTTCCATAATTTTCCCCCAAAAGCTACACATCACAAAAGATAAGAATGGTGACATTTTTGTTTTTCAGTGGCATAGGAAAGTCTTCTAATCCAACAAATTTGGCAAATGTAAGTAGAGATTCATCAAATATTTGTTTTGATTTTGTTTGGTTGTTTTTTTTTTTTTTTGTTTGGTTGGTTGTTTTTCCCAACAGATGTTTTGGTCAAAATTATTTTTCCCTGGTCAGCCCAGCATCCCATATTAAAATCACAAATCCTAGTATTATAAGAATACATGTCTGTAATATGTGAGTAGTCTTACAGCTTTCAAAAGATCTTGTTTCCTGTGCTTCTGGTATGTAGATGTCTGCAGGACTTGAAGACAGTCAAAAAAAAAAAAAAAAAGGGTTTATTTCCCAGGATAATTCATTCATATAGAATGAAGTTATTATAAAATGTTATTTTCTGTGCTAGTGAGGCAAATACAGGGTAGTATGATAAAACTGTATATTCCAGACAACAGAGACAAAAATGATCTTCCATCTCTTTATAATCCACACTGCACATGGCAATTACATCTCATTCCTTAAGCTTTTCTCATGTGCTACATTTTGTTTTAAATAACTCTAAACATAAGTGATTTGCAAATACTAACCTGCAATTCCATTCTTTTCCCAGTTACATCTATTCCTTACTAATTTTGGACATGACCAAGGATACTGGAGAGAATACTCACAGAATCACAGAATTTCTAGGTTGGAAGAGACCTCAAGATCATCGAGTCCAACCCCTGACCTAACACTAACAGTCCCCACTAAACCATATCCCTAAGCTCTACATCTAAACGTCTTTTGAAGACTTCCAGGGATGGTGACTCCACCACTTCCCTGGGCAGCCTGTTCCAGTGTCTAACAACCCTTTCGGTAAAGAAGTTCTTCCTAACATCCAACCTAAAACTCCCCTGATGCAACTTTAGCCCATTCCCCCTCGTCCTGTCACCAGGCACATGGGAGAACAGGCCAACCCCCACCTCGCTACAGCCTCCTTTAAGGTATCTGTAGAGAGCAATAAGGTCACCCCTGAGCCTCCTCTTCTCCAGGCTGAACAAGCCCAGCTCCCTCAGCCACTCCTTGTAAGAATTGTTCTCCAGACCCCTCACCAGCTTCGTCGCCCTTCTCTGGACTCACTCAAGCACCTCAATGTCCTTCTTGTAGCGAGGGGCCCAAAACTGAACACAGTACTCGAGGTACGGCCTCACCAGAGCCGAGTACAGGGGGACGATCACCTCCGTAGCCCTGCTGGTCACACTGTTTCTTATACAAGCCAGGATGCTGTTGGCTTTCTTGGCCACCTGAGCACACTGCTGGCTCATATTCAGCCGACTATCAACCAATACTCCCAGGTCCTTCTCTGCCTGGCAGCTCTCCAACCAATTGTGTCCTCAAAAGGACACAATTCCAAGTGTGTTCTTCTTAGCACATCCATGACATGCATGAGGAATAGCAGAGTCCTGCCACAATTTCTTACAATTTTGCATATGTAGAGAAAGAAGATATAAATCATATTTCCATGGGTAACTAATACAGTTTTGATTTTAAAGGTGAAATCTTTCTGTTACAATCTTTCAGAGCCAAGATTTCAATGTTTTAGTTGTGCCATAAAGTTTTTTTATTGTCCCTCAAAGGCCTAGTCCTACATATTGGGGTGCTATAGAAAGATTTCCAGAAACAGCTTTTCTTGAAGTGGAAAAAAGCAGTGATTTCATTATTGGGTAGAAGAACCAATGCCCTGTGAATAGCTCTGTCTCTGCAGGCTGCTGCAGAGGATGGTCACAGCAGGAGTCCTTCAGATCACTGCCCCTTTTGGACATCTTGTCATTCATACTCCATTTCAACATTTTGTTTTTGTGGTAATTCTTCTAATTTTCTATGTTCAGTACTGTCAAACAATGTAGACTATAAAACTGTGGGATTACTCCTCAATCCTGTCACCTTTGTGCTTAATGAGATAAGATACTAATGTTTAAGTGGTGGTAGCTGTCACCTCAAGGGTAAATTGCTGTTTCTCTTTTTCCCAGATAAATGGAATTAGGATGCAAGCCCCCAAAGGGCTCAGAGAAATACATTATTGCACAAAATCTAAGAGCTGTCATTCCTACAGCTGGTGGAGAGGAGAGGCGAAATTCTCCAAATCTCTCACAGGTCCAGGGCTTACTAATAAGCAAACTAGACTTAGTGCCTAATGGTAAAACAAAGAAAAAGGATTTGTCCACTTCAGAGTTTATGCTTGGATGTGGATCACACTAAAGCAAATATCCTGGCTGTTTCAGCTTGCTGGTCTCAGGTTCTTATTACAGGGAGGCCTCAGAGTGGATGAAATGGGATCCTTTTGGGTAAAACCAAGACAGAAAGTGCCTCCCTGGATTGCATCTAAAGCTCTGCAGCTGTTGAAGACACTCAGTGCATGGGACCAGTGCATTATGACACCAAGCTGAGTGGTGCAGTTGATACAATGGATGCCATCCAAAGGGACCTGGACAAGCTTGAGAAGTGGACCAAAGTGAAGTTAATGAGGTTCAACAAGTCAAAGTGCAAGGTGTTGCACCTGGGTCAGGGTAATCCTAGACATGAGCACAGACTGGGTGAAGAACTCATTGAGAACAACCCTGCAGAGAAGGACTTGGGCATTCTGGTGGATGAAAAGCTAGATGTGAACCAGCAGCATGCACTTGTAGCCTAGGAGAACTGCATCCTGAGCTGCATCAACAGATGAGTAGTGAAGAGAGATGATTGTGTCTCGCTACTCTGTCCTTGTGAGGCCACAGTTGGAGTGCTGTGTCCAGCTCAGTGGCCCCCAGCACAAGAAGAATGTGGCTCTGTTAGAGTGGGTCAAGAGAATGCCCACAAAGATGATCAGAGGGCTGGAGCACCTCTCCTAAATATAACTGAGGCTGTTCAGCCTGGCAAAGGGAAGGCTCTGGGGTGACCTCAGTGTAGTATTTCAGTACTTAAAGGGGGCTTACAAGAAAGATGGAGAGCAACTCTGCTCGATCAGATAATGACATGACAAGTGGGAATGGTTTTCAACTAAAAGAGGTGAGATACACATTAGAGGTTAGGAGGAAATTCTTCACTATGAGAATAGTGAGTCACTGGAACAGATTGCCCAGAGAGGTTATGGGCATGACGTTCCTCATCCCTGGAAGTTATGGGCATGAGGTTCCTCAGCCTTGGAAGTGTTTAAGACCAGGTTAGATGAAGCCCTGGGCAACCTGGGTGCCATCCCTGCCTATGGCAGGGGGGTTGGAAGTAGATGATCTTTGAGGTCCCTTTCAACCCAAGCCATCCTATAATTCTATGATCATATTGGAGTCAGTTCAAAGCAAAGCATCCCGAAACATATGCTTTATGGACATAAGATCCTCAGCACCATCAGGTGATTTCTACAGCTGTTCCCAATACTTACTAATGCAGACAGAACTAATGAAATATCATCTGGGCCTCTCCTGTGCTTCAATAAAAATAAAAATAAAAATAAATTAAAAACAAACAAACAAACAAACAAACCTTGTTTATTTTAACCTCTTACTTTCTTGTTTAGCGATATGTAATATAACTGAGGAAATATTGCTAGGCGTTTGTATATATTATTTCTGTATTTCTCTTCTCTTTTTTTTTCATATCAGAAAAAAGAAGATAATCTTTAAGAAAAAGCCATGTCTGCAAGGCAGGATGTACAGATTCTAGTCATAGAACTGTAATATTTTTTAGGTGAGTGACCAACTTGTTTGACAGCACTGAAGTTTTTCATTTATTATAAGGATTATAATACTTGTCTACCCTATAACAATACTGGGAAGATGAATAAATGAATGTTGAAATGACTATAATGAGAGACACAGAAAGCTCACACAAAATCAAAATTTAGATTTTATATTTATCTTTCATTGTGTGTATTTAGCCAAACTTGAATAAGGAAATTTCTATTTGCAGAAATTAGAAATTTCTATATGCAGATTAGAAGAAATCAGATTCTTAGATGACGTGAGTTTCAAAAAGAAGAACCACTTTAGTTAATTCATTATGTAGAGAGAATAGTTAGAAATCCACAAAATGAGGGATGTTCTGGAATTTATGAATATAGAGCTAACTGTATTACACACACACACACACACACACGCACACACAAAAAAAGTGAACACTGCTTAGATATTTCTATGAATAGGTATCTCTACCTCCATGGACAGACATGGGTTCTAAAATTGCATGGCATGGAAGTGTTTACCTCTGTCTTTCCTAAGCACTGGAATTTCAGGCACAGCTCTTGTATCTTACTATCACAATGAGTAGGGTTATTCCACCATGAGGGGCCTAATGTTTCCTAAGCATGTGACATATGAGAGATGTCCTCGTGCAATCAGTAGCTCATTCTCTCCAGTTACATTCTGATGGTGAGACAGAAAACAGCACTGTTGAAGCAACATTCAACAGGGTTTGCATGATGCTGTACACTCTAGAGCTCAGAACTTGGCTGAAGGGAATAGTTGACTGTCTTCAGTAGAGGTACCCATGCATAGATACCATATAGGTTTTTGATCCTTCTGTGGGCCACACTCTTGAAAGCTAGGCACAGTGATGTCCAACAAGTACTTTACTATGTTTTTTATGAGACCTAGCTGATGAATGCTTAAGAAAATATATCCTCTTAAAAGAATGCCTTGCCAGCATTAAGAGGTTAGCAATTACTACCGGTTGGAGTACAATTGTGTTGAGCTTTTGGGGGAGTATAGAGTATCTCGTCTTTTGAAAAGAAGATGTATTTATTGCATGGTAATGTATGATGGATGTTGTGTTTCTGATGGCTTCAACATTAAGACAATCTTAAGAGAATTTCTTTTGGGTGGATTTTCTTATATTGTTGAAGAAGTTGAACTAATGTTATTACTGTGATACTGAGAAACACTCTTACTTATAAATAGGCTTATTAGTAACCTCCTTTCCCTTCTTTTATGACTGTCAGTATAGTTTCCTGTGTTTCGTTCTGGGAAGGAGGCAGAGTACATTTTATAAACATGCTAATCTGAAGAACACAGTTCTGTAATACTTTCCTTTTATAGATCCCTTAGGTGATAGCCTCTGTTGGCATAAAGTCCCCACAGGGTTAGCAATGAGTGTTGTAATGTGCTGGAGGCTATGTTATGTCACAGGTTTTGTATCAATCCATGTACAGATGGAAACACTCAAGATCAGGTCCAGATCAGGGGAAGCCTGGAAATACAGGATAGTGTCTTTTGAAAAACTAATAAGAGTTTTTAAGTCATGTTATTAAGAAGTCTTTACTGATGTTGTAAGATACTAGTTCAACTGTCTGTTACTCTACAGCTGAGCAAATCTAGCTCTATAACAGGCAGTAAAAAAAGGCAATAAGAATGTCTTATTGCCCTCTGAAGTACATTAAGGCCTTCATTTAAATATATGTATATTGCAGGAGGATCCTACTTTGCAACTCTGAAGACTGAGTACCAACAAAACTTGAAATGGAATAAAGATAGTGATGCTCCACTATACCCACCCCAACCACACACACTCAAAAACTTTTCTAACTGTTTAAGAGGGGATATATTACTGATTCCCAGGATCATCTGTGTATCCAATTTGTTGTAATGCAGGGCTTTCAGTTTCCTACTTTGTTTTTAGTGAAGTGCATACTGACCTAAACAGCATTTGTATCTTGTGGGTCTTGAAAATTCCACCCAGAAATGATCCCAAACAGCATATAATAAACTCTACTAAAATTAATTGGTAGATGTTAACTACTGTAAATCAGAATAAATCTTGTTTTTACTGTTAACTAGTTTTGAATTTATGTCACAAAGTTATTTCTTTATTACAAATTCAATTTTACAATAGGTGTAGTACTCTGACCTGCTGGTATTTGGCACCCCGTGTCAATTTAGCAATGTTGCTGATTTTGACATGCAATCACATGGACAGTACAAGATGAAAGTATTGACTCCCAGAAGTTTGTAGTGTTTTATTCTGATAACTGCAATACATTTTAAGTGTCAGTCTTCACAGGAAAACCACTACAATATGTATTTGATTTAAAAAATTGAAAGATTTGCTTTCCTTACATCATGAATTAATAAAGTTGTCCTGTTCTCTGTGGTGACCTTTAAGAATTAGATGCCTTTATTACCTTGAAAAAAAAAAAAAAAACAGATAGGTTCTTACAATAACATCCACCAGAGAACAAAACAAAACAAACAAACAAAAAAAAACATCAGATTTGGAATCTACAGATCAACATCTTGGACTACTTATGGATTTTGTTTGCTTCTGTTTCTTTGAACAGAAGTTAAAGGACATACCGCAAAAAGTATTTAAATGCCAGTACTTTTTTTGATGATATTAAGGTAACAGATAGCAAATGAAAGTTGTGTTTGTTTAAACTTTATCTTAAAGAAATTCTAGAGATGAGATTCAGAGAATAGTGTGGAAAGCCTGTTAAAAAGGAGAAAGAACTAAAGCTGGTTTTCAGCCAGTGTTACAAAATAATAATTTTTAAATTGCCAGTTTATGATGATAAGAAATATGCCCTTCATTCTTTTCCACATTGAGAATGTGTTGATTATAGTTTCATGAAAATAAAAAGAGCCTAAATGTGTGATAAGACCCAAAGTGTTGGGTTTTTATTGTTTAATAATGTGAAATGAATCTGAAGGAATAAGAGAATTCAGGTCTTGCTCTTTATGTCATGCTGTTATTGAAAAAGAATGAATAGCAGAGGATCCTTGTATTTAGATGTAGCCTTATACCAGATGCCACATAATTAAAGATGTAGACATACCAGACATACGTAATATAATTATTTAATATCTAATATTACAGTATAATACTATTAAAATATCTCAGGCTGAAAATCCTCTAATTCTTTAATAGGGTAAAGAATTCTTTAATAAGTACTGGTTGGGAGATGAATAAGGAGTCCTTTTCCACCATTTTTATCCCCAGAAAAAAAATATTGGAAGTGTAAAATCATTCACCAGATGTCACTCTTATCTTTATGAACCTGCTGATAGATAGTTACAGCATGGCAGGAGACAACATTCCCTGCTGGAAATTCCATCTCGTAGCTAGAATGTAAGGCCATATCCCCGGCTACTTGCAATCATTAAAAAAAAAAAAAAAAAAAAAAGCACACCCTTTTTCAAATGAGCAGGAACATTGTTAACCAGAGAAAACTACAAGATATCATACTTTCATTCTTGATGACTTATTTATCTATATTTTAGACTAAACGTTATTCACCGTTCGTTCTGAAACCAATGTGGGCATACACAATCACCTGCATTATTCCTCACCCAAAGACACCCATTTTTATTGATTAAAAAGCCTACATCAAAAGATAGTACTGAAAAAAATATTAAAAAAAAATCAGTAGAATATAATTGTTCTCTTAAGGTTTCATCCCAACCCAGACACACACACATAAGAAAATATTTCAGCTCAGTATTCACCAAAGTCCCACAGGAGGAGGTGGTCTTAATTTAACTAGTAGGTCCATTCTAAGGGACTTAATTCACCACAGGGGAGACCCATCTCAGTCTCCCACCTTTCAGAAAAAAAATGTATTACTTTTCACTGTCTTCTGCCAGAGCTGTTCCTCTTTGCCCAACTCTACAATGAGTATTTCTCTGCCTCAGTTTCTAGAGCCATTATAAGAAAGGTGTGTTCCAGTCTGTTCTCAAATGAACCTATGAACATTGCAAGCAAGACTGAGAAAAAAAAAAAATCCCAAAACTTACCCATCCACTAGTTAAGAAATGTTTGGGCATTTTGGGCTCCAGTTTCCTCATGTACAGTTGAGAATTCACAACTGTGAATGTCAATAAGGACTGATCACCTCTGCTCCTATTCTGTAAATTTAGCCTTTTGTTTATTTGGCCAATATTAGAAGGATTCCAAAATGAAATATTTTTCCCTGTATTTTCATCCAAAAGCTTGCAAGAGAAAAGATCAGTTTATTTATCTCTTCATATATATATATATATACACAGATACATATATATATATATAAAGCAAGATAGAGGTAAAGACACATTCAGCTTGATGATAAGGCTGTCTCATGAATTATTCATGAGACTTCAGACATAATATACAGCCTTATATTTTTCCACTTTTAAATTGTGATATGCATTGGATGATTTTTGCACTGAGAAAAGAGATTTATACTATTTTTTCCTTATTTTTTTTTTCAGTTTTAGTTTATTACTTTGCCTAATCATGTTTCATGTTCCATTCCTGTGATTGGAAACAGATTTGTGGAAGAAAGCAATCTACATAATAATCAAGGTAAGACAGTATTACAGGAAACCACATGGTTATTTCTAGAAGTCTTCAAATAACATGGCTGCATTATTGATTCTATTGAGATAGTATCCACAGATCATCATAAAGATTTATGTTTCAGTCTTCTGTTTGCTGCAAAAGCTTAGTAAGATATGAATCTTATTCCCAAATGCTTAAAATCTATGATGAGCTTAAAGGGAGAAAAGGACAGAAAGGTAAAGGTTCAGAATGATGATGGCCACATGTCAGCTTAATTCTGGCTTCTCTTTATTCTTTTAGGACATGCCTTCAAGTCAACAAATGAACATGTAAAGACCTATAGTTAGAGTCTTTTTTCTGCTCAAATACATCTGAATGTTGTAATGTGTTTATCCTATTCGTGTTTTTCCTTTTTTACTGTTTAATGTCACACCACTGTTATTACCACCAAATATTCTTCCTGTTGCCTGAAAGTTTCTTTAGAAACAAGTAGTACAGCAATAATCCAGGAAAAAAAAAAAGTACTTTTTCTATTTCCACCTGTTAAAATGAATATATTTTAGTCTCTTAAGAGCTGGTTGAAGAGATTTCCATAGGAAGAGAAGCCATATCCCAGGAAATGAAGAGGAAGGAGGAGATAGGAAAGTTCTGTTGCTATGTTACTCTGAAAACTCTAAACTTCAGATATGAGTGAAATGGATGATGTACATGCAAAGGGTTCAAGTCTTGCTGGTTGATGGACTTCTTAGAGTAGTGGAGTGATACAAAGAGGCTGATGAGCCTAGCACAGTACAGGGTGAATCACATCAGTCTGATTCCCTTCGGAGATCTCCTTTCATAATGAATTTGAGAATATCATCATTAAAGTTTTGCATAACTGTATCAATAATTCCTCGTTTAATTAGATCATCAGTAAATTCCAAGCTATGTGTCTCTGTAAAATCTGCATTGCCGAGCAGCAGGTCTCTGAAATATAGAATGTGAAGTCCAAATTTGTTTAAACAAAAATTTTTGAAAGTTTATTTCAAATCTAATGTAAAAGATCTTTTAAAATAGCTCAGTCAGTTTTATATCTTTCTGTAGGATCCTGGAATCAAGGAAAGTGGAAACAACAACTTTACATGTACCCAGTTTCTTCCTCTTTCCTGTTAAGCTCAATATGAGTCAACAATATGTCCTGGTGGCCAGAAGGACCAACAATATCCTGTAGTGCATTAAGCTCAGTACAGCTAATGGAAAAAAAGTCATTGCCCTACCGTACTCAGCACTGGTACAGTCTCACCTTGAGTACTATTTCGGTCTGTCCAAAGGAGGGCAACAAAAATGATGAAAGAACTAGAGGGTTTGACTTACAAGGAGCAGCTGAGCACAATTGGTTTGTTCAGCTTAGAGAAAATGAGTCTTAGGGGTAACCTCATTGCTGTCTACAGCTTCCTCATGAGAGAGAGCAGAGAGGGAGGTGCAGATCTCTCCTCTCTGGTGGTCAAAAGTTCTTCACTGACAGGGTGGTCAGGCACTGAAGCAAAATCTTCATGGAAGTGGTCATGGCCCCAGGCATGTTGGTGTTCATGAAGTCTGGAGATGGACTCAATCCTTGTGGGTCCCTTCCAACTCAGGATATTTTGTGGTTCTATGACTGAACATTTACAACTAAAAAAAAAAAAAAAAGAAGAAGGATTTTTGTACAATTACTTCAGTTATTATTCTGATCCTAGAAAACAAATTACATACTAATACTTTCCAGGAATTCAAATCTGTCTTTTGCAAAAGGCATTTAAAAACTGAGAACCTGTATTAATCAGCTGCAACTTACAATTTAATTTCAGTGGATGCTTTAGTACTCCTAAGAAATAATCATTTCAGAAATGATTGAGAATCTAATTTCAGACACTACAAAATAATATTAAGAAAATGATGAGCACTAAAATTCATTAAAGCAAAACTTTTCTTTTTCTTGTCTGTAATCAGTAACTTTGAAATCTTACCCACAGACTTTAAGACAACCTTATCCTCTGATCAATGGATCTGTATATATTCATTTTAAATTAAGCCTCAATAATTAAATAATTATGAAATAAACATAGTACACATTTTCCGTAGTAAAATTTTTCTATTTGCTATTTAGATTCTTCTATTTGCTACTTAGATGAAACTCAAATTTCAGCAGTTTTTACAGATGTCTAGTTCAGAGTCTGCTTGTAATCAAACCTTTGTGTAGCCATGGCTTGTTGTCAAGAGAGACCATCACTTACTGAACAGGTGTGTTCATTTTGGTATGAAACTCATTAAGATATCCTAAATCCATGATGCAAGTCCTGGTAGAAAAGGAAATTACAAAACATACAATGCTATGAAGATAGATGATGCAAATGGGAAAAGAATACAGATCTTCTTTTAGGAGGTTAAAGAACAAAGGTTTAAGGTAAACGTCTTCCACATTTCACCACTACTACCAGCTATGATGTTTGTATGTCTAGATCATGAGCACAAGGGCATTCCTCAGCAGAGCAGAACATGGAGCATTTCATCAAAATCTAATCAGTGGTATTAAATCCTGTGTCTGGCAGTAACATCTCTGAGTTGCAGAGATCTTGTCAGATTTGTCTGATGAATTCTTCTTGTTGATATTGTTCTAGGATCTAATGCTTTCCTAGTTGAGCACATCCTGAGAACAATGGTATTCCCAGTGTAGTGGGACAAATCCATTGTGAAAAATCAAAAGAAAAGCCTTTCCTTGTTGCAGCATCAGCATATCTACTATTGCATAATAATAGGTATTTGAGATATTAAGCTGCTGTTCTTTTCTTTTTTTCTAGAGTTGATGGATACAGACAGGTCAAAGTTTAAAAGTGTGTTGCTCTCTTAAAGAAGCCTCCAATAACAGCCAGAGAGACTTGACTCAGCAGGGAGCTGGCAGGCAGTTACTGAAATGTGGCAACATGAGAGCTCACATGCTAAATATCTTTCTCTGGTTTAACTACTTGACAACTCAGTCATAATTTTAGCTTTGGAATAGCAATAAGCAAATGATGCCTACTGAGGGATTGGTTTGATGAGTTTAGCCCCTAGATATGGTTATAGATAATACTTTCAGATTAACTGTTTGCTTATTCATATTAGTAGCATTTAAAATTATTGATAAATATATTTGCAAATTTCTTACGTTGCTCATGTATCATGCATCATATTTAAAATTGAGAGTGTGTTGGTTGCTTAAAGAATGCCTGCAGCATAGTTTCCCTCCAGCACTTGGATAACTGCAAGTAATTTCTGTCATATTCATATGTACTAAAGACTTTTATTCACATAGGAGTCATTGATACGATTTGAAATCCACTCTCAATGAATGTTTGTGACAGAAAGATCAGCCAGAAAACAAAAAAAGGCCAGTGTAACATGACCAGGGGATTCACTACAAATGCCATTTAACTAATGGTAGAAACATTTTTCATGATTTGCCCATCTTAATTGTGGATTAGATAATCACTCTTACAAGAAATATGCAGGTTTCTAAGTACTTGTTGACTTCTTGAACTATTTTATTGTGCAGTTAATGTTCTGATAAAATCCTTGCACTGTAACTCATGGATGTCTCACCGAACTGATCCATTGTGGTGTTATATATACTGGTGCTTGTTTTCTGTCTCAGAAAGATCAATATACTACGTGGATATTGTTAAAGGCTTTTCAGGGCAGTAAATTTAATGGCTCAAGCAGTTCCTTAGTTCCTTTATCTTTCTTGTTTTACAATGCAGGGCACAGTTTGTGTTCCAACAACATGCAAGTGCACTCTTAGGTGTATTCATAATTACAATAAGGCAAGCTCATAATAGCTGACAGCAGAGTACGAGAGACAAGCCATTTACCTTGTTTGAGTAGGGCAGGTAAAATGAGACAAATGTGGCAGGAAGGGAAGGTCTAACACAAACAGAGACTCAAATCTTGAGAGGAGAAAAGAAAATATCACAAAGAAACCAAAAAAAGATTCCCTACAGTTTGTTTCATCTGAAAGCTGCTGGAAAGTCAATGGTTTAGAAAGCAAGACAGAGGAAAGCAATGACAGCATTGACATAATGACAGCAGTATGAGTTTCATTTTTTTAAAGCACTCACTTCTGCAACAAGATTCGGATAGTTTCACCTCAGAGCTTCAGCTGACTTGAAGTCCTGTCAGAAAGAACTTCTAACAGTATCTCTGCAGTGCTTGGATGATACTGTACCCAGGGTATTATGTTAGCTACTGGCCCAGAAAACACAGAGTAGTATTTGTAATAACGGTTTCAAGGCTCCATAACATGGGAGTAATATTTTGTAAAGAATTTTAACATGACACCCATCTATAAGAAGAGTCATGAGGAGGACCCAGGGAACCACAGGCCTGTCAGCCTGACCTCAGTGCCAGGGAAGGTTATGAAGCAGATCATCTTGAATGCAATTACACAGCATGTGTGGGACAGCCAGGGGATCAAGCCCAGTCAACATGGGTTCATGAAAGGCAAGTTCTGCCTGACCAGCTTCATCTCCTTCTGACCAGGTAACCCATCAGGCGGAAGCAAGAAAGGCTGTTAAAGGCTGTTAACACAGTCTTCCTAGACTTCAGCAAGGCCTTTGACAGGGTCTCCCATAGTATTCTCCTGGAGAAGCTGGCAGCCCATGGCTTGGACAAGTACACTCTTTGCTGGGTTAAAAACTGGCTGGACAGCCAGTCCCAGAGAGCGGTGTTGAATGGAGTGAAATCCAGCTGGGGACCAGTCACCAGTGGTGCTCCCTAGGGGTCGGTGTTGGGGCCCATCCTCTTTAATATCTTTATTGATGATTTGGATGAGGGAATTAAGTGCACCTTCAGTAAGTTTGCAGACGACACCAAGTTGGAGGGAAGTGGTGATCTGCCAGAAGGTAGGAAGGCCCTTCAGAGGGACCTGGACAGGATGTGTCGATGCACTGAGGCCAATGGGATGAGGATCAACATGGCTAAGTGCCGGGTCCTGCAGTTTGGTCACAAAAACCCCATCCCCATGCAATGCTACAGGCTTGGGACAGAGTGGTTGGAAAGCTGTGCAGAGGAAAAGGATCTGGGGGTGTTGGTTGATGCTCACCTGAACATGAGCCTGCAGTGTGCCCAGGTGGCCAAGAAGGCCAACGGCATCCTAACTTGTATCAGGAATAGTGTAGGCAGCAGGAGCATGGAGGTGATCATCCCCCTGTTCTCTGCTCTGTTGAGACTGCACCTCGAGTACAGTTTTGGGCCCCTCACTACTAGTTTTGGGCCCATGAGGGTGTTGCTTACTGCAACTGAAGAAAGAACACTTGTGCTTGTGTAGAGGCATTTCACTTGGGTTTTCATCTGTTTAGCTTTCCTCCTTTCACGGGACATTTTTGGAGGGTTGAGGAGCATTCCTCACTACTCTGGTAGGTGCACTCTTCCTCCCTGTTGCTCATGAGTACAAGTGTCAGTTTGCTGCCTTCCCTTCCCCATTCCTCCTCACCCCGCACTCCCAGTTCATTCTCTGTTAAATCTCCTATGATTAGATTCTAATTCTAGTAACATACATATCCTCACAACCTGATGTGAGTAGCTCCACTGAAGCCAGTAAGACTACTTGTATATTTAAGTTAAACAAAAGTATGTACAAGATCATGCATTAGCGATAATTTTCACTGGAGCTCTTCAGACAGAAGTTTTGATATATTAATTGATGCTAACTGAAGACTAAAGAAATAATGGTCTGTCTGGGTAAACAAAAAGAGTTTAAGTAAAGATCAAGAGCTACTTCTACTCATACTGAGAAAGTATTTAATTCATGAGTCATCCTGCTGGTTTCAGTAAAGTGTTTTCTGGCACGTGATGTAAGCAGAGGAGGCAAAATTTTCAGTATATGATTCAAAGCCAGACGCAATATCTGAATGTTTACTTTTGCTGAGGAGCTTCTCTGGAAATATCCCTTCAGAATAATGATTTAAACATTCTGTCATAATTGAATGAGACCTACAAGAAAATAGTTCCTTTTCCCATAGCTCCAGATTTATTTTTTTTTTCCAGAAGTGCTTTAGAACCATTTGTGTATCTGTTACCATATAGTATCTATCATAATTTTATAGATGACAAAAGATAATTGGGAAGATATTAATTCTTCTTCTTATTATTATTTTTTTTTTAAACCATTGCTGTCTCACATGGCACTAGCTTAAGAAAAGTAGTTCACAGAATCACAGAATTTCTAGGTTGGAAGACACCTCAAGATCATTGAGTCCAACCTCTGACCTAACACTAACAAGTCCTCCAATAAACCATATCACTCAGTTCTACATCTAAATGTCTTTTCCAAGACCTCCAGGGATGGTGACTCAACCACTTCCCTGGGCAGCCCATTCCAATGCCTAACAACCCTTTTGGTAAAAAAATTCTTCCTAACATTCAACCTAAAACTCCCCTGGCGCAACTTTATCCCATTCCCCCTCATCCTGTCACCAGGCACATGGGAGAACAGACCAACCCCCACCTCGCTACAACCTCCTTTGAGGTACCTGTAGAGAGTGATAAGATCGCCCCTGAACCTCCTCTTTTCCAGGCTGAACAAGCCCAGCTCCTTCAGCCGCTCCTCATAGGACTTGTTCTCCAGGCCCCTCACCAGCTTCGTCACCCTTCTCTGGACTCACTCAAGCACCTCAATGTCCTTCTTGTAGCGAGGGGCCCAAAACTGAACACAGTACTCGAAGTGCAGCCTCAGCAGAGCCAAGTACAAGGGGACAATCACTTCCCTAAACCTGCTGGTCACACTGTTTCTTATACAAGCCAGGATGCTGTTGGCTTTCTTGGCCACCTGAGCACACTGCTGGCTCATATTCAGCCGACTATCAACCAATATTCCCAGGTCCTTCTCTGCCAGGCAGCTTTCCAACCACTCATCTCCCAGCCTGTAGCTCTGCTTGTGGTTGTTGTGCCCCAGGTGCAGGACCCAGCACTTGGTCTTGTTGAACTTCATACTGTTGACCTCAGCCCATCGGTCCAGCCTATCCAGATCCTCCTGCAGAGCCTTCCTGCCTTTGAGTAGATCGACACACGCACCTAACTTGGTGTCATCTGCAAACTTACTGAGGGTGCACTCAATGCCCTCATCCAGATCATCGATAAAGATATTAAAGAGGGCTGGCCCCAGTACTGAGCCCTGGGGAACGCCACTAGTGACCAGCCTCCAACTGGATTTGACTCCATTCACCACAACTCTTTGGGCCCGGCTATCCAGACAGTTTCTAACCCTACGGAGTGTACACCAGTCCAAGCCATGAGCAGCCAGTTTCTTGAGAAGAATGTTGTGGGAAACGGTGTCAAAAGCCTTACTGAAGTCAAGGTAGACCACTCAAGGTAGACCACATCCACATCCACATCCACATCCACCAAGCACGTCACTTTGTCACAGAAGGGGATACAAATACAAATTTACATACAAATTTAATGTAATCGTAAAAGTTTAGAAATTTCAGATTCCCTAGTATGGTATGTAATGTGCTTTCCTTCTCTGTGCTATTGATGAGTTTCATTTTTATTTCATTTTTCCTTTCCCTCTGGTTCTGATTTTTCTAACCATGTTTGGCATGCACATCTGCACTTCTAGATTTGGAGACTAGTCAGCAATCAGTGGGTGGCAGCCTGTCCCAAACAGTACTATGTACCACAGTCCTGATCTGTTATTACTCACTCTTCCCATTTTGAGCTTCTCTTGAGCAACTCTGAGTGTGAGGTCCTGAGATCTAATTAACAGTGGGATTTATGTGGTTGAATTAGGATGACATTATACAAAAAATCCAAAACAAAAACAAACAAATGAAAAAAAGGAACACCAAAGCCCACCACAGTTGACAATGAGCCATGGGAAGTAAAACCAAAGAAATAATGTAATTGAATCCTTGCCAAAAAGAACATTTCACAAAGCTCCTATTAATGGAAGCTGCTCTTATCTATAGACAAAGAATTGGTGCTTTTCTCTTTTTCCCCTCCCTCCTTTCTGCTTGTCAAGCAGTTCATAAATGACAACAAGCAGTTATTTCTACTTTCTCCTTCTCTCCAGTCTGATATACAATATGTGTAATATAAATTGTAAACAATGTAAAACAACGTAAACAATGTAAAATAACCCTCTGAGCCCCAGAGGGTTAGAATTGACTGTCAGCGGATGGTTTCATCACATAATTGCACACATCCCAGCTTCTTCTCCTCTCTCTCTAGAAAAGAGATAACCAGTGGAGGAAAAGAGCTCCTTGAGAGGATGATTCAGTGCAGAAACTAAGGTGAATGTTCTGAATATCTCTTTGGAGAAGCCCATCTATCCATTGGAGTAGAAGAAAACAAGTTCTTCCAACTGTTTTTGGAGCCTAAGAAAACTAGCTTCCTCCTCATATGACAGGCTACTGCCTTATCTTGCAGACCACGAATATTCCCTGGATCATGAAAAGCATCATTTAAAGACTTGGCTTGAGCTTAATTCTTACCTGGGATGAATAAACCAAACGTCATATTAGTTAAGAGCTGCACATCAGCATTGCTATAAAGGACTCAGAACAGCATTTTTATACCTTTTTAGCCACTATTTAGCCTGCTAATTTGACCATGTTTTTCACCATGATTGCTGTTTCCAATAAGTATATCAGGTTTCTGAAGTGGTTAATATGGTTTTGACTGTCATACGTTACATTTCATACATACCATTTATCCTTCATTACATTTATCTTCTGCATGAATGGCTCCTAAGAGATCCACAACTTGGTGCTGCTTGACAACAGGTGAAAAATACTGCTTACAGTAGCAGCTAAAGTAAAATTGCAGTGTACATTTTAAAAATAATTCTGCTGGACAGCATTAAAGGATTTGACATGAAAATACTATATTTTTGTAACAAACAAACAAACAAAAACCATATTTAGTCAACAGACTTGCAGATTTAACAATAAAATTTTTTTAAAAAACACACAGATATTTCACAAAACGTTCTAGAAACTATTTGCATTTATGAAGTTTAAAGTGCAGCTCTTCTAGAGGCCAACATCTCCCAATATTAACAGGCCAAACGTAGCCTTGATTTCATATAATAATCCCCACAAATCCATCACCAATTACATTATGGACTGGGAGCAGTTAGGTAGGGTCACATTTTGTTTGTTTGTTTTTGTGTGTCTGCTTAGGCTATTTTATAAATAATGCCCTAAATAAAAACTGGCAAAGCAAATGGAAACTGTGATTCAAAAGTGTTTCTACAGATTACTGAACCTTCCCACCTTGCTGAGTTTGTATTTGTTTACATGTCAGAGAAGTGCAGTGGACCCTCTGCAACAGCAACAAAACTACAAATAGTTTACTAGGGTCACTCAAAACTGATTTGATAACTAAGGACCATAAACAATAAGCCAGGAAAATTATAGTTGATGAGGAAAGAACAACAATTAAAATGTACATTGATTATGGTTATGCAGCATTGAGTGTGCACACCTTTGTAATTGGGTTTTATTACAGTATTCTTACAAGCATTTTAGCCCAGAAAGTAGAACTGAGTTTTGGAAGTCATTTGGACAGGAAAAGGAGTGCAGCTGAATGCCAGAACCCCCTTAAACTGCAAAGATACAGGATTAGGGATTATTATAAATACTTTAAGAGAAGGCATTTGGGTCTTCATCCAGCAAAACAGTAATGTATATGTTTAATTCTTTTTATGATATTCATACCTTCCTATAACTAATGTCTCATTGAGGTGAAGGGAAATAAAAGCTGAGAACTGCGCATGTTTAACTGTTTTGCTGAGTCGGTGTCAAAGGTGGTAAGCATTTTAGCCCAAATCAAGCACAACACTTCAGCTCCAACATTTCATTTAGTAACGTGTAGTCCCACTGAAAGCAGATCTACACACACATTGAATTTCTCATTTAGCTCCTGCTAGAATGAAGTACTCCTTTCAGGAAAGAGGTAAGAGCCCAGTAAAAATAAATAAAAAAAATAAAGAATGAGTGTCTGATTTCGGTGATACTTAGTAATATCTGTTTTCTCGCAGTGTAAGCCTTAGTCCTAAAAACATGAGCCCAGTACCTAAAAGTAACCATTTTTGGAAGTACTTCATATGCTACTTAGGATAATGGGCTTCTCATAACCTCAAGCTTAATTTCTGTCTCTCATGCCTTCTGTACCACCAGCTTTCTGCTGCTTCTGATAATAGCCAGGATTATGTGGTTTGTTGTTATTTGTTTTGTTTGTTTGCTTCTGTTACTGAAACATGAACCATGCAACAGAATATACCGTTCAGAGAGGAGTTTGCGGCAGTCACTTAATTTTCAGAACGTGAATTTCGATGTTCCCAGCTTAAATCTTCAGGACTTCCTGACTGGTAGTAACAGCATCTGTAAATTCAGGCTCACTACTCATTTCTTTACACTTTCTCAAAGACAAAGATATTTTGTAAGCAATGAAATAGGTATGAGACTCAAATAACTGTGTGTTCATTGGCAAAGTAGGCTTTTTTTTTTTTTTCTCCAGTGCAGGAAAGCAATTGAAGTAATTTATGCTAAAAATATTTCCATTAAATTTAACATTGACCTGTTAAGTCAGCCTTCTATAAAAATGTCTAGACAGACAAACTATATCTAATGTACTCAGTATCACGCAACCTTTCGGGAACTGTTTAAATGATGTGCTATGTTTATTAAGCATAAAATTTACTCAACTACTGTGCAAAAGATTAGTAACTGCATCTTCAGAAAGGAACAATGACTATGAAATGCAAAGCTCGACCCATACACCAGCAGATGAAACCCTCACAGCAAGCCTGGGTTGCGCGTTGGGTCCTGCTAGACAGAAATGGCTCCTGAGGCACAGCAGTTGATGCAGGAGACACAAATCTCCTCTGCAGATATGCCCAAGGGAAATCTGTGTGACGTGCAGCGAGTCAAGCCCTGAGCACATTTTCTTCAAAGTTCCTGAAAGATTAACACTGCTCTGCTCCACAGCATTACAAGATGGACCGGGGAGTCATGAAATTATGGAGGTTTCAGTGATCTCATCATTACGACTTACAGAGTGAGATGTTTTCCCTAATTGTAATTTCTGTTTGATGCCTACCTTAAAATGAGATTAATCACTCTTTTCATTGGCAATTTATGGAAACTAGAAATTAGTTCAGGGGAAGAAATGAGTGCTTATATGGTCAAAAGCTTGGTGAGATGATTTCCATCTCTTATACTAAAATATTGGCTAAATTTGCTAGCACCTGAACATGAAATTCTAGGAACTAATAGGAATATTTCTGTACCATGTGGCTCTAAAATTGAAGGAAAGTACTAGAAATTAATCGCATTCTTATTTCTTCAGCTTCATACTGGAATCCAGCTTTGACAACAAGATAGTTGCAAATCTCTGGTAGGATATTATACAGCATCAAGACTAGACTACCAAAACCAGTCAGATTACTTTGGGCTTCTTTATCAAAGTCATGATCATTCTTTTATTTCTAATTTTGATTATAATTATTAGGTGATTATTTGAAGCATTCTGACAGTGAAATCATGATTCTTCTTTCTGCCAAATTTGTGGACTTACTCAGTCTATCCCAAATCTACAGCTGGACTTTTTTTCTTTGAATAGTTCAATGAAACTAGATAGATCAGACTGTCACCTCATTTGCACAGTCTGTGCTTGGGGCTCTTGGGAAAGGAAGACAACACAAGAAATTTTCTGGTCCTAATTCCACCTACCCTGTGACATATCTAACAATTTAGGGGTATTTGTGATGACTTTAGCTCCAGACCAAGTTACCTGAATGTGTGTACATATGTACTACTGATAATCCAGTGAGCTGTGTCCAAGCTTCAGTCACAGCAGATTTGGGGAAGGGTTCAGTTCTCTAAACAGAAGCATGAGTGCCATTTGGGGTGCCAGGAAAATTGGAGGCAGAGATATAACCTGATATAACACAGAGCTTACAAGAAATCTGCATAACTGTGAAACACCCTGGAGACAACATGATACATACTGTAGCACCTGCAGTGTCATCAGCTGAATTTATTTAGGCAGTGGAATCCCACTTCATGTCAATGGACTGCTATCCATCTTGACCTCAGCTGCTCAGGTGAATTGTTGCTTGGGTTCCCCTTGTCTGTGCTGACTAGATATCCTTCGGATATAATGGCTCACTTAGGTTGCTCAGCTAACTTAGACTGTTACATGTGCATCTATGCTTAGGTTTTTCAGTCTCAAGTTGAAAGCCATCGTTCATGGAGATGAAGTACTGGACTGGGGACAAAAATACCCCAGCTGAAATTCATAAGCTAGTCATTCAACCCACACCAGATTTGCTGTCATCCAGGCAAAACAATATATATAATTATATACGATATATATATATATGTATAATTTTTTAAACCTGTTTTTCACACTTTTTTTCTTCTGATTTTATGCTATTATTCTTTCATAGACCAGAAGATACTCAGTAACAAGCACTGCACTTTTTTTTTTCTTTGAGGCCTTTTCTCTTTCTTTAATTCTTCCTGACAGAAGATGGTTTTAAAATATATACTACCAAACATAATGTAGTCAGGCAAATTTCTGTATAGGCTTTGCATATTTAAATCATAGAAATGTTAACTTTTTTTTTTAATGAATTAATGTACTGCTATTTATTCATACAATGCAAAACAGTTTGAAAGCATGAAACATCTACACACATACAAGCACAGAAACCCATATGATAATTGTTCACTCAGAAAAGAGAATTAATTATCTGAACCCAGAGGAACTACTCAGGTGTGATTTTATTTTATAGTGCCTCGTAACCTTTTCAACATTCATGTCTGGTACCTAGTCTTAATTACAGTAAAATATATGCACATAGTTGTTCCTTTTCTGTCAACTAAGCCTTACAGTGAAGAAATCTGAATAAAAATCAGCTGAACCATCTCTTTGTCATATACTATAGGATTTTTCTCACTTGTCCATTTACTTTGTAAGAAAAACAATAACTTACAAACCATGTTTCTTCATGTCTAGAAAGCTCTTAATTGTACCAATTTAGAGTGTTTTTTTCTTCAAAATTGTCGGATTTAGTGACAACAATGCTACTTACATACAGCATTGTGAACAAAGGCACAACTAATCTAAGCAACTTTTTTGTTGCTGTTGTTTTTGTTTGTTTGGTTGTTTTCTTATGGCTTTGGTAAGTGATTTTGACTGGTTATTAAAAATGTTTTGAGTTCTTAGAACTTACTTGTCACATCAAGTCAGCAGCAAAATTTGATAGGTGCTTCATATAATTCATGTCAAGACTGCAGAGGTTTCTCCAAAAGTTAGGTGATTTATTGGTTTGAATTCAGAAATAATCCAAATAAACTAAAGGAGAAAACAGGAGGGAGGCACACAATGAATATGTCTATCTTCCAGACTTCCATGCTTAAATTAGCTTTAACTGAGTTACTCCTTATTGTGAATAGTAACAATCACCTGTATGCATATCTGTTCACTTACAAAACTAGACATCTGAAATACACGTGTTCTCCTATGAAAACAGAAGAAAAAACACCTAGAAATTCACACTGATGCTCACATCATTGAAGACATTATTCCCTCTAGATAATTACCTACGTATTAATTTGCCATTACTACTTATGGGCAAAGCATCAAACAGTTTTTACTTTAGCATTATGCACTCAATTCATCTTCCTTATGACCACAAGACTAAGTTTGAGGTCCTTTCACCAATAAATGCTCTCATGACATCATGGTAAATTAATCTATTTTGAGAAGAAGAATCAGCAAAGTTAGACTGGCTGACTCTACATTACATTTTGAGCTCAGGGGAGAAGTTTTGGGTCTTTCCTAAGATCTTTCAGCACATTCTTCAGGATGGCTGGAAGTTATTTCAGTCTCCACAACAAAATAAGCACATCCTTTTTGTGCCATCCTTACCTTAGCAGCCTACCCATTTGCTCCTCATTCTGTCATGTTAGAATCCTTCCCTCTCTTCTTCACAGAATTGGAAATTTTAGTGTGATACATAAAAGAGAATAGGTAAGTGGCACATGAAGCAGTTTGCTTGAACTAAATAACTTCTCTAAGCATTCCAGGCTGTTCAATATTGTTAAGTCCCCTAGGAAATATGGTGCCTATCCTTCCTATACACCTGACAGCAGTATGATGAGCTGACAGGACACCTGCTGCTTCCCTACTGCTCAGGCATTGGCAGGAGCCCTTTCTCAGAAGTCTTTCTCAGTGGCCAGCTAGAGCATCTGTGGTGATTTCACACTGACAGCTAAATAAAACCCTACCATGTTACTCCCACATTCTCCCTGCTTTTCCATGGGACACATGGGTTGCAAGCAACAGCCTGCTCCACCAGGGGCCTGTCTACAGCCTGCAGGGGAACTGCTGCTGCATACCTGGAGCAACTGCTGCCCTCCTGCTGCACTGACCTTGGCATCTGCAGGGCTTGTTCTCACTTCTCTCTCCCATCTGCTATTGCACAGCAGGTTTTTTCCTTGTCTTCAATCTGCCTCTCCCAGAGGCCCAAGCAGCACTGTTCTCAGCTCAGCTCTGGCCAGCAGCAGCTCCTTTTGGAGCCAGCTGGAGCTGACTCTGGTCTGACTTAGGCCACCCCTGCATGCAAACCTCCCTTCCTCTCCCCAATACCAAAGCCTTGCCACATAAACCCAGGTTCTACTCAGAGCTGCTCTCAATATATACAATCTACATGAGGTACATACTTTAACATTTTTTCTGTCACCAGTGAAAATCTGTCTTCAAAAATAAGTCCATTACATTGTCAAAATACAAGTATTCAATCAGAGTTGTGGGTGTGGGATTTGTTTCCTTTAACTCTGTGTGTGATTCTCAGTTTAAAGAGACTTTACTAGGTCTATGCTGCATCTGCCCAGTTTCTCACCAGTGAAAGCACTCAGACATGGCACTTCCAGCTAGAGCATAATTTTTTTTATTTTTTTTTCCAGTGAATAGTAACTTCACTGGACCAGAAGGTTATTATCAATAATAGCTCTGTAGGAAAAGGAGTGGAGGAGAGTATGGAAAAAGAGGTGAGGTATGATAGAAGGTGTAGTTACATTTGGCTTCATGTAAATACCAACATCTTGAGGAGAAGAGAAGACCACACTGACACTTCTCACAGCTGTCATGCTTCAAAACAACTGCAAAGAAACTTTAAAAAAAAAAAAAAAAAAAAAAAAAAAAAAAAACTTTATTTTAAATACTGATGTTAAAAAGTGGTATTAGAAACAGGCCAGATTCTGAAAACCTATTGACAGCAAACATGGAATTATAAGACATGGGTGGTCCTGAGCACCCTGGAGTAGCTTCAACAAAACCTTTAATCACATGCTTTAATCAAAGTCTTTAATTTCAGTATGTCTCTTGAAAAAAAAAATCCATTAGTGATACTGTAAATATGTGCCTAGGTGCTCCACTGGGTGAGAGCCAGAATACTCAAAAATCTTTCAGGATTAACCACAATGCACCTAATTCTTCGAGTTTCTCCTGTACTATGAACAATCATGTTATGGAATGAAGATACGCATAGTAGTGAGCACTACATGATATTTGCACAGTAGCTGTTTGCACAATAAACTGTTAAGTTGTCAAGAAATAAGATGAAGTGTTAATAACACAACTGCAAAAGTCAATATTAAAATTTCCTGAAAAAATACGTAGTAGATGGAACATTTATTCTTATTATAAAATACTTCATAAATCTGGCTGTTTGTAGATAGCCAATGGTTTGTGATAAAATGTATAAGAATACAACTGAGAACATTGTAGCCATTAATGGAAGAACTAGGAAAAAGCTAGAAAAACAACCTGACATTTTTCTTAAATATTGGAGACGAAGTTAATACCAGATTTTTCTTTTTGCTAGGTTCCTGTATCGCTTCAGTTTTCATGATTTTTAAAAACTACACTGCCAGTGGTTTATGTGAATTTATTTGCTATTTCCCTTAAGATGCAGATTGTTTGGACCAACTGGTTTGCTTGTGTTCCCAGTTTTAAGTACTCTCTTAGCTGCTTTTTTCAATACCTACTTCAGCAAAGTTTTCTTTATGTGGCTTGTTAGAGACAGATTTTAAAGAGCAATATCTCACCAGTTTTTGAACTCTACAGATTTAAAACTGTAAAGAATTGCTTTTAGGTTTTCTTCCAGAAATCCATTGTCTCAAACCAGAAATACTTAATACAAGGATTATGTTATTTCCTACAGCTTTCATTGGCTTGTCAGTTCTATCTTTCTGACCATAACACGTTCTTTCTTAGTATTATTTTTATGCAAATGACAAGTACAACTATACTATTTCTGGCTGCTCTTATGTGTGTCACTGAACACTGAGTAGTAATTTTCTACTTAAAAATTATTTTTAAAGTTATATTTTAAAACATTCAGAGCTTCTTCTTAAATGATGGAATTCTTGTTATGATTTCAGATCAGCATACTGCTTATACATAAGTGCAACTTTAAGCTCCCATTGATTCTCTGTTGCGAAGGCAACAGAGAATAGTTTTGCCATAGAGTTACAGATGCTCTCATGAGTAGATTGAGCTCATATATCTGTTTTGTTTATGAATTGTTTTGAAAATCAAATAAGGAACCCAATATAATTAAAAAAGCTTGAAACACCTAAATCTGGAACAGTACTTCATTCAGGGTCTGGTTTTAAACTGCCATTAGCTTAATTCTCATTCTGCCTGATATCAAACTAGTGCCATTCCCCCAATCTGCTATAAATTAAATGCTCAATTTCATTTGTTTCAGTCAAAATTGTTAGAGCCATATGGTGAAAGGTCTGTAATATTCTGCACCTTCACCAGTGACTCGCACTAGCCTAAGAAAATAACGGTTAAATTTAGCCTCCTGACACTCCATGTTGCCCTGTACCCCAGTGCTGGATAACTCAGAGCTTCAGATTGCATGGCTGGAGCCTCTTTCTCTAGGCCCAAGCCTGACCTTAGCATTTTTGTTTCATGAGCCAGGCTGTTGCTAAGAGCCCCAGTCTCACACCCAGCTCTCAGTACGTAAAAACAGTTGGCTGCTAGAAATGGTTCTTCAAAGGTATTCTACTGGGTCTGGCTGGAATGTTAACTTTCCTTGCAGCAGCCCATAAAGTGCTGTACTCTGCACTTGTAGCTGGAACAGCAGTGTTATCACACCAGTGTTGTTTCTATTGCTGAGCAGTGCTGGCACAGCATCGGGCCTCTCTCTAACCCTCCTAGGGGGTGGGCAAAAAGTGAGAAGAGAAACATCACCAAGGCAGCTGACCTAAACCAACCAAAGGGATATTCCATACCATATGATGTCACACTCAGCAATAAAAGGTGGAAACAGAAAGAAGGGAGGAGGGGTGGGCGCTCGTTGTGAAAATGTAGGTCCTCCTCCCAAACACCGGCTACATGCATTGAGGCTCTGCTTCAAGGACGTAGTCATTCATCACTCATTTGTGGGAAGTAGAGAGTAATTTCTTTCCTCTGCACTTCCACATAGCCTTCATTTGTTTTATTTGTTTTCCTCCCTTTTATTTTTTTCCCTTTTTATTTCCCTTTAGTTAAAATGTTTAGTTCATAATAATCTTTAATTATTATTATTATTTCCCTTTAATTAAATTATCCTTATCTCAACCCGTGAATTGTTCTTTGCTTTACTTCTCCCCCTCCTCATCTAAGGAGGGGAAGTGAGAGAGCGGTTATGGTGTTCAGCTGCCCAGCATGGTAAAACCAACACAGGTATGAATCTTTGTTTCCTTCTAGAGCCCAGACACCCATAGGCAGCTAACTGATGGTGGGACACCTTTCACTGCCTTGAAGGAGCAGGGCAAGGAAGGAGTAGGCTCCTTGTACCCACTTCTTCCTCATGATAAAGCTTACCTATGCAAAAGCATGCCTTAGATAAATGATTCATTTCTTGTCTATCAACATTCTGAAAACACATACCTCATGCATTTCAGAGACCTAAGTAATCAAGAAAAAAATATCTCTTTGTCACCACCATGATACATATGCACACCATGACACATATTCTATATACGCACATTTTGTGAAATTTCAATTACATTTTTGATATTCTTCTTATGTCACTGATGATAATGAAGTTCTACCCTCTTTGAAATCAATGCGAGTCAGCCAACCTCCTCAGGTGTTTTTTGTATTTAGCATCTGAAAAATCCCACTACGCACTTACTTGCATGTTTCAAGGACAAAATATCTTTCATAGTCTGCTCTTTACTTTAGAAAATTTGTCTTATCTTGTGATCTATTTAATTTTTACTATTTAATTTTTCTATGATACCTTTATGAATTTGTTACTATACTGTTATCTGTTTTAGTCTTCAATGCGTGGCTCTGTGAACATTTTTTTCAACTTACATAAACTTCCATTAATTAAATTTCCCAAAATAAAAAAAAAAAAAAAGTAATAAAAATGAATAATTTTCAGTTTTCAGATGATCCTACATTATCAAATAGTTCTTCCTAGAAATTGGCAAGGTCTTTCTTTCATAACACCTGTACTACTAGAAATCAGTATGACATTAATTTAGCCAAAAGTATTTGCAGGAGATAATCCTGCATAATATCTACAGAACTTCTGAGATTTTTCCTGCATATTTGCAAACTGAACTTTACACAGTTGCACATTATTGTGGCACCAGTTTACGGAAAATTCCACTCAGCACTCCTGCAGATTTCCCAGATTGTGATGAGTTTGAAATGTGATTCAGACATAGGAGACTTTTCCAACTCAAGAAAATCAAACCAAGTATTTACCTCAACAAAAAAAGCTTTTAATCATTTCACCTAAACAAAATACACACAGTGTAAAACATGTAAAATACTGTTTAAATCCTTGGAAAGCGGGTGCCCTTCTTCAAGAAAATGCATGAATCACTGAGCTAAAGAGTTTTGATTCTTTTTGCTTGCTCAGTGTCTCTGTGAGCTTCTGAACCAGATGTCTTCAGCACAATGAGAAATTATCTGTATTTCCCAGCCTGCCAGAGCAGTTTACATGCAGATAATTGAGATACAAGTATGGGAAGTAAGAACGGTGTTTTAAATTTCTTCAGGCTAAACAGCACATCTCACTTCATGGGAGAGCACTCATCATGCAACTGCTGGGTCCCCTTTCCATCACTTATCCTAAGGGCACTTACCATGAATTCACATCCCGTCTTCCTCCAGAACCTTTTTTCTCTCCTTGTCACTGGAAATTGCTATCCTCCTTACTTTGTGGGTCCAATAGTTCATCTGATAGTTCTGTTTAATGATCCATGACTAAAAGAAGAAACAACTTTCGAGAAGAAGCTTTATTTTAGGTTGGATCATTTCACTGGTCTATTTTTCACTGTATGGCCATGCAGGGAGCTGCATAACTGAAGATAATAATGAGTGAGAGGACATCGTTAATAACTAGCTGGAGGCAGAAGGGAGTGGGAGTCTCATAAAATATTCTTCAGCTGAAGCATTTACAAAGTGGAAAAACATGGGAGAAGTTATCAAAAAAAAAAAAAAAAGTTATCAAAAAGAAGTCTTCAAACAAATACACAATACTTAGGCTTATCTAGATAATAGCAGTTCTGAGCGTATGAAAAGCAGGAATCTTTTATTAGAAAATAAATAAATAAATAAATAAACAAAAAGTTGTCTTCTTCCTTCAGCTAAAGAAAACCAAGAAAGCCAAAAAAAAAGAGTGAGGGTATACCACTGAAATTAAGCCAAAAACAGTTTACTTGGCCTTCTTTTCAAATTTAACAATAACAAGATAAAATAGACAGTGCCTGAAACTGATATATATATATATATTTCACTCTTTTTGATTTTTCTTTGGTCTAAGTTAAGATGATGGTACTTTGATACTTATCAATATATCCTCTGTTATCAGTTCTCCTGGGTCTCATCACATCAGCTTGAAGGTTTTCCCTTCAAGCTTTTGCCAGCTTTTCTATTGTTTCATATCAATTAACACTACAGAGTCCATTACAAAATTCTCTTCATTTATTTTAGTTAATCATTTGTCTGTTGTCTGCAGGATAGTTTCAAAAGTTCTCCATTGCTGCGTGCATCTTGACACTTTAAAATGTTAGTGGTTAATTAAACAGAAAACCATTGCTAACACTGTTTTTTAAAATGAATACAAAAATATGTTATGAATCTAGTTTTTATACAAATTTTGTACCTTGGCATACTGTATGTGAAGAAAACTTGGTTATTTTAGACTGCACAAAACATAAATAATGAATAAAGAGTGGTTAACTTTTCTAATTTACTCTGCACTCAGAGATCTGTCAAGAAAGATTTCATATGCAAATGGTAGTGAAGCAGAATAAGTACCTGTATATAGCAATCTTTTGACAGAATCACTCTGCGTTGCAAAAGCTTTCTTCTTTTTATGTTTAGTATACAAATTAGAGGCTGTCTTTGACATACCTGTCTATTTGATATCCATACGAGTGATATAAACCAAAGAAAGGGAAGTCAGCTGCCATCCTGTTCATACAAAATGTTTTTGTAACTGGCTGCCACAAAACCTTGGAGTTACAGTACACATAAGCATCAATTATACATTAAAATAAAGATGCGATTCCTGAAATTGAAATCTGTAATTCACAATATAGACTCCAGAGTTATGGATACAACAAAAGCTGAATGTTGGAACAATTATTGTGCTTTTAACCACAGGCATAGGGTGATGTTGCACCTGCTAGACATTTCAAAGACAATTCAGTAGGAGCAGGAAGGAGATAAATTGACCAAAATGTTACTATAAACTAGGACCCTAAAGAAGGATGGGTGTGAAGAATGACTGGAATGGGATTTTAAGACTTTCAGGTGAAATTTGTCATTCTGCAGCTCTATATTTTATAATCGATAAAGATTTCATGACGAGGTTGCTAGGTGCTTAGTGCTTGAATCCTTTGCTGATGAAGATTCAGTGTGAGACCAATGTTCAGAACAAATTTGTTCTTCTTTTGCTGTGTAGTGCTTTTTCTCGAACACAAAAGAAATGACATGGTTATCTGATCCTTCTGCTCAACGCAAGTCACTGTATCATACAGCCACAGGCATGGCAAATGGCACAAACAGTAAAAGCAGTGGAAAATAAAACTAAGCAACTCTTGAAAACACAGACCTGAACAGGATTCCATGTTCTAGGCTGAACCTATTTAAAAACATTTCTGAGCCAAGCACAGTAGTGAGTTCAAACTCCAAAACTACATGCTTAAGAGTTTAGAACAGAGTGTTAGCCAATTAAAAGAAAGTTGACATGTAAATCCTGAATCCAGAGTTCAGATCTAAGGTTTAGATTCAGGCTTGCTAATTGGACATACATATAACTAAAATTTCAATTGGATAATTGTTCTTTAGAACAGATTCGATATTTGTCTAAATAATGGGCTTTTAAAATTTTCTTTCATGTTTATATATGAAACTTTGCTAATAGGTACAGAACAGAAGTAAATCGTTTTAAGAAAGACTAATGACATTTTTTGTAATTTTATGTAAAATTAGTTTTTAATGTCAAATATACCTAGTTTGGCAGATCATATTTCTCTATTGATTAAATAATTTAGAAATTTAAAGAAAGCGTAAAGTTTTCTTGAAAATTCTTTATTACCCTTCATTGAGAACTTTTGTTTTTGCAACCCTTGCAATAATATATCACAGTCCCTGCTCAGAAAAGATTATGCTGTATATATAAACCCCTTACTTCCTGGCAACATGACTAATTCCTAATTTTACTATTCAGCCCACTGCTTCCTCAAGAGGAAAAAGTCAAAGCATTAATGACTCTGTCCATGAGGGAGCCTAATGTACATTGCTGAATGTTGTTATTAAGGCATGTAAAAATGATCTAATTACCAAAATTGGCACCAAATTACCATTGCTGCCAGGAAGCAAGTACATGTTTCTGGGAGTATTACAAAAGTGAAGTCAGCATCTGCATTTATAATTTGCATCTCTCCTTCACTCACTGTCTAAGGGGGGCAGCAATAACAGGCATGAAGCACTGGACGTGGACAATTTTGCTGTGTCCTCATTGCTTTGTGAGTTCATAAACAAACAGATAATACTTTGCAGACAGCTTGATCAGACATGATAACTCCTCTGCACACCTCCCAGCATGAAACCTTGTGAAAAGAGCTGGTTTACATGGGTGGTGGAAGAGAACAGGATGGATTTTGAACTGTGCCAGCTGTTTTCTACTAGCAACAACTATGGTGGGTATGCCTTTTGTGTCAATTTGCCTGGTACTTCTGACTTCAAAACAATCACAGAATCACACAGAATCACAGAATTGTAGGGGTTGAAAGGGACCTCAAGAGATCATCAGGTCCAACCCCCCTGCCAAAGCAGGTTCCCTAGAGCAGGTATTTTAATTCAGAAAGGTCAGGTTATGATCTTTATGAAGAAACTTTATCTTCTAATACAAAGAAGGTTATAGATAGATGAAAAGCATTTCTGAAATTTAAAAGATTTTCAGCTTGCTGAGAAAAAATAATTAGAGTTTCTTTTCAGTGCTCATTAAATGTATAAATCTTACAAATTTTGTGCACCAACAGCCTCATATTACACAAATCATTTCAGGAAACCTAAAATTAATTAAGTGCTTTTTCAATTGTTTTGTTTGTTTTATTGCAATATGATATGGAAAAGAAGCTAATGAACTGAGGAGGGGTTTCCTCTTTAGGAGAAAAATCTCAGACTTCCACTGGGAGCTAATTTTGTGATACTGATATAATGATCTGAGTACAGTTTAAATATTTACTGTTGAATTCACTTTTGTAAGCAGACCATTTCTGACGGAAGCCTGGGGGTCTGAAACATTGGCAGCGTTATTTCCCCTGTGCTTAATAGCGTAAAAATCCCATACAAAATAGGTTAAATGTAGGTAGTCAGAGGCGGGGGGATTTTTTAATTTCCCTTGAGATACAATTGACTGTTTCTCAAAGCTGTTTGTAGTTTCATCTGTGATTTGAAAGGAGTTCTACTGTTTAATGGCAATAACTCCAGTCAAGACATGGCTTTGTAAAAACATATAAGCAGCAGTTTACACTACAGGAGATGAATAAAGAGCTGAAGAAAATTGGCTGAAGTTCATAAATGGTAAATCCAAAGCTGGAAATGCTTACCTTCCACATGGGAAAGTTGCCATGAATGCGTTTCCAAGACAGTCTCCCTACCTGCACATTTTGTAAGGTATGATTTACAGCTGTAAGACTTCATCTTCATAGGATTTACAGAGGCCAGGCAGATTAGTAAGAATAATAGCAGTAGTCCCAGTATTCTGACTGGGGGCTAGAGAAATCTGGGGTTCATAGACTGTGCTAGTTGTGCTGTGACTGTGCTGTATGTGCAGTGAATGTGTATGCAGTGTATGCAGTGAAGTGTCACTTCACTGCACATACACACCCCGTCCAGCTGTGTTTTTTGCTTTGTTCTGTTTTGGTTTTTAACTTCAGAGATGATAATGCAAAACGGAGAAAAGAACTTTAGTGGGGAGCTGGGATTTTTATAGCATGTAAATTCTGGAGCAGCAAAATACTTAATGAGTCACTGTATTTACAAACACAATTGACTGAAGATATAGCTGTGATCCAAGATGATATTTCAGATAATCTGAATGAAATAAAGTCAGAAAAGTAAGTTCCTCTATATAGCAAACACCAAAAATGTTCTATGAATGCTTAAAACAAACAAACAAAACAAAACAAAACAAACAAACAAAAAACCACTAATTTTAACTGAACAAAATAAACTTCAGAATGGAAGGATTCTTGTGTTCTTGTGTTTCTTTCTTTCTTTGAAAAGCTTTGGGTATTTTTTATCTGAGTATTTATTTATTTATTTATTTTTAAATCCTGCGGAATATTGGAAAAATTTCTGCTGCTCTGAGAACTTTCTGTGGAGTAGAAACTCCACACTAATGGGAAAACAATGTTCTGGTGATGATTTTTTGTTTGTTTGCTTTTATCCTCTTCTTAAACTTAATGTATTTCCTACATTTTAAATGCTTTAGGAAGTTTTACGTTCCCTAAAGTAAGGGGTTCCCTTAGGTCCCCTAGACAGGACCTAAATAACAATACTTTCCTAAAACTTTCCTAAAGCAAGTTGTCTCATGTTATCACCCCTACAAAATTTTCTTTCATAGTTCTGAGGCAGAGTTCTGTTTTGCAGTTTGTCAGACAGAACTTGTGCCCATGTGAATGGGAGAGAATCCAGTAATCATGTACTTCTACCGGCACTTACAATTTAACACAAATACTAATCTATCAAACCTTTGGGAAAAGGAAAACAGAACAATGCCAAAAAATAATTAAATCTTTCTAGAAATAGATCTAAGAACCTGAATTTCACAAGGAGGCTACAAGACTGTGCAGATAGCATTAGATTCTCAAATATCTTGCAGCTGAACTATATTGTATTTAAAAATAAGCCATTGAAGCTGGGGAGTCTGTATCCTACAATTTCCAAAATAATACATCTAAAAAGATAAAAACATTGTTCTGTCTGACTGCTGGGTATCAGGACAAAAGCTCTATCCCCACACTGTGTGCCACTTGCCAAGCTGTAAACAGCATCTCTATTATTATATTCTTTTGCATATTTATTGGGAAAAAAAAAAAAAAAAGTGATAGTTCCTGTTACTTACGAAAAGCAATATAAGCACCACTCAAAAGAGGTGAAGAAACAGAAATAAATGCTTTCCAGTTCTGGAAAAAAAAAAAAAAAATATATATATATATATATATATAGTGTATATATATATATAAACATATATATATATATATTATTCCTTGGTTGACTGACTTAACATTAGAGGAAAATGTAGTACAAAAAAATAAAATGCTGTTAGTTCTTATAGAGACATCTGGGTTAAGGCACATTTGAGGAGCATCTCTGACAGCTATTCAATTTCTTTACATGAGAATAATTTGCCTCACTGTTCAATCCATTAGTAACACTGTGAGATAGGAAGCACAGATTGTAATGTGGGATATTCAGAAAATTTCTCTGCAAATTATCTGTCAGGAGACAGGCCCTATGGTCTAGGCTGTGTACCTTCGAGCACTATTGAAACTCAGGCAGTTTCTACTTCAAAAAGCTTATCTTCATAATAGAGTTTCTAAGTTTTAAGCTTCCAGATGTGTAGGCGTAGTCCTGGATGCCTAAAGTAAACTAATGAATGCTACAGTCTTCTGCAGTTGATTTTGGGGCACAAAGGAAAAGAAAAACAGCTGCATATTTATTTACAGAATGAATGGAAATAATGAAGTGTTACTTAAGGGTCATGAGTTTTCTGATATTGTGTACCTGGGAAAAGTCAGAGGGAATAATTTTAAATGCTGCTGCATTCCAAAGTGGTAAAAATGAGGTGCTTTACTTAATACTTCTCCCATGTGTCTCTTAAATTCTGTGTTAATTTAAAATAATAATAATAATGACCATATGCAACATTTACTTATTTTTAGTAACTTTTAGGAAAATGTTTCTTTTTTGGCCTCACAGACCCTTCCAGTTTGCTGAGTTTCCATTTGTAAGTTTCTTTTCATCTGACATCTTAAAATCAGGCTTTGCGGTATATTTCTCAAATTATGTGACCTTGAATCAGAAGATGAAGTGATCATGGAGTTTTTTCTTACAAGTTTGTATGAGAATCTGTTTATCAGCCTTGTCATAAGCTTGTTATTTCCATAATTCACAGTCACAGCCTGCAAATATTTGATCCATTTGGCTGAAAAATGATTTCTTTGAAGTATTCTCATGTTATATACCTAACTATGTTAGATTGGTAGGTTTCTATACTTCAGTAAAAGCCTAAAAAGAAGACAGGATAAAGATAACATCACTCTGGCTGTGCACTGGAAAGGCAAATGTGTATTAATTAAAGACAGGATAGCAGAACAGCATAGGCTGGAATTAAAATTCTTCAAACATGTCATGCATTATTTTGGCAGAACCGAGAAAGAGGGAGAGGTAGATTAAAGTGCCATAGAAGAGATTACTTCTACGCTCCTTCCTTGGAATGAAGAAGAGCTAACAGAAACACTGCTAACTCCCATCATTTTTTCCTTTTTTTTTTTTTTTGGTTGTATTATCTTCTTTTGTGGATGAGAGAATGCAGTCACTCTTTCTGTTGCCCTTTAAGGGCTCCTTCTCTTGAGTGTAGTCATGCTCTCTGGCCACAAAGAAACAATTTTGCTGTCACAATCAAGTGACAGACACAAAAGTCTATGAATCATTTTACAATATTCATTTTCTGTATCTGGATATTTCTTAGCAACAGAAATGTTTTAAAAAAATCACACTGACAGAAGCTCACCTAGAAATGTATTGCATGCACTCTTTTCTGGAAGTACACAGAAAAAAAAAAAAAAAAAAACCTTTTTTTTTTAAGGTGCAGTAAGTATTAGTCATTAGTCATTACTGTCTTCCTTAAAAGTTTATGTAATATCTAGGATCAGAATTGTAGAATATTTCCAGGTTGAACGGACATACAGACATCATCCTCCTTCTTGAACCAGGATCAACACAGTCAATATTCAAAGTCTTTAATGTGTAGAAACATGTATTAAAGAAGAGAACCCCAGGTGAAGTCACTGGCATGGGAACAGTCCTTAGAGGCTGTACGTAGATGCCAGTACATTAGAGAACAATTACTATGGACTCCACACATCCTACTTACTGCCCCTTTTAAAATCACCCGTTAGATAGATTTTAAAGGATTAAACAGGTAGGCTATTATTTGCAATTATTTTAGGCAAACTACAGCTATTCTGTCAATGTGTCTGAAGCACCACTAGTGCTTAAGTGGTTGCTGAAAGTCTGTAGGGGAAAAAAAAAAAAAAAAAAAAAAAAAAGATGTTGCAGTTTTAAAGGTATTTTGTAGATGTACACAGGAGTGAGATAGCTCAGCAAAGATAACTCAGGATCAGTTTCTCAAAAGCTGGGGGGAAGAGAGTATTCCCACTGATGGAGAGTTTTCTCCATCATTTTCACTTTGCCTAACTCTGGTCTGGTTTTTCAGTCTTCAAGCATAAGTCATGACATGGGACTGACGACTTCTTCCTCAAAGAGATTCTCTCCATTCCTTATTCTATCTTTGAAGTTTGATTCAATTTCTATCTTAGGGCTCTGAAGTCTTCCTCTGATGAGACTAGAAATGCATTCAATGAAGGCCCATAAGGACACAAAGAATGTTTTCTTTATGGGTTGCTCATCCTGCATGAAAAATTACAAAAGTCTGTGATGGCTGTCCATGGCCTCCTAGCATAAAATGCTTTGAGGACATATTCAGAAACCTTTCCAAGCAGATAAGATGGACTAAACTTTTGTGGGAAAATCAAAATAGCTCATGTTTAGTAAGCATTTGTGTTTTACATAGCTTTGTATGAAGGCCAGCTTTGTTGTTTTGTTTTTGTTTTTTGTTTGTTTGTTTGTTTGTTTGTTTTGTTTTGTCTTTTTTTTCCATTTTCCCTTAGTATATCACTTCTTTATCTCATCACAACTGCAGTGTTATATGACATTTCAGCAAACAAAATCTCAAACAGAAAGCTACATGCTTAGCTTTTGCTTTCAGAATGTTGCTCAGTGTGCTCTTAAGATAGTGCAAAAGGGTAATCTTTTAACACAGAGGTTTCTAATTAGTTTTGTGGAAAGACCAAGTTGTTGTTTGTTGTTGTTGTTGCTGTTGTTTGTTTGTTTGTTTGTTTGTTTCAGTGTGAATTCTACACTGGAAACAAAATTCACTCAACAATTACATTGTTTAGTGTTCATCCACAAAGTACTGATTGAATGACTGTGTCATTCTTCCTTCATTCTTGTTAGGAATGATTGAACTAAGGGACGTATAATCACTTAATCCATTGTTTTCCCACTAATAAGATTGTACAAATAAACAGGAACTCTCTTGTTAGTTCCTGCATTTGAGTGGAACAGACCAGAAGGCTTATGTGTGAAAGTAGATGAGTTGTAATTTTCATTTGTGTTTCTGGTATTATGATTTGGGACACACCCAGACTGTGAAGAAATTCAGATTTTGTATAGAGATTCACTGAGTACATGTAAAGGAGTAGGAGGGAAAATAAAACCAACCACAGCCATTTATTATGACTCATCTTTAAACATAAGAGCATGAGAGAAATTAAATTTGAATGTACAGTGACAACATTTAATCATAGAGGTTACTGACTTGCAAATGCTTTTCCTTAAGAATATAGTGTAGTAAAAGAAAAAGGAATCATATGTATGTCTGGATTTTGTTTTATAACTCACAAAAGAGAGAGATGACAGTCAACTTGGTGTAGGGACTTATGAAGTCATTATTGACAGCATTATCCATTGCTGAGCCTGCTGGAAGACCAAGGCAAAAGGTATGTCATGTCAGCACATTAAAAAAGTGTCTAATGTGTGGCCCCATGTGAAGTCTCAATATTTGCCTTATAGAAAGTGCTCATATGTAAAAAAGGGTAAAATATTCACAATGCTGACCCATATGGTCTTGGAAAAATGAGAGAATATTCAGAAGTGAGAAACTAAAAGCAAACAAAAAACATCTTTCTGCCATCCACCCTCTTCTACATCCTCCTATAGAGAATCACAGAATCACAGAATTTCTAGGTTGGAAGAGGCCTCAAGATCATCGAGTCCAACCTCTAACCTAACACTAACAGTCCCCACTAAACCATATCCCTAAGCTCTACATATAAATGTCTTTTAAAGACTTCCAGGGATGGTGACTCCACCACCTCCCTGGGCAGCCTGTTCCAGTGTCTAACAATCCTTTCAGTAAAGAAGTTCTTCCTAACATCTAACCTAAAACTCCCCTGGTGCAACTTAAGCCCATTCCCCCTTGTCCTGTCACCAGGCACGTGGGAGAACAGGCCAACCCCCACCTCACTACAGCCTCCTTTAAGGTATCTGTGGAGAGCAATAAGGTTGCCTCTGAGCCTCCTCTTCTCCAGGCTGAACAAGCCCAGCTCCTTCAGCCACTCCTCGTAGGACTTGTTCTCCAGGCCCCTCACCAGCTTCGTCGTCCTTCTCTGGACCTGCTCAAGCACCTCGATGTCCTTCTTGTAGCGAGGGGCCCAAAACTGAACACAGTACACTTCATCTCTGCCGCTCCTCCACAGTCACTCTCTGCCCCTGCTCCATACGGGGTCCCTCCCATGAGATGCCATCCTTCCTGAACTGATCATGCGGGGGCTGCCCACAGGCAGAAGCTCTTCAAGAACTGCTCCAACATGGTTTCATACAACGGGTTAGACAGTCAGGGCCAAACTGCTCCAGCACAGGTCCCCCATGGGTGGCAGCTCCCCACAGACCCCTGCTCCTGCATGGGCTCCTCTCCACAGGCTGAAGCTCTAGCCCGGGGCTTTCCATGGGCCACAGCCTCCTCCAGGCCAGATCCACCTGCTCCACTGGGAGCTCCTCCACAGGCTGCAGCATGGAGATCAGCTCCATGTGGGACCCATGGGCTGCAGGGGGACAGCCTGCTCCACCAGGGGCTGCGGCACAGGCTACAGGGGAACTGCTGTGCCTGGAGCACCTCCTGCCCTCCTGCTGCACTGGCCTGGGTGTCTACAGGGCTGGTTCTCACTCCTCCTGCTCCCAGCTGCTTTTGTGCACAGGCTTTTCCCTTTCTTCAATCTGCTCTCCCAGAGGCCCAAGCAATGTACACAAAATGTGTGGGTTGTTAGGCATTGGAATGGGCTGCCCAGGGAAGTGGTTGAGTCACCATCCCTGGAGGTCTTTCAAAGATGTTTAGATGTAGACCTTAATGATATGGTTTAGTGGAGGACTGTCTAGTGTTAGGTCAGAGGTTGGACTAAGTGATCTTGGAGGTCTCTTCCAACCTAGAAGATTCTGTGATTCTGTGTTTCTGTAATGTCACTCACTGGCTTCACTCTGGCCAGCAGTGGGTCCCTTTTGGGGCTATGTGGAGCTGGCTCTGATCTGACATGGGACAGCTGTAGGGCTCTGCTCACAGAGGCCACCTCTGCAGACCCTCCCTGCTATCTGCCCCTTGCCACATAAACCCAATACAACCATCTATCTAAAAGCAAATAAAAGTATTTCAATTATGTTCCTACCTTTATCATTATTTTTCTCTTCATAAATGCATGTTCTACAATATTTAAGAAACTGCTATAACTTGAAGCAGTATTTCAAGCTGATTTCTGTGTGTGCGTTTGTTCTGTGTTTTGCTGTTGTTGTTATGACTTCATTAAATAACTTAGGTTAAGAATTCTGTGTTTTTTGTTTGTTTGTTTGTTTTTCTGTGACAGGAGGCTTTGAACATATTTCCTGTGCTGCATGATGTTTGCTTGGTATGTTTATTTTACCTTGGCCTATCTTGTCCTTTATTTATTTATTATATTTTTGAATGTGACTCACTGTATGGTGAAAACTCATTAACAGCCTTGGCAAAGACTAATTTAAAGCAGTTTAATGACTGTCATAAAAACAAGTCTTTGCTTCATTGTTAGTCATTAGAAAATGACTTAAAATTGGGAATGAAGATGTGCATATGGGGAAGGAGGACAGAGGGAATCATCTGTATAAGTTGCAGATATTGTTTACTGCAATATGATTGAAAAACTGTGTAAATACCAAATGAATTCAGAAATTCCATTCCTACTATTATTTTATTTCATTCACCCTCATAGTGATTCTTACAGAAGAATACATTTACTTGATAAACTCTAATATCTCCTAGTTCTACTGAAACATTTAGTCTGAGTTTTGTAGAATATATAAACATGTCTAGACAGAAAACTTAAGCTGAACAAAGCAAGATCCTTACCTTAGATAAATGTCGTATTCAATTACCTTGGATAACAGTATTTTAACTAGAGCAATCTTTTTTGCAATAATGCTGGGCCTTATGCTTATTGTGTTAATAGACATATAGAATGCTTACTTCATTAATAAACACATCATAGATGCAACTGTTTTCAAGAATAAATAATGACTATTTATCTAGATACTTTTCTAAAACATGGCATGTTTGTTTCTATTCGTCTTGAAAAATCAAAAAAAAAAAAAAAAAAAAAAAACTTTCTACAAACTATTATGCAATAGATTTGCTTAAAAATATGCCAGAGCATTTAGAAAGATCATTCAGCCTGATAGCTAACTTTACATAGCTTTACCAATAATATCAGCATGGTAACTGACACATCTGTAAAAGTGAAAAAAGTATGAAAAGAGGTGAACCTTAAAAAAAAAAAAATGTTTTCTTTATTAGATATGATATTCTAAACACAAAGAACTCCTTGCAAAATGGTCAGGTTATATGAAAATTAACTGTAATATATTCAGCAAAAGGTAATCTCACCACAAAAGTATTGTCCAATTGTAATGGTTCTGGTGATTTATTTGTAAAAGCCACTGGTGTGGTTTAGCATGATGTCATTCTCATACAAGCTTATGTTCATGTCTAACACTAAACAATTGTCTGTAAGGGGTACCACAGCAAGCTCATAGCAACAGAATTTAACAATGTAACGAATTTATAGTGATCCCATCAATTAAAGTTTTACTTTGGTAAAAGCCATCTATTGGATCCTGAAATATTGGAAATTAACAGAATCACAGAATTTCTAGGTTGGAAGAGACCTCAAGATCATCGAGTCCAACCTCTAACCTAGCACTAACAGTCCCCACTAAACCATATCCCTAAGCTCTACATCTAAACGTCTTTTAAAGACTTCCAGGGATGGTGACTCCACCACTTCCCTGGGCAGCCTGTTACAATGTCTAACAACCCTTTCGTATTCTATAGATATGCGTTCTTTGTATTTTCCTTGAAACTTTGAAAACCTGAGAAAAAACTTCTACAAATCTTAAGTTTCTTTTAAACAGTTGTCTTCTTTTTAGTTATTGTGCCACGCTGCAGAGTGTTGCTATAATATTACAGATAGCCAAATGTGAGAAGACCCATACAAAACAAGCTAATGATTCTTAATATAAAGATAACAAATAACAACAAATAGCTTGAAGGCATCCAGAAGAAGAATGGATAACATGGTATACCCTAATTTTGGTACTGGGCACAAAGGAATTAATTTATCAGTTATAAATATCTACAAAGAAGACTTTTGTCTGACACAGTAGCACAGACTGACTTCACAGTCTAGGGTATACTTTATTGAATATAAAATAAATGAAGAAAGCAACTCAGATGAATCATACCTAAAAGTGTCTGTATGTCTTTGTTGACAAACATAGTGCCATTATAACTCATATATACTTGCCTGCATTTCACACAGTGAGAAGAGAAAAATACCACTTCAATGACATAACAGTTATGTTGCTTTATTTTTGTTTTGGAGGTAAGCAGAATGGAGTCACAGAAAAGAAGAGTTTTAAAGATTAATGGAAAACAAAATAATGAATCTTGTAGCTAGAATGGTGTTTGAAATCCAGCAATGTAGTAGCAACACATTGGAATACTGATATTGATGAAAAGAAGAAATTGCCTGAAATAGATTCTTCTAAAGGCGATTTTATTTGGATGTGGGGGGTGGGGGTGAAGAGGAAGAATCTTTCGGTCTGTGAAGAATGCTTTTTCTCTAGAGGGATTGTCCAGAAGTGTTGACTCTGTTAGGCCAAGCCACAAAGAAGGGCACTATTAGCAATAAGAGAAATTAAAGGGCTAGTAGAAACCCAGCTGATAATTAAAGTCAGAAAGGCTACCTGGGTCTAAACCACCTCTGTTTAGTGCGTGACCGCATATTTCATTAATATGCAAGCCCTGATATATACTTTTTTCCCAGTTGCCTAACATTCAATTGTCTGTCTGATCATATCACAGGTATTAAAATACAATAATCATCTGGATAACTGCTAGGTGTCCAAATTTCACATAAAACCTATGGTTGCTTGTTTTTCTGCTAATAAAATTCATTCTTGAATGGAAAATCTGTACCCTACTTCTTACCCAGACTGAACTGCCAATCTCTGGTCTGAATATGAAATGCTGAGAAGGTGGATAAGACATTGGTAGGTCCAGAGAAAGGATAGCTATGCTATCAGACACTTACAATAGAAAGAATATGGCTAGAAAGAATGAGAGATTTCATAGAAGACAAAATAAAACATAGCTCAGGCATAAAGAAAGAGAAAACTGTCTCAGACAAAGAAGATTTTAAATGTCAGCAGAAAGACAGCATCACAGTTGAGAAGAGAAGGAAAGATTTTTCTGGGAGACACTGAGATTTTGATCATGTTGAGCTTCATTGGACAGCAGACATATGAGGTAATGCCAGAAGCCAGCTAAGATGGCGTTAGATATCAAGCTGTTTTCAGCCACTACTTGATCTCATAGATCATTCTTATTTGAGGACACTAACAAGGATAAGAGGATCAAGGACAGTGGTCCATGAAACAGCTACAGAAAATGAAAATTGAGTGAGAAGGATCTCCAGAAAATTCCCTAAAACAGAAAGGAAAAATACTCCAAGAGAACCAAGCCAAGAAAAGACCAGAGTTAAGATTCAGACATGCATAAGAAACATGAAACACAAGGATATGATGTGGAATGGCAGAGACTTCCAGATAGCACATTCATTCAAACAGGGAAGAAAAGCAGAAGGAAGAAAAAAGGTGGTGCTATAAGATGCAAATAGGGTAAAAACACATTGTAAATATTAACAAGAGCTTGGAATATTTTTAATAAATATTCCTGGGTAATGCAATGGTGAATTCACAAAATACTGTTCAGCTTGTGTTTAGCACACTGAGAACATATAGAGTATCAAGTTGTAAAATCTATGGTAGATATTTCAGATCTTCATCTGTTGCTAAGTCTAAACTGCTCTATAGTGGAAACCTATAAAATTTATACATCTAAACAGTAATCTCTCTTATTGTAAGCCAGAAATGTTTAAATCAGTACTATAGGGAAAATATATAAATCCATTTATTCATGTTTCTGACTTCTAATGATCTCACCATGCTGAACTAGGAGACTTATGTCTGTCATATAAAGCAACCACAGATTTTTGTCAGATTTAATGTGTCCATTCACCACATTGCCATAGCAGTTCAGAAAGAAAGTACACTTTTGACACTGGTGAGACTGTTAATAAAAGTTGGTTTAATGCAAGTTATAGTGTGATGTCATGATGGGAAATGATGATAATGATGGAGAAGTGGAAGAGGAATGCTGCATGTATTCCTATAGTCATATAAGAACACGATTTTAAGTTATGACTCAGATTTGTTGTCACTTCTTTTGCCAGACACTTGGAGTTAAGGTATCTGACCATAACAGGGAAATAAATTAATTCTGTTGGACTGCCAGAATGGTACCTTTGATTCTCTTTTTAGACTGCTATTTTGCTCTGCCAGTTGTTCTTTCTATTACATATGTAATGGATTTGCAGAAACAGTTGACAAATAACTGCAGGATTTGATAGGACCAGCAGGCACCTATTTGTTTAGTCCACGTAAACCTTGTTCTCAGTAAAATTTCAACATTCAAGAAATAATTAACACTGCATGTCACAGGAGAACATTAAAACTGAAAAGAAATCACATAATTAGCAATGGCCTTTACCTGAACACATCTGAAAGCTTGATCACTTTTATAATTCTCTTTTGTTGTAGCAAAAACAGACAGCTGGACTACTGTCTTCCCCTGTGGCGAAGTTACTTCTGCAGAAGTAATTTTACATTTTCTATTCCCCTTACACGTTTGTTTTTATATCAAATCTGCCCAAATCTCTAGTAAGAAATGCTGTTTTCCAAACTGCCCTCCTAACCTTTCTGCTATTTTCTATTGCTGGGCACTATTCTGTCTTACTGCTTTCATTATTCAGACAAGCTGAGAACAATACAGAAACAGCCATGGGAACACATGAAACATTACTGTTATGTCTGAACGAGCTGTTGTTTAGAAACCTTTGTGGATGGATGGGCTTTACTTTCAAGCATCCCATAGTAGTAAACAAAATGGTTTAGATGACAACTAGCATTATAGTTTCAAATGACATAATGATATTTTGGATTGAAAAAAAAAAAAAAAAAAAAAAAGGGTTTTGTGAGATATGTTCATCTGATTTGTGTCAGTATGGAACAATACTAGGGCCACATGGTATGATGAATGTGACCTGCTGTCTTACATACCCTTGTATAAGCACAAGTCGAAGAAAAACAGAGTGGTTAATGTATATAATGCTTGTATCTTGCAAAGATTTTAGCAATTCGTGTCAATAGAGAGCTTGAAGGGAAATGTATTTGTAGGCTTTTTCTTGAAGTCTCTGATATTTGGACGGGTTTAGAATAACTGCTAACTATTATGACTATTGCATGGGACACTATGCAAGTTTCTGATATCTGGCCAGGAGATTAAGGAGATGGGGAGAGCTGAAGAACAACTAAAAGACAAAGCTTGCAGGGGGTATTGCACAAGTCTCTGACATACAGCCAAGTTGGACAAAGGAGAAGGACAAGAGGGAGGAAGACTATGAGCCTTTAGCACGAGAGACCCCCAGAGACCCCCAGAGGGACCACCAGAGACTGATACGCATGCTCCAGTAGGAGGGTTTGGATTCTGGAAACTAATTATAATAACCCTGTTGGTTTTTTTTAGAAGTAGTAAATGAATATGTATTAGCCTAGGAGCATAAAAATCAGCTGCTTGATGTAACTGGTGTGCGTCTTGGTGGAGCAGAGACTCCTGGCGCACTGTTTGCTTACCTCTATTCCTTTAATAAATGGTAAACTTTGATTATAGATCTATTTTGAAGACTGAGCCATTTATTACAGTTTTGGAGGCAGAAGTGCTCTACATTTGCTCTCAGCTCAAAAATGTGTAGGTATTGTGCAAGGGAGTGCGCGCACATGCAAGGTAGCGTATGTTTGCAAAAAAGTGAATATAAATGCATGAAGGAGAGGAGTGGAAGTAATGACTTCTAACATATTTTTCAATTAAGATAATGAGAGAGAAAATACATATATTCCAATCTTGCAAGGACAAAGAGCCACCTCATACAAAGTCAAAAGATTGATTGAAATAATTTCCTGCAAAATACAGGATTATGATTACCACATGACCCACAGTAATCTTTAGAGACCAACACAAACATCTTCCTTGGGAAAATCACTCTTATATGACTTCTCCTAACATATGAATGCATCGGTTCAATTGTTCCTTACATGTTTGCCTCTTTTTAATGGACTAAAATCAGTTCTGGCAAGAAAATCTGAAACTCTAGTTTTATACAGTATGATGTATACAATTGTCACAAGATCATTGTTTTAATTTGTTTGTTTGTTTTTGTTTGCTTGTTTGTTTATGCAAATGTTTGGAAAACGTAATTCATTTACTTTTCTTGTTGCCTGAAAAGTCACTGCCCAAACGTTCAAATGTGAAATCACTGCATAAATCAAGATAAAATAAGAGTGTTAAAGTATTCCCCTTATAAGACTGTACACTTTTCTTATATTGACTTGCTTGTGATTCTCTAAGTTCCTGTGGGACTTTCTCACTTGCTTTCCCTTTCCTGCAGGATTCATCACTTCACCATGTCAATGAACATCTGTATGTGAGTGAACAGCAGATGTGCTTTTTCCCTGTGGTTATGAGCCAGTCACAGGGCAAAATCCACATACCCAGATGTCATCCCCACCTCTTATTTTTTTAAAAAGATGAAAACAAATAAGTAAGGTTGGCAGCCTGATTTTGTGATGCTGTGTCCTACTTCTCAGTATGATATACTTCTGCCATCCATCATGGGGAACTTAAGGCTGTGTTCTTTATTTTAAATACAACTTCAGGGCTCTAAATAGAAACTAGACCTATTTTTGTGGCAGAAGAATACCCTTCTTAAGCAGTGTTTTAAAAAATCCAGAATTTGGGAAGCAGAATATAAGTCAACTTACAATAAATGTTAAACCTTAATATGTAATTCAAGCTTGAAATGCTTAAGGGGGTTATCACATATCATTTCAAGGAGACAGTCTGTGATGTAGGCAAGTATTTTACATGTTCATTGAAAGAAAATATACCTTTATTAGCAAAAATCTCACTAGTGTTGAACTGACATGAAGGATGCAAATTTACCTTGCTAGGATGCAACATTCACACACTGTGGAGATAATACCTAATCTAATAAATCAGGAGAACTACAGGCAGCCTGACAGGAGCAAACTGGGAAAGCATGGGTGCATGTATGTACAGATGTACATGTGTGTTTGTAAGAAACAAAAAGTATCTTAACCTTCAGAAAGATCTAACAGGTACAGGCTTCTGGCACCCAGTAGCCAACTAAAATGTGATGGCTTCTCACACATAAGGAAGCCTAGCAGCCTCTTTCAATTCTCTCCTCCAGTTGCTTGAATTCCAGAGTGGAATACCCAAAGTAAGAACATTAAAAATAATGATAATACTTTAAAAGCAAAGAGAGAGAGAGAGAGAGAGAGAGAGAAAGAAAAAAAAGAAAAAAAAAAAAGAAAATCATTTGAACATTTTGTCTGATTTTGTGTTGTTTTTTGTTTTGTTTTGTTTTATTTTGTTGGTTGGTTGTTTGGTTGGTTTTGATTTTCAAGGAATTCAATTGAAATGTTAATAAGTTAATATGTAGAAGGAAATACATCATGTACATGGCAGATTGTGATAACTTCCTTTTCATTTGAGAACTAGAGAAGAAAGGAAGTAAAATAATGTATTGATTGAGGAAAAAGGTACTTTAAACTTGAAGGCACAGATGATCTTGGAGGTCTTTTCCAACCTTAATGATTCTATGCTTCTAAATACAATGTTATCCTGACAATTATATCTAGCAGGAGATGAACACAAGACAACATAACCTTGAGATAGGTTCTATGGTTACTGGAAAAGAATCTTTCAAGAAACAGCAGGTAGAAATCATTAGTGAAGTCATGGTCATAGAAACAGCTGGCAGAGTAGAGGGAACACTGTCATGGAAATGAAAAACAAGTAGTGCAAAGCCCTCATGAATCAATTACAGTCTACTTGTAAGCAGAATTATGACCTCAGGACTTTTGGAAGAGGAAAAAAATCTGAGAAACTTTCTTTTTGACCCAAGTGTCTTCAAAGTGTTGTCTTCTGTTCCTCATTATCTTGCTTAGGCCTCTTCTCTTCTTATTATTATTCAGAGAAGCACTTATCTCTGCATTATGTTCCTCCCTGAGCTTTAGCAAATGGAAAAGAAAAAACTTTTCTACAGTGTTGGGACATATCTTGGAGTAGTTTGCTCCTGACAGATGGACCCTATGGTACAGACCCATGTTCAAGCAGTTCTTAAAGAGCTGCTGCCTGTGGGAAGCCCCCACAGGATCAGTTTGGGAAGGATGGCATCCCGTGGAAGGGACCCCATGGGGAGCAAGGGCAGAAAGTGACTGTGAAGAAGCGGCAGAGATGAAGTGTTAGGGACTGACCACAGCCCCCATTCCTTGTTCCTTGTGCCACTTGGAAGGAGGTAGAAGGGGCAAATGGAGGTAAAGGTGTTTTTAGTTTGCTTTCCGTGTCTCTCACTTCTCTAACTTATTAGTAATAGGTAATACATTTTTCTAATCTCCCTATGCTGAGTCTGTCTTGCCCATGATAATTGTCGAGTGAGATTCCCTTCCTTATCTCAACCCTTGAACCCTTTCCATTATATTTTCTCCATGTTTTCCTTTGAGAGAGCAGTTGTGGTGAACTTCAGCTGCCTAGCTGGGTAAAACCACCACAACATACAAGACAAACATCTGTCAGGGGCTGTTCAATTTTACTTGACCTTGACTCAAAGCAGGGAAGTAAAGCAGCTTAATCTGTGATCTTTAAATGTTAGCATCCTCTGAACAGGAGCCTTGGAGACTTCCAAAAAGAGGCAGGGAGCACTTTTAATGTAATCTGTACAGTTCATAGGAGAAACATTTAGTCATCGTAATGAAAAACAACATATTTAAAACACATGAAGGGCAAATGTGTTTTCTTTTTCAGCCTCAGTAATTTGGTGTACATTATAATTCCTTTCTGTTGTAGCTTCCAGGGTCGCGTTGATCTTATGGCATGGAAGGACCTTTAGGTGGGAGTCATGACAGTGTTAATTCAGTTGTGCTCTGGAAAAATGCAAGCAAGCTACATACATAGTTATATCTTTGACAATAAAAATACTAGTGCTGTTAGCACAAGATTTTTTTCCAGATTAATCAGTTTCATTTCCTTATTACTTTAATATATATATATGCGTGTTTATATATATATATATATACATATATACATATATAGTAACTTTACTGACTGGAAAACAGAGGAATTAGGGCTACCAATTTCTGTTTTAATTCAAAACTTAATCAATGAGAACTATTGTATAAAACAGAGTTTCATAAGTTATCTTGCTAAAATCCACATTGTGTTTGTATGTGTGTCTGTAAGACAGAGAGTGATGTACATCAGGAAGTAACACAATGTTAAGACAGGAAACTGAAGGCATTGTTATCTTCATTTGTAAATTATAAACCTCATTTTCCATGTCTCCAGCCCCTATCCTTCAGCTGTGAAACTTAAAACAATAATGTGAGTAATCAATAGCCATGAAAACATGTTGGCTGTGTTTCCTAACAAGGTGATTAGGCTTGTAATTTTATGCCTAGTTTCATATCTGATGTTGATCATTTCTCAAAACAATAGAAGTAATTTCATAACGATGAAATTTTCCTTTTGCAAAGACATCTAGACCTGTTTCTGTGTTATTATGTCAATTCAGAATTTTTCAGATAAACAGGCTCCCCTCCTTGAGCTTTGGACCTGCGGACCCAATCCAACACTACACTGGAAGCGATATAGCATTGGTTAGCATAGTATTCAACTAATAAGCCATGAAAGATATATTAGCTTGGACTCACAACATGATAATGTCTGTGGGCTAGTTTGGAATGCAGATGGTTTGAGGACTCAACTGTCTGAACCAGAAATGAAGATGTACATTTTAGTTTGCCCAAATGAATTTTTACAGCCTACTAGAAGCTTAAAAGTATCATGCCATTTACTGTCCTGCTTCCCTACGCTTTCTTTTCTCTAAGCTAAAGGTGATTTTTTTTATTAGTTTTTATTTGTTTATTTATTTTAATAAGAAAAGGTTTTTCATTCCAAAGCTTTCCTTAAGACTTTTAAATGAAAAACAGATTCTTTCTTGGTTCATCGACAGCATCACTGTCTTGCCCATCAGCTTTAACATGCCATTTGTATTTCTTTTTACTTGAATATCTCCAGTAATGTTGGGGCTTTGTCCCTATTCTAGCAACTTACAATCCCCAAATTACTCTCGGAGTTGTCCATTTAATTGAGATGAAAAAGTCAAATATGGCAGGACATATTGTTGTAACGAGTAGAGGCGACCTCTACATAAAGCTTAAAGTAGCTCTGATGTCGGTACCCAGACAGAAACTGATTAAAACAGACACCGGTACATAGAAATATTATACATTTTAATAATGTCATACAGTCGCAGGAGTATGATTGATAATGGAATCCATCTGGTTTGGTTGTCTCTGCTCTGCCTCAGAATGACTTTGTAATTAGCATTGAATCTATTAGACTATATAATTTCAATCCAAAAATAAGCTAGGTGGCTTCATAAAAGTTTAAAATTACAGACTTAAGTTTGGATTTTAAGAGAGGCATAGAAGAGGTCAGAGATTGACCAGTTAATTGTACATCCTCCTACTTGATTTAAAAGATGAAATAGATGATCTGGATATAAGCTAAGGACAGTGGTTTCATTTAAAATATGCAAAATAGTCATTTGGATAAAATGAATCTAAATGCACTTTTGATCATTGAAAAATGCCTGAATTTAATTTACATTCATTTGTGAATACAAGATATTTACTAACAATTCAAAAAAAAAAAAAAAAAAAAAAAAGAAAAGTGAGCTGCAAAATTTGCAAAATTTGTTTTTGCCTCTGAAAAGTAAAATAAGGGTCTAGAAACAGTCTATAAACTAGATAGTGTTATTAATGAATTTGATTCATTATGCAGTATTCTTGCATGTCTTACATGGAGGCTTCTGGAATAATTTCCTCACAAATGAAACCTTGCCAGAAATTTAATTCATATGGATACAGAAAATGCAGTCCTTTTTATCATTTTCAGCATGAGTAATCATCTAAATTAATTTGAATTGGTATATTGTCTTTTATTATACAGTTTACATACATTGTTCTGTGTAACCATTGAAATGTAGCAGGACAAATACTTTTTAGCAAAGTCTTCTCTAATCAAGCAGCAAAAGATCAAAGTCAGCTAATTACTCTGAAGTAAAAGGAAATGCAGAAGGAAATGGGAAAGCTATATCATAAACTTTAAAGAGATTTGGAGGTGAAAATTACTATTTCCAGTGTCTTGCATAGTCAATACACTTGAGAAATAACTAGTAGAGAATGATATATTAACTGAACACTTCTACACTTCTAACATTAAGAATTCCTTCTATAGAATGTCTTGGAAAGAACTTCTAGCTCTCTGAGATGAATCCCCATGAGAAATAATTCACCTTATTGTATTTACTTCTCAATAAATAAATAAATAAATAAATAAATAAAAAGTATATACATATATACTTTATATACATAAATATACATATATATATATATATATACATATATATATTTATGCATATATACATAAAACTGTGCAGAAATTAAATTTGATTCAGTTAATTCTATAAGGGCCAGTAACAGTAAATCAACAATATTTATTGAAACCATTGACAATGACTAGAGATGTAGCCCAATACCAGCAAGAATGTACTACAATAATTTTAAAGTAAGTTTGACACATTACTCCTGGAAGGTTCCTTATGACTGCCAATAATCATGTTGCAATTCTTCATGCAGGTTGAAAACTAAACTATTTCTGTATCAAATGTCTTAGCAAATAGGTTTGCTAACCTGCTGTTGGGCAAACATTAGTGGCAGCTCTTACTGGTGTTTGAAAGTTTCAAATTCACAGTAAAAGAGGAAATCCAAGAAAAATCATAGTAGATGACACTTAAGCTCTACTTTGAAAGGTCAGTGGTATTTACAATAGCAGTCATAGCACTAGCTACAAGTTACCACTATAAGGTATTTAGTAATGTTACGTAATACTAAGTAAGAAACCAAATAAACCCTTAGGTGGAGGAATTTAAAAAAAAAAAAAAAAAAGAAAAAGAAAAAAGAAAAATAATTCATAATGAAATCTACAACTATACATTTGCAGTCTAATTTTGTCTTTGATTTATAAATATTTGCTAACTGAACTTGCCAAAAGGCAGAATTCAAACAGCAGTTATGCAGCATTTTTTCATATCAAAAAATATAAGCGATTAAGACAATCTTACCAGTGTTCCATGGTGGAACTTCACTCACATCTACAGCAGCTGGTCTCTTTCTAATCTGGGGGGGGTTCATATTTCATTATTATTACAACTCTAAAGCAGGGCCCCCCAGTCCATTTCCCTCTCACTGAAACAATTGAAAGTGACTGTTTTCAAAACAGTAACAAAATAAGATGGGATGAAGGTATTGGAAGACAAGACAGAAGAGAAGAGAAGAGAAGAGAAGAGAAGAGAAGAGAAGAGAAGAGAAGAGAAGAGAAGAGAAGAGAAGAGAAGAGAAGAGAAGAGAAGAGAAGAGAAGAGAAGAGAAGAGAAGAGAAGAGAAGAGAAGAGAAGAGAAGAGAAGAGAAGAGAAGAGAAGAGAAGAGAAGAGAAGAGAAGAGAAGAGAAGAGAAGAGAAGAGAAGAGAAGAGAAGAGAAGAGAAGAGAAGAGAAGAGAAGAGAAGAGAAGAGAAGAGAAGAGAAGAGAAGAGAAGAGAAGAGAAGAGAAGAGAAGAGAAGAGAAGAGAAGAGAAGAGAAGAGAAGAGAAGAGAAGAGAAGAGAAGAGAAGAGAAGAGAAGAGAAGAGAAGAGAAGAGAAGAGAAGAGAAGAGAAGAGAAGAGAAGAGAAGAGAAGAGAAGAGAAGAGAAGAGAAGAGAAGAGAAGAGAAGAGAAGAGAAGAGAAGAGAAGAGAAGAGAAGAGAAGAGAAGAAGAAAAGGTCATATTCCCTTATTTTCCCTAAAGATGTTCTCTATAAAGAGGATCTTATGAATTGATTTAAATCAAGTTATTATAAGTATCTTTTAAGACACTGAGTCCAAAAATAATTCAAAATCAGCCTGGTTGTTCACCAACATGCCACAGACAGGAATAAAAATCCCTGTATGTCAGTGTACAATCACAAAATAAGTTGGTCCAGCAACGTTCTCATCACATAGCATAATACAATTCAATGAATTGCTATCAAGTAACCCTGAAAGCAAAGCAATGCAACAAAAAGTGAAACTGGCTATATTGCATTGATCTCCTACTAATCCTCTAACAAAAATGTTTGTGTTTTTGTTGTTTGTTTGGTGGTGGTTTTGTGTTTGTTTATTTGCTTTATTGTTTTTGTTTGTTTATTTGTTTGTTTAATTTGATCTAGTATTAGGCAATCTTCAAAGAGTAAGGAAGAAGTGTACAATATTTTATATACATAGATTTAACCATATGTATAATCGATACACAACACTTAAATTGAAAACTCTTATGAAAGCCCAACAAGTGTTTAGTTATGTCTGCTCTCATAAAAATAACCAAATTTATTGGTGTCAGAGAACTAAGAAAAAAGAAAAAATATATACATGTATGTGATTGTATTTTTATTAAGATGGTAGTCATTTGTTTTCTTTTAATCTGTCACAGAACTGTCTCTTAAAATCTGTATTTAACACTTGTCCAAAACATACCTTTGGCTCAGATTTTTTTTTTTCTGTTTTGTTTTTGAGAACTTGTTTAACACATCTTAAATGTTTGTATACAGCCAATACAAAGTAAGAATCAGCTTCAAATGCAAATGAAATAAAGGTAAGGTTACAAGTAGATAAATAATGATGCATAAAAATGCACTAAGCCAGGAAAACTACTAAAACTGACACACCTCTTTGAACACTCACACTGAATAATTAATAATTCTGTGTTTAAAGCAAGTATTATCTGAAGAGTTTATTTCAGACAAGATTATTTTTTAAAATGAAATATTCCAAGGGAACTACATGTAGGAATGCTGAGGCTTTCAAATCCACATAGGGAGCTGAATTTCTTCTATTCAGACAGCTTGTCTAACACTCACAGAACTTCATTAAGTTCCTTGTATTAAGTCCAGAATTTAATTCACAATGGCAATATGTTCTTTGAAGGAGAGGGTCTTTTAATTTTTTATTTTTTTTATTATGGAACAATCTACCATATTTCTAGTTAAGTTTCACACCAGAATGTGCCAAAATATTACACTGTATTTTTCAGTTTGAGTTTGTTCAGCTTCAGCTTTGCCTTTTAGACATAGATCAGTTTCATCAAAATTCTTTCTGTTTTCAATGGTATCTTCACTCTATAGATACTTATGGAAAATGAACTTGTCATCTCTTCATCTCATCTGGGGTAAAATACTGAATCTCACTGAAAGCAAAATTCAGCATTGTTGAAGTTCTTTTCTGACCACTTTCAAATTTTATCACTTTTCTTCTACATAAGCAGGATAATAACTTTTACTGATGATATTTACAGGAGAAGTATCACCTTCAAAAAGTTTGATATCACCCAGAATATGTATCTCGACTTCATGTTAAACTTCTAATCTGAAGAAACACACTGAATGCTCATATGTTTAGCTATACTTAATTTTAAGTCTCCTTCAAGATCAGCACATATTCCAGTTCTTTTAGAAATATGATTGATGATATTGCATTTCCAAAGCATATGGTAAAATGTACTTACTGTGCCATGTGACCCTGATCACAATGAAAATTAATAATTGAAACATTAACCTGTTTTAATTATAATTTAAGGATTCTCACTTTCTTCTTCTTCTTCTTCTTCTTCTTCTTCTTCTTCTTCTTCTTCTTCTTCTTCTTCTTCTTCTTCTTCTTCTTCTTCTTCTTCTTCTTCTTCTTCTTCTTTTTCTTCTTCTTCCTCCCATCAATGAATTGCTCTCAGTGGACACTGCAATAAACAGGTTGCACCCCCTTGAAGCAATTTAGGCAAAACATGCTTAGGGTTGCATTAGATTCAGCACAGCCAGCTGGCTAAGGGAAGTGGTCATTCCCCACTATTCAGATTCAGCAAGGTAGCTTGAAGTACCTTGCATAAGTGTTGGTTCCCTGGCACAAGAATGACATTTACAAGCTCAAATGAGTTTGCTGGAAGGTCACAAATATGGTTAGGAGGTGGAAGCACCTGATGTAAATGGAAAGATTAAGAGTTGGATTTGCTAGCTTGGATAAATCCTTATAAATAGTTCTTCTGAGGAAGGGAAATTTATTTTCTATTTTCAACTGACTAATCTGTCTTCCCCACTAGTTGTGGGGAAGACAGACTCTTATATATGCATAATATGCACAACAAAAGAACAGGAGGCGGTGATCATAAGCTGCTGCATGCATTTGCTTTCCCATGCAAATCAAAACACAAACAAAAAGAAAAATCACAAGCAATGTAATTAAAAACAGGGAAAGATTTCCCAGCATGGTTGTCTCCACAGAAATTCAAAGCTTGGCCGAACTAGGTCCTGAGAAACTTTGTACAGCTTTGAAGCTCAACCTGCCTTGAGGAGTTTAGTTTAGACCATCTCCTGCAGATCTTTGCAACCACAGAATAATCCATAAATTATTCTGTGGTTTTATTGTAAATGGGTTGTTCAGTTAAAGAATCGAGAAAGAACTAAAGGAACTATCTGATTCATAATGTCTTGTGCTATATTGATGTTTATATTTCTGAGACTGACAAGTAACCTTCTAGGAGGTACAGCATTCCTACACATTGAAATCATTGGTATTCTTTTATGCATTTTCATTTGGACAACATGTCAACCTTGCAGATTGCTCAGGCAATGTCTAGACTAGCAATACATGCAGGAAATACATTTATTACAAAGTTATATATATATGGGATACAATATCAAAAGTAATAGGAAGTGATGGTTAAAAAAAAAAAAAAAAGATTTCATGCTCAGGTAAAACTCAGCAGGCTCAGCAGGAACATAGAAAAATGAATGATCACTAAGTCTGTATATTACCTTTTTGCTAGTATTAATAAAAATATATTAAAGTCTAGCACAAAAGGGTAGTAAGTAACATAATGAATATTAATTTAAGCCTCTGGGACAGTTTCTAAATGAGTTAAATAACTTTCCTATAATAAATCTTAAGAGAGCTTTAGTGGGCTGATTTTTTAAGTTTTTATCCTTCATGGAACATTAAAAATAATAGTCCCTTGCCACCTGGGAATGAAAGTTATCAAGTTTTCATGATGGCCATTAAAATAAGAAGAGCAATATGAATATCTCCTCCTGCTGCTGTCCTCTAACAGTTACAGATTTTCTCACTGATTTATTCCTAAAGAATTCTACTGGGATGCAGATTTTCTTAGAAGCCTCCAACCAAACAGCAAACCTGGTGAAGCCTAACTACTGATGGGTTTGCTCCCTGTATTTCCTGCCTCTCATGCAACAGCCTCACTATTTCCATATCTTCTATGCTTTCTTTACCACTTTCTTGGCACCTTGAATATACCCAAAGCCCATAATTCTTGAGGTTTTATTCATGCCTCCTAACCTCTTAGTACACTCAGATCTTTTCCTTCTTCATCAGTCCTTCACAATGACATATCCATTGAGTTAGACCAAACCTTCCATGCAGGCCAATAAGGATTTGCTGTTTTTGCTGTACAGATGAGCACTTGACACAATCCAACAACATGAAGGAAAGGAGAAAGGAAAGGTTATGGGGCTGCAACACAAATGGAGGAGGACAGTCCTACATACTCACATTCCTTACTCTTGATGTAATCAAAGGAAAGGCGGTTTTCTCACCAATAGAAGCTGTCACTCCTTAAATAGGTACTATACTAGCAGTTGCATTTATTCTGGATTTCCATGATATTAAACAGGTAAACTAAGTAACTATGCAAGGGCTATTTTGTTATCTTTAATACCTTTGCCTATACCTACAGCTAAATCTGGCCTCTAGCTCCACCTCTGTCCTTTACAGTATTCCTGCTTCATTTATTATCATAAATTCTGTAAAGTATAAAGATAAAAAGTAATGCATACTATATCTGGCTGAGGGTTAGGACTGTGACGTTTAGCTAGTGGAAACACATTTTGATAGCGAGGCATGTATTGCTAGATAGAATAGCTAGGGACTACCTCTTTCTCTGTCTTTCCTTGTATAAGAATACTACTCAGGTTTGTTTGGTTCTTTGTTCTTCTGCAGAACTGTTAGGAATTTAATATCTCTGAGACACTTTCCCTTTATATCAAATTAAATTAGAATTACTCATCTGGAATTAATTATCTGCTTCAAAAATTGTTAGGTAGTGGCACTGACACACCTGCACATATGGGCAGTGAAAACAAATTAAGAAATAGGTTTAGCAAACTGGCCAAAAGTGAAAAAACACCCACAAAATTAAAATAGGAAGAATCTACCTTTGTACAATTGTGCTGAGGGAACAAATGCAAATGGCAGCTTCTCCTTCATATTGAAGCCTAAATAAGTTTTACATTTGGGTGGGTGGGAGATTAGTTAAGGCATGGAATTAATGAATTCTGGAAGCAGGGAAGCATTTTTTAACCTTATTACCAGACTGAAGTTCAGTATAAAATCATCACTATGCAGGCTAAAAAGAAGAAGTTATTTATAGAATATCGTAAAATTAAAAAGAAAAAAATCAATCACTAGAAATAATATTTTTAATATTTAGTATACATTAAGGAAATCAAGAAGACAGAACTTTCTAATGACTAAATAATTAAAATAATAATTTTAAAAAATGTTGTTAACGGTGCCTACATCATTAAAAAATGTCACTTGTAATAGCTTGTGAACATTCAGCCATCAATGGGAAACCTATTATCTGTGAATTATAACAGCAGCCTATCAGTATACAGAATATACAGGGTAGGTTGCTGTTAATAATACAAAGGGCATATCTTGCCTAAGCTTTCATAAATTATGTGTTTGGAATGTACAGTGTGACTATCTCTGACCATTGTACTTTGTTCATTAATATTTGAGATTTTGGCTACATTTAGATATTCAGCATTTTATTTAAATATTTTTAAGTTTAAAAAAAAAAAATACTTTGATATTTTGCTTAAAAGGCAAAAGCAAATATTTTCAGTCAAGCTCCATAGCAATATAATTCCTTCTTCCCATAGATCTCAAAGGCCTTACTAATGTACTTCTCTATACTAAGTCTCACAGAATCTCTTTGAATCTGGGAAGCTTTACATCCTATTCACTGTAACTCAGAGAAGGCTTAGATTTAAGGAATCTTCAGTAACTACTAAAAATGTTTTAGGCAATGAAAGAAAACACTACAATTCTGAAAAGCTCTTTATTATGTCTAATAAATTCCTGAGCCAAGTATGCTCTGCTGGCATTTTGAATCATGTTCTCTAGGTACACAAATATAGAAGGTACACAAATATAGAAATTTAGACAGGCCCTCCATTTTGAGAGGTTAGATAACCTGTTTCCTATTTAAATTCTCCTGCTGATCAACTATAGACAGAAAAGCAACCAAACGTCACCTAAAATCACAGTGGTCCTTGATTTACTAGGAGCATCAAGGCACATCTAACCCACCCCGCTTCTACACAGAAATCAATAGTTCCAGTCTTACTTAAAAGCTTGGCTTCTGAGAGGAGGTAGGTCATGCATACCTTTAGTATAATATCTAGGTCAGTAGGTCAGTCACCTAGGAAATATTAAGCTGCAATTCCAGATCCTTCACCATGTATAGAAATGTAAACCTAGAATGCACCCACATGTGATGTAGGCACTAGTCACCCAGGCACAGGAAAACAAGAGAGGAGAGGGGGGGACAATGGTTGCATTGGAGCATCCTTCATCAGTTTACCGAAACATTCATTTCTGTGCAATAGCTCAGCAAAATTCACTGTTTTGGAAAAAGAAAGAGCAAGCTGATACCTGGTACTGTATTATAGTGATTATGACACTTGGCTGTGGTCTAGAACACTACTGTACTTACATTGCAATGCACGTCTTTTTCTGTAGTTGTCAGGAAACTTCACTGGTGAGTTTAAAAATTTTAATTAGCTTGCCAACCTATGGAGTATTAATGTACCCTTTTACTTTGGTTTATGCAATTGCATTTATTAAAGCTACATTTATACTGGCCTAACCACCTAACTGCCCAAATAAATTATGAGATGAGTAAGGACAGATATTCTTCTGTGTAACAATGAATGCAGTTCATTTTCTTGTGACAGTATGGATTTAGATAATTTTTTGCCAGGAAATCATGAGCTTCAGTTCTGTAGGGGAGTTAGAATTTTCTCAGTCTTCAGCTTTTACTTAAATCCATCTTTATTCTCTAGATATCTTTGACATATGATTTAAATTAAAGTCATATCAAAATTTCTCTGTTTTAAAAGAAAGTTAAACACACATGTAATGTTGTTCTGAATACAAACACATGATTTCAGCAGTTGTAATAGTACAATATTAAGGAAAATATCTACTTCCCAGATCCATACTAATGTTAATATACTATGAGAAAAATGTGCAATATTGAAAATAATTAATTTACTTTTACTATAACACTTTTTCTTGTTGAGTATATTAATTCAAATATCCATTAGCATCTAAATCAATTCAAGCCCACAAATACAGATATTTTTGCTTGTGATAAACTTCATACTGATAAAACATGGGTTTACTATATGAATTATCACACTTAATGATGTGGTTTAATTACTAAGATAAATCATAAAACCTGCAAGGCAGTCTTAGCATTTTACTGAAATACCTAAATACATTTTACCTTATTAATTTAATTTCTGTGAAGGTAGTTATAAATCTTTTTTTTATGACTAAAGTCATATGAGAGTCAATAACATGCTTCTAGAAGTATGAGAAACTTCATCAAACTTCAACGAATGATTCTCAAGATGTCTTCCTCTCCTTCTATAGTACTTCATTGTGTGCTATAGAAATTATTCCACTCACCAAGAGCATCAAAAGAGATCTGTAATTCAGAAAAATAACATGGCCTGTGATTCAGTAAAACACATATGACATATCCTCTGGTTGAACTGAAAATAGGATCTACAGAGACTCAGATATTCCTTTTAGAAGTTTTCGGTACTTTAACAATACACAGCGTAGAAATCCCTTTTTAATAAGTAGCATAGAGGATAACATGAAATAAAGTTAGTTTCCAGGATGGGTAAAGATCATAGTGCATCTGCTAGATAATACCACATAATACTGAAATAATTGAATGTATTATATTTGGAGGATCCTAGTTTCCCAGATTATTCATTTTTGCAGAAGCATTTCACCCTTAGAAGCTTGGCTTCCATGTCAAACTGTGCTCAAAACTGTGGGAGGTAAAATTAAGTTATGTATCAAGAAGAACAATGGAGAATAAAGACACTGAGCTAGTTCAGAAGCTATAAACATTCTTAATGCACTGGAAAGGAGTGTAATATGTCTTGCATTATCCTACCAAGAAAAAGACTGGTAACTGGGGAATTCCATTTGACTGACAGGATGAATCTACACAGATGAGAGAGGAGATGAAACAAAATTACAGACTGACAAAGTTAAGTGGCTAAGCTTAACTAACTAGACAACATCATAATAAGGAATAAGACCAATGACTCCAGTTGATTTCCTGAAAGTTATTCTATCTTCTTGATTTTATAATGAGATATGGACTGAAGGGACAGGCTATAACATGAACTCTTGGAAAGATAATGTGAGATTTGCTGTTTGGAAATACTTCTAACCATGTTCTTCCATTTTAGTATTGAGAAATGTTGAAGATAACCTACCCTTTTTATGGAGAGGCTTGTAGCATATGTACAGACACATGCACAAACACACTAGAGACTTCAAATAAGCTTTCAGGAAGGGTTTGAATTCAAGGCCCATAATGCCATACTGAAAGTATATTTAGCTACTAAGGAAAATTAAGTTAACTCATGAAAGTTTGGGGGCAACTGTATTCAGATGTGCCAGAGAATGACATGTAAAGTACATTTCTTCTTGTCATGATGTGAAAGTAAATTTCAAGGCAATTTTGCTGAAGCAGAAATTACATGGTCATAAAGGTCGTTAATTCTGCACTAGAAAGATTAATATGTTTTTATGCATTCTCCATGAAGAGTGCTTTACTGAAGGGAGTCATGATAGCTCTCATGTAAGCTGTTATTGTTTAGTGGGTTTACGTGGCAAGGTTTTGGTAGCAGGGGGCCATAGGAGTGGTTTCTGTGAGAAGGATCTAGAAGCTGCCCCATGTTTGGTAAGGGCCCCATTGTTTTCCAGAGCTGAGCCAATAAGCGATGTTGCTTTGCACCTCTGTGAGAGCATATGTAAGACAGGGAAAAAAATGCTGCGCCACACAGCAGCTGGGAGAGTGAGAGCAGTGAGGAATGGCCTTGCAGGCACCAAGGTCAGTGTAGAAGGAGGGGGAGAGGTGCTCAAGACGCCAGAGCAGAAGTCCCCTGCAGCGTGTGGTGAGGACCATGGTGGTCCCCCTGCAGCCCATGGAGTACCACGGTGGAGCAGGTGGCTCTGCATGGACGGAGGCTGCCGCCTGTGGAAGACCCCTGCTGGAGCAGATTCCAGGCCGTACCTGTAGCCCGTGGAGAGGAGCCCACGCAGGAGCAGGTGACCTGGCAGGAGCTGCTGCCCATGGGGGACCCAGGTTGGAGCAGTTTGCTCCTGAGGGATGGATCCCGTGGTACGGACTCACATCTGGAGCAGTTCTGGAAGAGCTGCTGCCTGTGGGAAGCCCACACCGGATCAGTTCATCAAGGACTGTATCCCGTGGATGGGACCTCACAGCACAGGGGACAAGAGTGACTGAGAAGAAGAGGCAGAGAAGAAGCACTGTAGACTGACCATAACCCCCATTCCCCGTTCCCCTGCACTGCTCAGGGGGAGGAGGTGGAAGAGGGTGGATGGGGGGGAAGGTGCTTTTGGTTTCTTTCCTTTGTTTCTCACTTCTCTAGCTTGTTAGTAATAAGCAATAAATCTTACTATCTCCTTATGCTGAGTCTGTTTTGCCCGTTACAATAATTACTGAGTGATTTTCTCATCCTTATCTCAACCTTTGAGCCTTTTTCACATATTTTCTCCCCATTCCTCTTTGAGGAGGGGGAGTGAGAGAGCGGCTGTGGTGGAGCTCGGCTGCCCACTCGAGCAGAACCACGACACATTGCACTGAGGCGATTTGAATGGATGTCTTGAAAATTCATCATCTTTCACCTAGTAATATGAGTTAGAATGATTGGAACTCATCTCTATGAGCGTACCTACGTACCGTAACAGCTGTTGGATCGGAACCAAAATGCACACCAGGAGCACACGCTGGGCAGACAACAGGAGGAAACTATATTACTAAGTGTTCTCAAGGAAGAACAAATTATGACTAACAATAGTGTTAGTCAAAACAAGCAGCTTGAAATGCATATCCATTCATTAGCAGCTGATGAGCAATTCCAAACAGCACATGTTTGCAAAGAAAGATTGTTCTAATGGAGTGTCATTGGTGATTGATACTTTTGGTACCACAAAAATAACGTTGCACTTATTCATCAGGGACTTATATGCCTCTTTTACTGGAGGTAGCACCGTGGCAGCAAATTGGAGATTCTAACCTTTAAAATATAGATATCCCATTAAATTCACCAGTAAAATAAGTGAAAAAGAAAAAAAAATTGTTTGCCAATATACTTAGAGCATTTTCTTTCTACACTGGCCTGATAATATTATAGTAAAAACATGAATGGTCAGTAATTTTAGAAAATCACTTTCTTCAGTTAGACCTATATTTTAAATCAACCTTTTTAAACCCTGTTAATGAATATTTGGATTATGAAGTAAGTTAATAACTGAGGGAATTTTCTTTCTGTCTCAATATATGTGTAGACTGGAACCATTTCACATGTAATTTCTGCATAACCAGATATCTGTGTACAAAGGGTAGGAGTGATTCTTTTCTCCTTTGTGTTTCTCCTTTAAATCACTAATAGTAACACAGCAGTTCTTTTTGAATTCTAAAACAATGACACTCAGAAAGCAAACTTGATTGCAGTAGCTAATCTTTTCTTCATGGGAGTGTTTGAGGGGGGTACAGTTGTTTGTTTTGTTTTGTTTTGTTTTGTTTTGTTTCTTCACTTTTAACCAGTAAACTAAATCTGATGTTTGTGTAATTACTGACGTTATCTTCACAAAGATATTAAATAAGTCCAGGAACAAACACAACACCACGATTATTTAATTATTTTCACATTCACTAGAAGAAGTGGCCTGAGCCAAATAACATAGTCCCAGATAATTTGTGGGCATGGTCAGAGGGACAATATGGGGTCAGTAAAAGGTATGGATAAAGCAGGCTTGTTTGGAGTAAAGGGAATCTGAGCAATTAGATATGAGCTGTGAACTATCATTCAGTTTCAGGGTTAGAAAACATTGCTTTGCAGTTAGAGTTGTGCCATTTGGCTAGAAAGGTCAGGAATGAGGTGTAGTAAGTAAGGTTACAAGTCCGATATCTATTTTGCTAAAGGTAAAAAGAGAAGGGACCAAAACTGCTCTAAGATGCCTGTGCCCAATGGAGAAGATTTTTGTGGAACAAGGTCTATGAAAAAGAATCAAGCTGACCACAAGGAATCTGATCTCAAAGTCTACTGCTTCTGCTGGGTTACAGCTGTGGTTATATGGAAGGCAGAGCTAACATTGCCTATGTTATGGATGTTTTGGATAGTAATGAGATCTGAAAGGCCTGTAACTCAGAGGGGAATCTTACATATAAAAAGTATGCAGAAGTAACTGAAATATATCAGTCTGTGGGCTATACATTGATATACACACAGTATTGCATGTTAAATTTACAGATCTGGGCAGAACATAGAATGGTACCTCAGGGGCTGAAAATGTCAGCTTTATGTTATAGGTTCATGGGTCTTTCAGGACCATAAATACTTTTGTGTGTGTGATTTTGGACCTTTTCAGCACCAGTCCACGAAAGTCTCAATAGCATCCAAAGATCCATCCCTATTTAGAAAGTGTTATAAATTGTCTTCTCCAGCTACGGTGTAAGCATCTAGTATACTGCTTACTTAACACCAGTACAGTCTGTAGCCCAGATATGCTAAACCTGTTCATATCTGGCTCAAAGTTCAGCTTGCAACAAAGCCATAAATTCATCTTGTATGATAGGTTCAAAGTTTTAGGTAGACATTTTATAGCCATACTTAAAGCTTACCATTTTTACATCAACATTTCTAACCTTGCAGCTGTTTTGAGGCATGACTGAAATGTGCCCTAAGGGGCTGAAAGACCGCCTAGGGATATCCAAATTCATATTCTAAATTGAAGGCTCTTGTACTCCACTCAAAGTCTGCTGCAGCCTCCTTGATTTAATTATCTAATCCATTCTGGAGGGAGATAAAGCAATGCAGATTAAAGGCAACACAAAACCAAATTCAACAGTTTTAGTCCAGTATATTTACAGTTCCAAGGAGCAACCTGAAGGGCTCTGGTATGAATAACACCAACAACCAACAATTACACCAACTTTATTACCAGAACATCTCTACTTCTACAATAAAAAGAGGCATCTCTTTTACTACTTATGTTATCTCCAGCATAGCTAAGGAAAAAAAAAAAAAAAAAAAAGTATCACAAACAGGTATCACAGGTTTTTAATCCATATAGGAAACTGGAGTGAATAATGGAGTGAATAAAATGGAGTTAACAATGTAAAAAGTCTGACGCAAACACAAACATTAATACTGCAACTCCTGCAAACAGTGCAGTGAGACCATTATAACATAAGAATAAATAGCAGTCAGGAAGGACTGCAGTATTTCCCTTAGTTTTGTTGTGTCTATCCAATGTGTCCTGAAGAGTGGATAGAGACTCACTGAAGGCACTTTTGGTTTGTATTTTGGTATTTAGATTCTAAATTTCAGATACCAACTGTCTGCCTAACATTTTGAGTTTGCCTGTAAATCAACATGCATCAGTGTTCATAATTATCACGTTAAAGTTACTTCTGATCAGATAATAAAAGTACTCTTAAATAAGATACTTATACCTTCTGAAAAGAAAAGCTGCTTAGAAAAGGTCAAGTTATTATTACATACATGTTTTCTATATCAGGAACTTGCTCTGCAGGTATGCTTAAAAAGTATTTTATATATGAAATTACCTAAAAAAACAGTGTTAAAAATAAACCCAGGGCACAGGATGAGAGGTGCAGGGCAGTCCCTGTGTCCAAGGGGCAGCCTTTCTCTCTGGCAAGCCAAATGGCCTGGGGGAGACAGCCCCAGAAAAGGGGCCCTCAGCCCCCCCCCCCCCCCAACCCCTCCAACCCTTCTCCTTATTCATGTGAGGGCATCTTCCAGGCTGCTCCCAACACAGCTGATTTGGCCACACATGGGCCACTCCATTGCAGAGGTTTGCTGAGGTCACAGTGGCCACCACTGCCCCACCGTTGCTGCGGGCCCTGTAAAACAGTGTGCCCTCTGACTTTCAGCTTGTGTGGCAGGAAGAAGACTAGAAGAGCAAGGCGAGCAGCAGGCCTCCTTGGTGTGTGAGGAAGGGCGATGCAGTCCATTGAAGCACCAAGAAGGAATGTACCTGAGCAGAAGAAGTGTCGTGGGTGGAGGGATAACGCCGGTGGCACAAGAGACACCAGTGCCCAAGGGACTTCTGGCACACAGCCCACAGACCGATACCATTGGTACCGCAATGATGCGGGGAACAGGCTGGCCCCTAAAACACCCAGTGACAGGGGGCCTGGGCCTTCCCATACAAGCAACAGTGACATGGAGCGAAGGCGGGAGCATCAGACAGACAGCGGCATGGAGCAGAGATGTGCCCATAGTCCAGAGCACAGTGCGGGACCCAGTAATCACAGAATCACAGAATTGTCTAGGTTGGAAGACACCTCAAGATCATTGAGTCCAATCTCTGACCTAATACTAACAAGTCCTCCACTAAACCATATCACTAAGTTCAACATCTAAATGTCTTTTCCAAGACCTCCAGGGATGGTGACTCAACCACTTCCCTGGGCAGCCCATTCCAATGCCTAACAACCCTTTTGGTAAAAAAATTCTTCCTAACATTCAACCTAAAACTCCCCTGGCGCAACTTTAGCCCATTCCCCCTCATCCTGTCACCAGGCACGTGGGAGAACAGGCCAACCCCCACCTCACTACAGCCTCCTTTAAGGTATCTGTAGAGAGTGATAAGATCGCCCCTGAACCTCCTCTTCTCCAGGCTGAACAAGCCCAGCTCCCTCAGCCACTCCTTGTAAGACTTGTTCTCCAGACCCCTCACCAGCTTCATCGCCCTTCTCTGGACCCGCTCAAGCACCTCGATGTCCTTCTTGTAGCGAGGGGCCCAAAACTGAACACAGTACTCGAGGTACGGCCTCACCAGAGCCGAGTACAGGGGGACGATCACCTCCGTAGCCCTGCTGGTCACACTGTTTCTTATACAAGCCAGGATGCTGTTGGCTTTCTTGGCCACCTGAGCACTCTGCTGGCTCATATTCAGCCGACTATCAACCAATACTCCCAGGTCCTTCTCTGCCTGGCAGCTCTCCAATCTCCAGTTTTTAACCCAACAAAGTGTACACTAGTCTAAGCCACGAGCAGCCAGTTTCTTGAGGGGAATGTTGTGGGAAACGGTGTCAAAAGCCTTACTGAAATCAAGGTAGACCACATCCACAGCCCTTCCCTCATCCACCAAGCGTGTCACTTTGTCATAGAAGGAGATCAGGTGTCACTTTGTCATAGAAGGAGATCCGGTTCGTCAAGCAGGACCTGCCCTTCATAAACCCATGCTGACTGGGCCTGATCACCTGGTTGCCCTGTAAGTGCCACGTGATGACACTCAAGATAATCTGCTCCATAAGTATCCCTGGCACTGAGGTCAAACTGACAGGCCTGTAGTTCCCTGGGTCTGCCCTCCGGCCCTTCTTGTAGATGGGCGTCATGTTTGCTAGCCGCCAGTCGACTGGGACCTCCTCTGATAGCCAGGACTGTTGCTAAATGATGTTAAGTGGCTCGGACAGCTCCTCCACCAGTTCTCTCAGTATCCTCGGGTGAATCCCATCTGGCCCCATCGACTTACGTACATCCAAGTGCCATAGCAGGTCACCAACTATTTCCTCATGGATAGTGAGGGCCACATTCTGCTCCCCATCCCCTTCCACCAGCTCAGGGTATTAGGTATCCAGAGAGCAACTGATTTTGCCACTAAAGACTGAGGCAAAGAAGGCATTAAGCACCTCTGCCTTTTCCTCATCTTTTGTAACTAAGTTTCCCCCCATATCCAGTAAAGGAAGGAGATTCTTCTTAGTCCTCCTTTTAGCATTGATGTATTTGTAAAAAACATTTTTTATTGTCTTTAACGGCAGTAGCCAGATTGAGCACCAGATGAGCTTAGGCCTGTTAATTTTGTCCCTGCACTGCCTCGAAACATCCTTATAGTCCTCCTGAGTGGCCCGCCCTCTTTTCCAAAGATTGTAAACCCTCTTTTTTCTCCTAAGCTCGACCCACAATTCTCTGTACAGCCAGGCTGGTCTTCTTCCCCGCCGGCTCGTCTTTGGGCACGTGGGGATAGACTGCTCCTGCGCCATTAAGATTTCCTTCTTGAAGAGTGCCCAGCCTTCCTGGACTCCTCTGCCCTTCAGAACCGCCTCCCAAGGGACTCTGCCAACCAGTGACCTGAACAGCTCAAAGTCAGCCCTCCAGAAGTCCAATACAGCGGTTTTACTGGTCCCCTTCCTGGCTTCTCCAAGAATGGAGAACTCTACCATTTCATGGTCACTCTGCCCAAGACAGTTTCCAACCACCACATCTCCCACCAGTCCTTCTCTGTTTGTGAAGAGAAGGTCTCTGGGGCACCTCCCCTGGTAGGCTCACTAACCAGCTGTGTCAGGAAGCTATCTTCTACATTCTCCAGAAACCTCCTAGACTGCTTTCTCTGGGCTGTGTTGTGCTTCCAGGATATATCTGGGAAGTTGAAGTCCCCCATGAGAACAAGCGCTGACGATTTTGCAACTTCTGTCAGCTGCCTGTAGAACTCCTCATCAGTCTCCTCATCCTGGTTTGGCAGTCTATAACAGACCTCCACCAGGATGCTTGCCTTGTAGGCCTTCCCGCTGATCCTAACCCATAGGGACTCAACCTTACCATTCCCAGCCTCAAGTTCCATGACATCAAAACTCTCTCTGATATAGAGAGCCATACCACCACCCCTTCTATGCTGCCTGTCCCTTCTGAAGAGCCTATAGCCAGACATTGCAGCACTCCAGTCAGGAGAGTGGTCCCACCACGTTTCCATGATGGCAACCAAGTCATAGCCTGCCTGCCGCACGATGGCTTCCAGCTCCTCCTGTTTGTTACCCATGCTGCGTGCATTAGTGTAGATGGACTTCAGCTGGGCCATTGCCTTCTCTCCCAGCCTTGCCATTGTTCCCCCTGACACAGCTCTAACAAGCCTTGTTTCAGCCCCATCCCCCTTCTTACCTAGTTTAAAGCCCTCTCAATGAGCCCCGCCAGCTCCTGGCCTAGGATCCATTTTCCCCTTAGAGATAGGGACCCGTCTGCGGCCATCAGGCCGGGTGCCAAGTAAAGCGCCCTATTGTCAAGAAAAAAACAAAGTTTCTGTGTTGGCACCAGCCTCTGAGCCACGTGTTTATCAGGTGGGCTTTCTGAGTCCTCTCTGTACCCCTCCCTGCCACTGTAGGGATGGACAAAAACACCACCTGTACTCCCGCTCCATCCACTAACCATCCCAGTCCCCTAAAGTCTGGGAAGTTTGATGGTCCTCAGGTTTCTCTCTTCAATGTCATCCCTGCCAGCCTGGACTATTAAAAGAGGACAATAGCCAGAGGAATGAACCAGGTTGGGAAGCTTTCTGGCAATGTCCCTGACCCTGGCCCCAGGGAGGCAGCAGACTTCCTTATGGGTAGAGTCTCGTTGACAAATTGGCCCCTCTGTTCCCCTGAGAAGGGAGTCGCTCACAACAATCACCCTTCTTTCTGTCCTGGTGGAGGCAGTCCTGAGGTGTGGAGTTGACATCCTCGCACTAGGCATCCTTCTGGGTAGACTTTCTACCTCTTCCTCAGCTACCAGTCTCTCAAGCTCCAGGGCCTCAAACCTGTTGTGTAAGGGCACCTGGGAAGGTGGGATCAATGGGGGGGGCACCGCCTGTGATGTTGAGCAGGGACCTCTTTCTATTCCTCCTCAACTCCTTGGTGCCCTCCCTTTGCCTGACAGCAACAAGGCAGACTGGATGACCCCCTGGTTCGGCACCCTGACCTGACAACATTCCTGACAGAAGACATCCTGTTTGGGCAGTCCCAGGCAAGGACTGGCTTAGCCTTCTGCCCAGCACCATGGAGGCCATGGAGCTGGATCCACCAGATGTGGAGGAACAAATGGAATTGGATCCACCTCGGCCAGAACAGACTGCTGTGACATGTCTTTGTGCCCTGTCATCCGAGAGCACCAACAGCATCGCAGAAGTGCCCAGTGAGCCCCCTACTCAGTGCTCAGGCTCCATCACAAGTGTTAGCTTGGAGCCAGCAAACACCATGGACATCCCACAGGCTTGCCTGCAAGATGTCCCAGTAATAAGCAGCTCTTGCCGATTCTCAGGGGTTGTGTGAGTGCTCTTTTTTTTTTTTTTTTTTGGGGGGGGGGGAGGGGGGAATTGGCTAAAGTTGCATTGGGGAGCTTTAGGTTGGATATTAGGAAAAACTTCTTTACCAAAAGGGTTGTGAGGCATTGGAATGGGCTGCCCAGGGAAGTGGTGTAGTCACCATCCCTGGAGGTCTTGAAAAGACGTTTAGATGTAGAGCTCAATGATATGGTTTAGTGGAGGACTTGTCATTGTTAGGCCAGAGGTTGGACTAAGTGATCTTGGAGGTCTTTTCCAACCTAGGCGATTCAGTGATATCTCAGACACCCCACCACCACCACCACATAATTTCATCTACTATAATGCTGGTGAGTATCATATATTCAGAATACAGTTTGCAACAATGTTTTTAGATGCCAGTTCCTGATTATTTATTTATTTATATATTTATTTTCTGTAAGAAGTGTAGAATTGATTAAGGAATGTGTTCACTGTAAAGAAAGTATACTTTTTATTATATACTTTGAATAAATATAAGGCCAAAAGTGTATAGGCAGTTTCAATTTTGTCATTTAATATCAAATATGGTGAATCTAGCTCTACTTATGAAGAAAAGAATAAGGTTTCAATTGAAAAGAAAGAATGAAAATTAGTTTTAACAGGCAGTCCACTATATTTCAGTCAGCCATGTTGTTAATGGTAGCTATTCATCTCCAGTCCATTAGTTTTGTAAATATATCATTGCTCTCAAATTCTTGAGACTTCAGTTAGAATGGGTGATGCATTACCTCTGCCATGTATACAATAAATTGTTTCAGAGAGATAGATAATTTCTTGATTTAAAGTTCAAACCTAGAAATATAAGAATGTCCTGTTAGTCTTGTTTTGACCGGCATATGTGTCTTTTGTAGTTTCTGTCAATAGTTCTTATGGCAATTATTAACAGGAGTTACCAGTGTCAACATCCTATTTTTCCATTTAGAAATTTGATGCCACAAAGTGTGAAGCATATTTATTTAGAATAATAGCAAAAGTGTTTCATAATCAAGACAGCTAACTTTATCATGATGCATCATTATTGGAGAAGGCAAATTTCTGTTATTTCATAGTGTGTCTGTGTTTAGGGTTTAGTGGATGTTCATGTCATAAACCAGTCTGTGAGGACATATATACCTCACCATTTTGACTTATGACAAGGCAAGACTGAGCTGGCAGATAACATATACCTATAGATCTAGGTGTTCCTGCTCCAACAGGGGGATTGGACTAGATGATCTTTCATGGTCCCTTCCAATCCCCAACATTCTCTGATCCTGTGATCCTGTGATATATTTACATGAGGAAAAAAAAAAAATGTAAAAGCTGATGCATGCTAAATCCATCTTCAGAAATCCTATTTAGTGTCAAAATGGAAAATCATTAACTGTCAAATCATCCATCATTAATGGCAGTCCACCATACCAGCCTCAAGTCTATTCTATAAAGTTAGCATAGGTTAGCCAGAAGGCATTATTGTCAATGATTTTGAAATTGAAATTGATCATGAGTGTTTAAGCAACATTTTTGGAAAACCCTTCCTCCTGAACATTCATGTGGTGACAGTTTCTTGAACATGAGTGGTGTTGTTGAGTAACAGTAAATGAAAGATCTGTATAAATTAAATTTCAGAAACCATGAATCATATTAGTGTTTGTGCAACTCTACATCTTTTTGGCAATGGAACTCGAATCTGTCTCTAATCACCCAAGTGAAGTCTTTAACCTTTTCTGATGAAATGCTAGTCAGTCATGCTAAATGGTATAGTAGAAAGTCATCAGACGAAAATAAATTATATGCACTGGAATAAGATGCAGTGGAATAAGATGATCAAACTCATTTTAATCTTTAATATCCTAGTGGATAAGATAGTAGTCCTGTCAATTGGAGACTACCCTGCCAATTGGGTAATAAAGTAGTTGTCTAAATGAATTCCCTCTTTACTGAGGTTAGTATTAGTTTCTAATATGAAAAAAAAAAAAAAAAAAAAAAAAAAAAAAAAGTTTTATTCCTAAGTAAGCCTTAGAATTGCTATATATTATATTATATTATATCATTTTATTTATTTATTTATTTATATTATATATATATTTATCTTAATGGGAGTTGATGAAAAAACAGTTCAGAGCCCTGGAGAAGTTTTTGATAGATTTTGATGGGGTGTTGATAAAGGTTCTGGTACATTTTTTAATGTCTATCTTTCTGTATCTATCTATATGTTAAAATTTGAAAGCCAAACATAGTCATGAAGTAGATACTAGTATATGAAGGTTTATTCTCTCTTATAGAAAGCTGCATTTCTACACAAAAATATACATGCAGTGAGGTTCTGAAAACAATAAAAATAAGTAACTGAGTAGAAAATGAGAAAACTGTACCTTTTGAGGAAAAGTACATGGTGATTGCCTTTACATAAGCAAAGCTTTGAGTGAAAGATACTAATTAATAACTTACAAAAACTTACTGACATAAACCATGCCCATTAAATTAATGATATTAAATTTCCAAAGCAAGGCACTCTCAAAGTTTAATATTTTCACAATTTTTTCTTCATAATTTTTGAGGGTTGTTTTGTTTGTTTGGTTTAAAACAGTGAGAAATGTCCTGAAAGAGTTTGTGAATCTGCTGACAAGTTGGAGCTGTGTTGGTTTTAATCCAGAATGTTGAAACAAGGATGGAAATTACATGGACTGTGTATTTGAAGCTGGGGAATCCCAAAGTGAAAGGCTTATAATCTGGTAATGACCATATACTGATATAGCTAAATCACCCTAGAACTAATAACTACAAAAATGTGAACAGTGGCTGCCAAGTTCAGGTACTCAGTGCAGTCCATTGAAACAATGGAGAGCATTCCTGGTATTGATAAGGATCTGCAGTGAACACTCTGCTGTGATAGAAATGAAATTATCCATGACACATCATGCATGCAAACATGTATCCACTACAACAGAAATAAAGAATACATAGGAGATGAATAATAAATGACTTTCCCCTCCATTTAAGTTCTTTACCAAAAAAAAGTCCAAAAATGCAACCATCGTTACATTGCTGTAAGAGAAACAATGATCTGAAGAAAAACGTTGTTTACTATCTAAGGGCAATGCAAGCTTAAAAGTGTTATATGTATATATAAAGGTTTGGTGCTTATTTTTTATTTCCAAGTAATATCTCAATAATGAAGCCTCTGCCAGAATGGGCATGGTGGGAAGGGAAGGGAAGGGAAGGGAAGGGAAGGGAAGGGAAGGGAAGGGAAGGGAAGGGAAGGGAAGGGAAGGGAAGGGAAGGGAAGGGAAGGGAAGGGAAGGGAAGGGAAGGGAAGGGAAGGGAAGGGAAGGGAAGGGAAGGGAAGGGAAGGGAAGGGAAGGGAAGCTTTTTCTTTCATCATACTACCAAAAATATATATAAAAAAAAAACAAAAACAAACAAAAAAAAAAACACTAGTAATGAGGTAGGACATTTTAAGTTATGATGAAAATGAGGAGAGTTACTGTTGTAACAGAAAGGGACCTTGTTAGATCTTTGTCAACAATATGGTTGTTTTAAGGGTACAACTTAATGCTAATCTTTTTTCAGGAAAAATAAATTCTTCCTGCTTTTATTCTCATATTTCATTCTTTTGCATTGCTAGTAAAATATGAATACTACCTAAATGTTTTTTTTTATATATATATAATGTTTTTGAAATACGTACAACCAGGTTAACTCTACATCAAGAAAGTTACTAACACTCTGTCGACAGCAGGACTGTCACACCGCTGGGTCTGTGACCCAGAAATTGCTTGCAATGTCAGTGAGTTGCGTAATTGAACTAAGGAATACCCACTTTACCGTGATATTCTCTGACTGTTTTTATTTATTTATTTATTTTTAATACTGGTAGCTCAGTGATGTTCTGTCTTTGAGCAAACATCAGCTAGCACATACATAAGAAGTTTGTGTTGGGTCTGCCTGAGCTGGAGTCGCCTTTTCCCTGCAGCAGCCCACACAGTGCCGTGCTATGCACTCGTATCTGGAACAGCACTGATATCACCCAAGTGTTGTGTCTATTGCTGCATGGTGCTGACACAGGACTCCTTCCAAGCCCCCAAGAGCCAGCAGGCTGGGGTTGGGCAAGTGATGTGGAGGGGACATTGCCAGGGCAGCTGACCTAAACCAACCAAAGGGATATTCCATAACACCTGATATCACACTCAGCAATAAAAAGGGGGGCTCTCATGGGAGAGGGGGCTGTTCCTCCTGAACAACTACTACGTGTTTTGAGACCCTGCTTCCTAGGACATGGCCAAACGTCACTCGTTGATGGGAAGTAGAAAACAATTTTTTTCCCCTCTCTCTGTGCTTCTGTGCAGACTTATTGTTTCTTTTGTTTCTTTTTCTCCCCATTCTCTTTCCCTTTAATTAAACCTTTCTCACCTCAGACCTCAAGTTCTCTGTGTTGTATTTTCTCCCCCTTCCTCTTTGAGGAGAGGGGGAGAGAGGGAGCGGTTGTGGTGGAGCTCGGCTACCCACCTGAGTAAAACCACCACAAAGTTGAAAAAAAAAATTAGCTTAGATTCACTCAGGTTAGCTAAACTTCAACATGACTAAATATCAAGTGGTAATAACTTATAAACTCAAATAATCCTGTGGATAATGGCTATTGTACGTCATTCTTCATTAAGGTGGAAAAACAAGCGTGACTTCATAACAGTATCAATAGATGCAGGAATTCAATACTTTTCAAGATTAGCACAGGAGATGGTTGAATATAGAAGAGGAAATTTTGCCTGTAAACAACCAAAAATTAAATTAATGTGACCTTAGTTTTCAGGTTCTCAGCCACCTCTGTTTTTTCTGCTTATTTATTTTCTACTTAAATATGAGACCTTCTTCCTAAGTGATATGGTTAAAAATATTTGTTGTCTACTGTAATATTGAGTGTCTAAATTAACATATTTTGCTATTTCTCTTTGTTTCCACACCTAGTATTTACAGAAGAGGCTAGGAACTATTAGGATCAATACTTTCAACCAAATTCATAGAGGTGCTGAGATTTTAATGTGTTGTATTGGGGAATGCTCATGTTTTATACCATTTCCACATTATTGATCCTTAGTTGTTACAGTTAGCCACACAGACAAAACTAATTTTCTCAAGTGCTTTAGCCAGGGAGAGACAGAAGGAGATACACACCATTTTAAGACCAGTGAGCACTGTAAGATGACTCTCCTTCTCTTGACCAGAGCATATAAAAACAATGTAGGTAAATGTCTGCCAGTTGCATGGTGAAAAGGAGAAAGATGATTCCTACCCTTTGTGTTTGACCTGTAATGATGCACATTTTTGACTTTCATATGACTTCTCCTTCTCTCTTTGTATCTCTACAGATCTCTCTGAAGCATTGTAGCTAGCTCTTTGAAAGAGAGTGATGCTGATAGAAGGACTTTCTGTTCCTGCAGAGGAGAAAATGGCTCATTTTGTAGCTGACTTGTAGTAAATTCTGTCCTCAGCACATAACAGACAAAAGTAGTCCAAGGTTCTGAACTTCAGTCTTTGTGCTGCCTGGCTGAGATGGCATTTTGTATATAAACATTTCCACAGATATTATGAAAGCAGATTTCATTGCAATGAAAGGCTTTCTTTTCTACCATTGTAAACATGCATCTTTTTCCTGAAAATGCTGTAAAATGCATTATCTTTCTAATGTTATTATAAATAAGGACACATTACACTTCAAACAGCTATTCAATGACACTGTTGCCTTAAATAGTAATGTCCCAATACTGAGTAGAGATATCTAATGGAAATTCCTGTTGACACTGAAAAAGCATGGAAATATTGAGTTCTTTTACAGTCAGAATAACTGAACCATCTTCCCTCAATTCTGTTTCTGTTAATGTGTTATGACATGGAAAATTTTTAAAATAACCTACCTGAAGATAATATTGGTTTCAAACACTGTGTATTTGGGTTGCCATTAGAATACATATATTCTAAATAAATGACTTTTTTTTTTTTCTTATTAAGACAGAAAAAAAAAATAAGTAAAAGGACTTTGCTGAAATAATAATAATAATAAAAAATAATAATGCCTTTGGACCAAACTAAGCAAAGATAATATCAAAAGAAGAGGTATGTGACTGCCAAAGCAATGAACAATTGAGGAGGTTTTCCTACCATTTTCCTACCATGGAAATTGTCTTTCTACCTGAATAATCCCAACCAGTGAACAAATAACAGGAGATATTTAAAGCATATCAGTCATCTGTTATTTTCACAGACAAGAAATGTGGTATGAACAGGTTCACTTACTTTGACAGCTAAGACATCTGTAAGCTAAGAAATTTTATGGTTTCATAGTGTCCATTTTTGAAAAACATGTCACATCAATCTCAATCCTTGTCAGAAGTTGTACTCTCAAAAAAAAAAAAAAAAAAATGACTTAATGAAACAAGAATGAGGTTGTGAGGATTTATTTATTTATTTATTTATTTATTGTAAATAACTGAAGGTTCAAAAATGTACTCACTCATTTTAGTGGAAAAGTGAGAGTTGAAAGTACAAGCCAAAAACTGAATAACAACAACAAAAAAAATCTAGTTCATTTCAAATATAATTTTATAATTTCTCTCAGGAAGCTTCTTCATGTCCCTAGTCCATTGTGCAAATAAATAAATAAATAAATAAATCATACTTTTTAATATATGTATACATGTTTATAATGTATTTGTAGAGCATCAGAGTTATTTCATCTAACTATGACAATGTAAACAATTGGTGCTGATCAAAATAACCAAGTCCCTTCCCAGTCTCCCTTCTGAACTGAAATGAGGTCAAAAGTGGCACCAAATGTCCATGTCACCAAAGCCCTTGATGTCAGTGGCTGAAGGTTTCCTGATGACTTTCAGTGTTCTTTAATATTCATCTCATATTAGGCATGCACATTATAACTGAACAGAAGGGGAAATATCAATTAATTTGTGTTAATTTGGCATAGCACTTAGAGCAGTATGTTGAAACCTGACTAAAAGTATCTTATTCCACAGCCTGGACACAGGAAAGCTAAAGGAAAATATCTAGACCCAAACACAACTTTGTTACTATAGGCCTTAGGATTAAGTAGCACACCAATGGGCTGCCACCTTTAAAATAAAATATAAATATTGTTGCTTGTGGCATGGAGTTAATATACCTTCTCCTTGATACTTGAAACATGTCAAAAAAGAATGCCTGTATATGATCATCCAGGCCAGTCAGACAAGGTGGCACAGTTCAGCGTGAGACTACAGGCAGCTCTTTCCTTCTGCCAGAAGGCAACAATGTGCTCCATCAGAGCCAGGCCGTGAGAGGGGACCCTGTCAGTGGACCAAGGATTGCAGACACTGTTCAGCTGTCATTTTGCTGAGCAGTATTTGTGTTGTTTGTAGCAAAGAACCCCGCTTAAACAGCTCAGATACTACCAGGGGAATTTCTGGCAGAGTAAAATTTGGAAAGGGTGACAGAACGCAACCGGAACTGGGAATCTCTCAGACTAGAGTACACAGAGAGGACACTGTGTGATGACTCCCATGTGTACCAGTAAGACAGTTGTCATTTTCATTTGCAAAGTATGCAAGGACTGCTTCACCATTCCAACAAATAGCCCAATTTAGATTGATGAAATAACACCACTTGGTTCATTACAGAAAGCTTGATTCACATTTTGCTAATAGCACTGTGAAAGAGATGTGTGGAAAGGGCAGAGAGGAGCAACAAGTTGTACTTTCTACCCCAGCTGTGAGTGAACCCTGGCAATGCTTGGATTCCAGTCTGAATTTTCAAATATTACTTGCAGGAAACTTCAGCTCAGAAGTGCAGAGTTGCTGCACTTCAAATTCACATAACTTTCAAGATTTTGAAAAATTCTCTACATAAAACAGGAAATACTGCTATGCACTGAAAATCATTTTGGACCTGGAATGGACTCCCTTAGGATACCTCCTGCAAATATCTGTAATACTCCATTATTGATCTATCATCCAATCATTCTTACGCATTTCCAGATAAGTGGAATGCCTTATTTGTCACTGAAGATGTTTTGCTATCTAAATAGTAACATGGTAATCCTTAGAAATTCTGCACAAAGGATTTATTCTTATTCATGGCCATTTTTTTTCTGTTTCTGAGCAGAATTGGTGAAAATCATCATTGATGTTAGCAGATGGTCGACAGCCTAATTGCTATTGAAAGTTACTTGTGACCACAACTTGAGAATGGAAAAGTTTTTCCCACTCTGTGTCTATCATCCGCTGCCACAGAATTTAGTAGTGAACAGCATTTTGCCTTAGAGAAAACCAAAAGGAAGCACCCTGTGGTTCATTTTATTCTGTGCAAAATTCTAGCTGGGCACAATCCAGAATTTTGTCTTTACAATTCCATACAGAGAAAGTGTTCCTCATAAATCTCATTTGCAGGTTGACCATACAGTTCCATAAAAAAGACGGGAGGAGAGAGAACAACCTGATCTGATCCTACCTTGTAAATTGGGTCATCCAGTCTTTCAGTATCAATAAATCAGCTATATTTTTTGTTTGGTTGGTTTTGTTTTTTGTTGTTTTGTTTGAGGGACATTTGATGTTACAAGTTCACTTTGCTTCTTCAAAGCTTTTGCTTGGGCATCACAAGTTTCCACTTTCCACAGTCATCAACACTGAAACCAGGCATGGTTGTCCCCACCTGACTTGATTCAGGTCTGGCACATAACTGCAATATTGCCTAGTTAACTACTAGCCACAGTGAGGAATCTTAATGTTGTGCTCACATGGCACTGAGGTTTCTCTCTGCTTGAGGATAGATAGATCTACTTAGGGCTAACCAAACAACAAGATAGCAAGGTATGGACAGATGTCCCTGATCTCACAGAAAGCCTGCCAAAGAATTAGCATTTTTTATTGCATTTGATGTGTCAAAGTAAGATGATGGATTTATTGTAGCTCAATTGATCTGGTGCCAAGAGCTATAAAGTCAGATTTACCAAACCACAGCCTCGGGGTGAGATTTATACTTCCATGCAAGGTCTTTAAAATGTTTAACTCATCACCTCTAAATAGATTTTAAATGATATTTCACTCTTTGGTAAGTCTTGAATTATTCCTATGTCTAGAGAGAAATTTGGCTCCCTGAATGTCCAGAACATATTAGGAGGAAGAACAGTACTGTAAACTGATCAAAGACAATCCTTACCAGACACATGTTGCATAAAGCCACTGATTCGGGTAAGGCTAAAAAGCAAGGCAGAACACCTACCCACATGTTGTAACACATGGCTTTTGGCCAGGACGGAATACAGAACTTCCGTTTTGAGCATGCCACTGATGCACCAGGAAAAGGTCCAAGAAGGAATCTGAAGAGTTCCCATTAGTTTGGTGGTTCATGTTGCTTGATTTCAGGTTTTCAGGGATATGCAGTCACTGTGATGTCTGATCAAAACGTCTTTTACCTTAACCTTGTAACGCAGCAGTTCACTCTGAACTTTGTCCCATGTCATTCTTTTCTGAACAGGGATGGAGGTTTTAGGCCCTAGTATCTCACAGCCAGAAGTGACCTCACCAGAGTCACACAGAATCACAGAATGGCTGAGCTTGGAAGGAACCACTGAAAATCATCTGGTCCAACCCCCTGCCAAGCAGGGCTACCTAACACATGTTGCACAGGAAGACATCTAGGCGGGTTTTGAGTATCTCCAAAGAAAGAGACTCCACAACTTCTCTGGGCAGCCTGTTCCAGTGCTCTATTACCCTTACAGTAAATAAATATTTTCTCATATTCAACTGGAACTTACAGTGTTTGAGTTTGTGCCTGTTGCCTCTTGTCCTGTCATTGGGCATCACTGAAAAGAGTCTGGCCCCATCCTCTTGATACTCTCCCTTCAGATATTTGTACACATTGATAAGATCCCCACTCAGTCTTCTCTTCTCCAAGCTAAACAGACACAACTCCCTCAGACTCTCCTTGTACGATAGATGCCCCAGTCCTTTAATCATCTTCATAGTTATTTGGTGTACTTGCTTCAGTAGCTCCATGCCCCTCTTGTACTGAGGAGCCCAGAACTGGACACAGCACTCCAGGTATGGCCTCACCAGGGCTGAGCAGAGGACCTGGATCACCTTCCTCAACCTGCTGGAAACACTTCCTAATACACCCCATGATACCATTGGCCTTCTTGGCCACGAGGACACATTGCTGGCTCATGGTTAACCTGATGTCCAGCAGGACTCCCAGGTCCTTCTCCGCAGATCTGCTCTCCAGCAGGTCAGCTCCCAACCTGTACTGGTGCATGGGGTTATTCCACCCTAGGTGCAGGACCCTGCATTTGACTTTTTTGGACTTCATGAGGTTCCTCACCATCCAATGCTCCAGCTTGTCCAGGCCCCTCTGAATGGCAGCATAGCCCTCTGGTGTATCAGCCCCTCCTCCCAGTTTTGTGTCACCCAAAGACTCGCTGAGGGTGCACTCTATTCTGTCATCCAGTTCACTGATGAATAGGTTGAACCGGTCTGGACCCAGTACAGACCCCTGGGGGACACTGCTAGCTACAGGCCTCCAAATAGACTGTGCCACTGAGCACAACTCTCTAGCCAGTTCTCAATCCACCCCACTGTCCACTAATCTATCCCACACTTCCTGAGCTTGCCTCCAAGTATTTTAAGGGACACACTGTCAAAAGCCTTACTGAAATCAAGGTAGACAACATCCACTGTTCTCTCATCGACTCATCTAGGCTAGAAGGCTATCAGTTTGGTCAAGCATGATTGCCCTTGGTGAACCCATGCTGCCTACATGGCAAATCCCTAGTGATCAAAAGTCAGACAGGATATCATGGATTACCTGAAGGCACCCATGATATCCTGTGGATGCAGGAGCTGCTAGCAACTTATTGCCTCCAAATGTTGTTTATCTACCTATGACAAAAATTAAATGGAATAAGGGAACAATTTTGAAGTTAAAGTTTTAAAATTTTATTTATTTAAAGTAGCAACATCAACTCTTTTCTGATTAAAAAAAAAAAAAAAAAGAATAAAATGTACTATTATCAATGATACCTACAATTACTGGAAGCTGAGACCACTAAAAAATGTAGTTCCTGTAATGTTTGTTTTTTTTAGCATGTCATGCACCATTAATTTCATTGTTTTCCCCTTTGTAACTAAAAACTTTTTCCCTTGTTTGCAGTAGATAAAACATGGAGGATGAATGCTTTCTAATAGTTTTAATGTTATGATTTGGTTTTATATTACATTGCTAGAAGGACTTTAAACAACCTGAAACTATTTAAGGAAATGCAAATAATATTGTTGTTTCAGTTCTTCATGGAAATTAGTGTAAATTCTACAAGAAAGGGCATCCTATTCCATTCCTTTACTGAGCTTGATGTATTTCTGTCATAAGGGAAAGAAGGGATTATGTTAATTTTCTCTATGACTTGTTAATGAATAATTCAGCTTTTCTAATCATACTTTGTATTGGGATGTGCATATATAAATTCATTGTATGTCATGTATGATATTCCAACTTCATTTAACAATGATTCAAATTAAGTGCAAATATATGTTTTATACCAATGTGAAGTATCTTTGTTTCTATGTGTATACCAATGAAAGCTTCTATTATATAAAAAGTAAAAAGGAATTCTTAAAATTCATGAACAGAGAAGAGTCATTGTGCTAACCTTAACTTTAGATGAGGTCTGAGCAACCAAACTGAATTATTTCCTAATACATGAATGAGGGGAATAAATAACTATTAAATTTAAAATAGCAGCAATTTCAACAATTACAAATAAGCTAATCACAGAAGGCAATATTTAGAAGAACTACTTCAATTTGTGCAGAAGTGGGAAATGAACGGTAGCCAGTTTATTTAGAACTCCAGACAGTCTGGAAGCTAGTCCAACTTTAGCTGAAGTCAGTCAGGAATGAATCTGGGTGTGAATCCTCAAAATGGTAAAATATCAGATAATGGTCTTAGAAATGTACAAAAGGTAGAGGAAAAAATGGCAGTCAAAGCTGACCATGAATATTTTCTGGGTGACTGTCACCCCTTTTCTCCTCAAAAGACAACAGATGAGCTGGAGTTTTATTTTTCACTTGCGTGCGACCAGGACTTTATTTGTGACCCCTGTCTTTAGTCTAATATTTGATTGTTGTCTCACTGACATCACTAGGGTTAAACAAGTGTAAAAATAGAGTCATGTAGTGACTAAGCAACCCTTTGCATTTTCTCCTCCCATTACAAAGATGTCATTGATGTTGTTTCCTCTCATTTTCCATAGCAACCAGAATTAGGGCAGCAGTTTGAGAAGGCTCCTCTAACCACTGTACTGTGAAATCTGTAAATTCATTTGTTTGTACATGCCAAATCCCAGATAAGCTTGTATAAGGATGCAATTACAACTTAAAATAGCATTCTAGTTTGCCATGGATAAATGTGAAGATTTGTGAAATTCAGACAGGCAAGATCTAAGATAATCAGAGATGCTGCATTTGATCAAGGTCGACAAAACTTGAAACACATTGTTATATGAAGTTGAAAGAGGTCTCTGAACATGGTTGTCTGGTCTATGCTCATTACTTTTTACAGCATCACTGTTCAAAATATATTATGCTTCCCAGGTAAGGAGTTGAAATCCACTTTATTTACATAGAATCTACAATAAATGTACTGAAGGGAAAAGAAAAAAAAAAAAAAAGGATTTTTATTTTCCCTCAGTCTTGTAAAGATTAATTTCTTTAACTACTTGAAAACTCAAGGACTATTTTTCTCAGATCCAGACAGGTTCTGTACAGGAAGGACTTTGGAACATCCCTCTTCTCATTTTTTTTCTGACAGAAATGCAGATTTGAGTATGGCATTTTAATTGGTCACACTTGATACTTTTTTGAGCCAACTGATCTGCAAGCTCTGTGCAGCTATAGTTTCATCTATGAAAACCTCTTGCCTAGACAAGCAGCACTGACTGAATTGGTACTGATGACAACTGTGAAATAGTGTCTTGTTGTCTGTGAATGATGAAAATGCAACAGGTGAGCATGGTTCATAGAAAGGACATCTGTATTAAAAGAGCTCTGAAGAAAGTCAGCACTGCAACAAATTCAGCAACAATCGGCATCTGATCCTCTCCACCGGCTTCAGCTAGACTGACCTAAAACTCCCCCATGCAGTCACCAAGTGTCACCATGGTCATCACCATTTGTACCTTTAGATGACACAGTGAACCCCATATTAGTTCTCTGCAGAACAGCGAATGACTCCTTAAAAAATTTTAATCTGGTTAAGGATAGGATTTGTTCCTTAACATTCTTGGTCACTGCTATAAAATATTTGACTGGTAGTGAAGGTCTGATCACATGACAGAAGAACCTGTTCCTGGATTAATGGATATATTGAGTTATGTTTACCTTCATTACCTCTACTGATTGATGAAAGATTTTTATCAGCACCTCTGTAGTTTAATTTGCATACTACAGTCACTGCAAAGTGCCGTCCTACTTTTTTGTGGATGTAATCAATGCATTTGCATCAGAAAATCAGAGAATCAGAGAATGGTTTGGGTTGGAAGAGACTTTAGTGACCATCTAGTTCCAACCCCCTTGCCATGGGCAGGAATACATTCCACAATACCATGTTGCACAAAGCCCCATTCAACCTCAACTTGAGTGCTTGCAAGGATAGGGCATCCACAGCTTTTCTGGGCAACTTGTTCCAGTGCCTCACCAGACTCTGTGTAAAGGATTTCTTCCTATTATCTAATCTAAATCTACCCTTTTTTAAACTGTTAATCCTTGTGCTATCACTACACTTCCCCCCAAAAAAGAACTTGTCAGCTCCCCAGCTTTCTTGTAGGCCCCCTTTAAGTGCTGGAAGGCTGCTATAAGGTCTTCTCAGAGCCTTCTATTCTCCAGGCTGAACAACACCAACTCCCTCAGCCTGTCTTCATAGTAGAGGTGCTTGAGCCCCCTGATCATCCTCATAGCCCTTCTCTGGACTTGTTCTAAGGTCCATGTCCTTCTTGTCCAGGGAGCCCCAGAGCTAAATACAGCACTCCAGGTGGGGTCTCATGAGAGCAGAGCAGCAGGGGACAATCACCTCCCACACCCTGCTGGCCACACTGCTTTCGATGCAGCCCAGGATACAGTTGACTTTCTGGGCTGCAAGCACACATTACTGGCTCATGTTGAGCTTCTCATCAACCAACACCCCCAGGTTCTTCTCCTCAGGGCTGCTCTCAATCCATTCTCCACCCAGCCTGTATTTGTGCTTGGGACTGTCCTGACCCTGATGCAAAACCTTGCACTTGGCCTTGTTGAACATGATGATGTTTGCACAGGCCCACCTCTCAAGCCTGTCCAGGTGATGGTGCACATGAAGGTTTTACCTTCACAGGAAATCAGTATGTGGCTCCGGTATGTGCTGGGTCAGGACCATGGGGACCACTGTACAAATACCTGCACCACAGCATTACCTCCAAAGACACCTATTCTGGTTCCAGTAATTATAAACACATTAATTGCCTTCATCTCAGGGGGACAAGTAATGGCTGCATCATCTGATGTTCCGAGAGCAATATCTCACCTTTCATGTTCTGCTAGTGTGAATTTTCTACAGAAACATAAAGGAAAAGCATGTCATTAATAAACCCACCTCTTCAATTTGTGTCCCAGTGCTCCCTAAGTAAGATGTAAGATAGTGATGCAAATATATGGGGAAGAGCTCACTTGAGCCGACTAAAATCACTAGAGATATCAGCCCTTATAGGCAAACACAGTGCTTGTCAGTTTGTATCAGTTTCTGCCCTGATAACACCAGAATTAGCACCACTGTGCTCTTATGACAGTCTCAGCTAGCCGAGTTTTCAGCAGTCTGTATATGCCTTGCCATGATTTTGGACACAGATGAACAAACTTACTTGTTCTTCCCCTTGCCTATGCCACACACAATCAGGCCCTTTGACAATTCACTTGTCATAAGCAATTCAACTTAAGCTGCACATACCAGGGTTTGCCATGCAGGGTTACGTGTTGTCTTTAGTTTCGTCATTTGTTTAGAGCAAACTGCAGATATATTCACCAATTTTTACAATGGTATTTTGTCCTGGTTTCAGTTAGAACAGAATTTTCTTCCTAGTAGCTGGTGGAATGCTGTGTTTTGGCTTGGGATGAGAAGAGTGCTGATAACACCCCGATGTTTTAATTGTTGCAGAGCAGTGCTTATACCAAGCCAAGGACATCTCAGCCTTTTTGCTCTGTCCTGCCAACAGGCAGGCTGGGGGTGCAGTAAGAGCTGGGAGGGGACAGACCCAGGACAGGTGACCCAAACTAGCCAAAGGGGTATTCCATACCATCTGACGTCATGCTAAACAATATATAGGGGTGGCTAGCCAGGGGAGGGGGCCGGACTGCTCGGGGTGAGGCTGGGCATCGGTCAGCGAGTGGTGAGCAATTGCATTGTGCAGCACTTGTTTGTACATATTATTAGTAGTAGTACTGTTATCACCATTGTATTACTATTACTATTACTATTACTATTACTATTACTATTACTATTACGATTACGATTACGATTACGATTACGATTACGATTACTATTACTATTACTATTACTATTACTATTACTATTACTATTACTATTACTATTATTTTCCTGTCTTATTAAACTGTCTTTATCTCAACTCACGGGCTTCACTTTCCATTTCTCTCCCCCGTCCCAGAGAGGGAGGGGGAGGGTGAGCAAACGGCTGCATGGTGTTTAGCTGCCGGACGGGTTAAACCACGACATATTATCACCCCTATATAGGCAAGAAAGGATTGATGCAGGTATAATACTAGCACAGCACTGATGGGAGTCCCTGGTTGCCAATGGTCTACCAAGGAAATGTGCTTGCAGCTGTGCAAATCAGCCTTACACTTGCGTGTGCTGACAGATCACAGAATCATGGAAAGGCTGAAGTTGGAAGGGTCCTCTGGAGATTATTTGGTCCAATCCCCTGTTCAAACAGCATGACTGAGATCAGGCTGCCCAGGACCATGTCTAGGCAGATTTTAAAGATCTCCAAAGAGGAAGACTTCGTAACCTCTCTGGGCAACCTGTGCCAGTGCTTCATCACCAGTAAAGAAGATCTTTCTGATGTTCAGAGGAAACCTCCTGTCTTCCCAACTGTGCCTTTTGCTTCTAGTCCCATCAGTGGGCACCGGTGAAAAGAGCCTGGTTGATCAGTTTTGGTGAACAGAGCAAGCTCTGGACCAAAAAGTGAGCCTGAAAAAGCTACAGGTGAAAAAGCAGTCAGGGAAAACAGATATTTGCTGTTTCTTCTAGATCTTTCTGGTAGACCACCAGCAGCACTCTGATAGGGGCTATATCTAGCATTGGGCTAAAAGCAGCTCAGATAGCAAAGCAGCCTCTACAGCAGGCTAACTCATATGGCTTAGCTGGGACAGGAAGGTGTAATTTAGATCAGTGCCTTCTTGCACTTGCTTAACTTTTAGAAAGCCTGCTCTCTCCCAGCCTTTTAATGAAATGTAAATTTAATGTCTATCTCTGGAGTAGCACATTCTTCTCTCTAGTCTTCCTCTACACAAAAAAAAAAATGTTAATGCTGACTTTAGTTTTCAACAGCAAGAGAGAGATTTTGTTAATGAAAGCTAAAGTATTTTCATGAGCTAATAAGCACTGAAAGAGTACTTGGCAGTAAAAGTATTGTAATTCCTTGTACAAGTTTTGCCAGGGCACTGCCTCACCAGGCACCTCTGTGCTCACTGTGCACCCCTTTGAATTCCCTGGTTTTCTCCCCAGAACATCATTATTGGCACTTACTTAGAATTTTGTTTCAGCCTCCCCACATAAATTCTCACAGGAAAATAGTCACAAATATGAATCTCACTGTGAAATAGCTATGCTATAAATAGTCTGAGGATTATCTTTTGTGAAATTTTATTCTGTAACTGAAAGATAAGGCAGGCATTCTTGACATGTGTAACTCAAATGTTACCAGCTAGCTAAGGATTCAGTGGTTAGCAGATTGGAATGACTAAATGTGATTTATTATCATCAGTGGTGTTATTTGTTATTCAGTCAGAACACAATCATAGATATACACATATTTTAATTTTCAATATAGCCAAGGAACTGCAAGAGGATTAATTGAGGCTTATGAAAGGAAATTACTTGGAAATTTTTGAGGTTTTTCTGCTTTTCAATGCTCCAAGGAAATGCAATATAAAAGGAAATGTTTGGCTGTATGAATTATTAACAGATGTGAGTTTGGAATGAGGAGAAAACAAAACAAAACAAAATTCTGCATAGAAGTGAACTTTCCTCAGTTGATGCTCCATCTTATTTTTTTTTTCATTATTTGATATTCTCTTTCCCTACTCCTTTGATGAGTCTGCCCCTCTTACCCTCCTGACAGCCACAGTAATTTTGTGTGTAATAACAGATCTCATATTTAACCCAGGATCTCAGAACACTTAAAGGAGTCTGACTGAGCATTTCCACCATGAAAATAGAATAAAATTATACTGCTTATTATTGGTCTTTGCATTCTTATTAAGGAAACTACAGTGAAGGCATTCTGTGACATTAATAAATGTTCTAAGATGTTCTTTCAAAAAGACAATTAAATATATGTGCCAGATAATGCATTTATTGGTGTATTGCTGCCTGTGAAGTTGTGGACATTATCCAGTCCGTATCTTGACTGTCACAACTGTTCCTTCCCCTCACCCCCTGGCACTTTTGATTCTTCTCCCAAAAGTAATGGAGGAATGGGTTTTTGGCACTTGGGAAAAACAGGATGGGTTATCAAATTAGTCTTTAAACATGAGAAACTAAGAAGCACCTTTCTAATTACAAGTGATTCAAATAGATCATTACTCTGTCCTCAATCCAGATATCTGTTACTGGGTCAGCAGCTATAAGCAGATGTAAACCAAGTTTGTGTATGTCTTGTCACAGCAGATGAAACTAAGAGCAGAAAGAGAAATAGCAATCTTTCCTTTCTCGTACTAATGACTTCAGCAGAATCAATCCCTGGTATCGTTGGGGAGCTCTGACAGGTACTCACACACAGAAGGGGCTGACATTCCTTCCAGGTATGGTATTTGAGAAAAGGTGTCTGAACATTCATGCTTCAGTGAAGACAAAAACTGAAAATTCATCCCTTCCTAAAGAATCCTTGAAGCTTAGTTATCTACGTGTAGATGTTCATTTTCTAATGAAGTAATCAATTCCAAAATTTAATTTCTGGCAATGATCTCATTTTCTCTCATATCAGTAGGGGGAGAAATTGGAGGAGAAACCTCCCTCCTCCCATTTGAGAAACTGTAATATTTCCATAGGATTAAATGTACATATATCTGACTTCTGATCTGTCTCTTCTAGATCTCAGTCATGTATCTACAACTGGCAATAAATGATATCTCCTTGGAATTTCTGCACTACATACAAAAAAAAAAAAAAATGTTTCCATTGTTTCTGTACATTGCAAGAACTCTTTGAATAGATCCGATTTACTTTGTCAGTAACGTCTTACAAAAAGTGGTAAATATGGTGGCACACAAACCAGAGGATACATAGACACTTTGATGCAGTCCCAAGCAGAGGATCATGCTCAGCCCAGGAGCTTAACAACATCCTGAAACTGGACATGCATTTCCAATGTGAGCAGCCCCTGCAGCTCCCCCAAGCATCCCCTCTGACTTCATACTGTAGACAACGCTGCTGTCAATGAATCATCAGTGCAGAGGCCAGGTCCATTCTTTCACTGTGTTTAAGGCCTGTAAACTAAAAAGTCTTCAGGATCTGACTCACTGATTCAGTTTAATTGGCAAAATCCTGTTGTATAAGCACTCATTTCACATGCACAGACTTTTATTTTTTATTTTTTTCCTTACGAGAAATGTATTTATAATACATCATTATTCAAGATCTTTGTATTAAGGGAGCATTTTTTAGTACAACTTTGTGGTTACCAGTTGTAGGTTCAGCAGTACATATTTGATGACACATTACTAAAAATTTTTCAACCATATTTGATATTAATTGGATGTAGTTTTCATTGTCTGAACTCATTTTTTTTTTTTTATTTCTTTGGAAGAAGAATTAGGTTACAGTTTAATTGTATCCTTTTTGCCAGAAAATTGCCTAATTTGTTTCATACTTAATCTTAAAAAAAAAAAAAAAAAAAAAACCAAACAAAAGTCTGTCTTCTTTTGGTTCCTAGATGGAAAACAGTCCATAAGAACGTTGGAAGAGCAGCAGCAGATGTGATTGCAAGACAACCATTTATTCTGAGGCCTGGATCTGCTTTGCTGAATGGTCTAGTAATGCTGTATATTCCACATGAATTTTGGGGGTGACACTCAGGAATAACTGTGGGAGTCACAATGTTCTCAAATTATGTTAAGATTTATTTAAAAATACCATGTAGCAAGACACACAAGAACTAGAGTGGTTCAGTGTGACATTGAGTCTGGAAGGTATCATTCCACTTTTTCAAAGCTTTTGTTCTCTAGAATAAATTTGAGCAATGGGCTATGGTAGCTGATTCATTTTATTTAAAAATACAGTCATTTTAAGAAAAATCTGTTCAAATATGCAGTGTATGAAGGTTGATTAATTCAAGATGTTTGAATTTAGGCATTCATTTAGATGTAGTAGCCCTGTAATTAGGATCACACAGGGTGTAATTTGTCTTTGATTAAGTATGTACTCAATTAAAAAAATCTCATGAATAATGATGTGCACATGGGAAAAAAATCCACATATTTTTTCTTATATTCAGATATTTTAAACCAAATAAAACTATCTAACTTAATTATGTGGAACTCTAGTTAAGGCATTTATTTTTTCTTGCATATTCTTTGTAAGACTGAAAAAAGTATGGCACAAATATGGAATTTGAAAAGTTTTGTGTAAAAATATCACATATTTTCTAACCACTAGGTATGTGTTTAAATCAGAACAGCTAGATCCTGATCCAGATCCAATTAGTAGTAGTGGCAGTTGGAGAATTTTCCAGCTAAATCATTAAATCAAATGAGTTAAATCAAACTTTTGAAATGTTTTTGTTTGTTTGTTTGTTTGTTTGTTTGTTTTGTTTTGGTTTGGTTTTGGTTTCTTATTTTTGGTGGTGGTGGTTTTGTTTGGTTGGTTTTGTTTGGTTTTATTTTGTGTGTGTGTTTTGTTGTTGTTTTTGTTTGTTTGTTGGGAGGGGAAGAGAAACAACTTGTCTTATTTTCCAAACTAATGACTGGTAGAGTGTGTCATTTTACTGTTGTGTTTAGATTTATATTTTGCCTCACCCAAGGCTCTCTGATAACTCAAGTCAGGCCATCTATGCAGACTAGCTGCCTGGAAATTTGGGACATCTAAGTTTCTGGGGGTCATGGAAACAAATGCAGAGAGAGGAAGACCATTCACTATTCACTGCTGTCACTTTTTACAAATCATTTCAGGAACTAATGCATCATTACAAGGATGCTGTGGATCTATGGAATGTGTAGGACATGTTTTAAACAAACAAACAAACACACAAACAAAACATTAGTTGTTAACTATTTTCATTTCGTTTTTAAGGGAAAAATCCATCTCTGAACCAAGAAAAAAATGTAGCGTTACTGTGATAGAGACTGTGAAGCCTTTGAAGCCTAACTGGATGATTTTATTGAAGCATGATTTTACCACGTAACTTATATTGCAGAACTGTAAACCTCAGATTTTGGGGTCCATGTGGCAAAAACAGTCTTTTGGACACTTCCTGAGACAAATCAACAGTAAAAGTGAAATATCCCACAGGCAGCACAATAGCATGACAATCTTGCAAAATAAGATCCACCTGCTGCACTTGCATCTAATGAGGTTGTTCATCTACATTTTGTGACTTCATGAAAGATACTTTTCTTCCAAAATTCAGTGCTGGAATCATGACAAATTAAGGACACAAGACAAGATAAATAAATACACTCAAATATTCTGCTATACAAACTTGGAAAATTAGTTAGGCTTTCAGGAACAGGAGACCTTACTCAGGTTCTCTGTGTGCAAAAGTTTGTCTAATTTTTCAGCTTCTGTCTCCACCTCCAGGCATATGTCTATACATGGTGATTTCTGCTTAAAGTATCAGGAGGGTTATTCCTTCTCTTTAGAGAGTTCAATAAGTTTAGTGCTCTTTGTCATTTCATAGATTAAAAAAATAGCCATATCACTGCATTTTGCAGTTTGGGTTTATCTTCTGTTTCAGCATCACAGTTTGAGAAGGACAAAAGCAAAGTTTTTCATCATTGTATGAATCCAGAAGAGAGAAAAGGTTCTATCAGAATGTGTTTCTACCATTGCACCTCTCCGCTGGTGGAAAATTACTATCTTCACAACAATGGCTAAGAATTAAGCCTTTGTTTGGACAGCCTTTACAAGTAAAGCTGTGACTCGGGAACAACTTAAAAATGGTAGAAATGAGTAACCATCATACTCTGAAGACCCTCAGAAAATTGTTATTTTCAGATGATTCTTATAAATATTAAACACAATCTAAGCAGTGAAGAAAAACAAGGTACCCTAAACTGGTATGTATATATAAGAAAGCAAACAAAAGAAAATCAGAAAGGTTTAAAAAACAAAGAGTTGACTGCTTTTCAGTAGCTCCATGAAGATCCTCAGACTTAAATAAGGAACTGAAATCCAAGGGCAGGAGTCCACTTTAAAAAACAATACTTCAGTGAATAATACACATGAACTATTCCTGATGGGTCTATAAAAGTAACTAAAAATACAGGCCTAATCAATTTCCTTTAAAGATAAATAAATAAATAAATAAATAAATAAATAAATAAATAAATAAATAAAAAAAAATCTGCTTATCCGCTGAAAAATTCATAGGGTTTCATATATCATAAAAGCTTAGCACTAATTGTTGCAGAGAAATAATGCTTTGGGATTGGTACCTTAACTGCTCATCTTAGAAAAACCTCAGCATAACTCTGACTAGCAACTGCTGGAAGAAAGGATTGATTTCAGATAGATTTCAGCATGATCTTCTCTCTCTCTCTCTCTCTCTCTCAAAAAAAAAAAAAAATACTATTTTTTCATAAATATCTTTTCCTGTTTTTAATGCAGAATGCTGGATATCCTTATTGCTTGATAAGGATAAATCTTGCTGTTCACATTTTAATGTTGTCTAGTATTTAAAGTAACTCAGTGAATTTGATAAACAAGAATCAACGTTTTCTTCCTTCCAGAGATAAGAAATCCAAATAAGTGTCAGCTACTCAAACGAATTTCAGGAGTACAAAGACTTGTGGTGATTTTTATCAGTCCAAAGTCTAGTTATATCAACTTCAAGTAAAGCAAAAAATCTTCCCATTAGAATATTCTGGTGTTGCCCTGAGTCAGGGCACACCATGGAAAAGGAAGGGCTTTAAACTAAGCCTGCTGAAAATATGTTGCCTGTCAGAAAGTCTGGATGACTGTTTATGACAATATCCAAGCCCTGACATCCTGAATGTCCCTGAATCAGATTCCTTTTACTACTTTCCTTTTTTTTTTTTTTTTTTTTCCCCTCTGCTAAACAAGCTTTACATTTAGTTTGCTGATGAGGATTACCTCTGCTTCGTGGTGACATGCAGTTTGTAAGATAAACAGTTATTAATACCAATAACCAGAAATATTTGTCTATCTTATTTCACCATAAGGTTTTCTCTGGCTTAAGTTGTTCCTAAACCTCCATCCTGCCCTCTCCTTCCCATATGGTACTGTTTGTCCTTCAGATAAGGCTGGGGTAAAGTTGAACATTCTCTAAAATAAGTTATCTTCATTTGAATTCCCTGAAATCAAAACAAGAAATGCCTTTCACGATGAAGCCATTAATTACTAATTCAAAAGAGTCTAAAGCAAAAATGTACACCACCCCCTAGTAATTAAAATAATAGGTTTTCCATTAAGATAGATTTTGCCAATTTAAGTATTTACTCAGAAAATTTCCTACAGTTTGCAAATAAAGAATGCATTCCACTCCTGCAGTGCATTCAAGAACAAATATAAATAGAGCGTTGACATTCCATTTAAAGTGAAAGGCTTGGCAGGCTGGGAAACTTGCTGCTGGAGATTATAAATGGCTGTGACTGGCATTCTAAATTCATTATGATATTTACCAGTTTAATTTGAGCATCTTGTGGTTTGACTGTAGCTATACATTGTATCATTTAAAATACCGAAAGCATATACAAGCAATTAAGCAATAGGCTGGAACATAAAGTAAGCCTTTCATTTGGAAATCTAGGTAGCTCGTTTCATCAAAATACAAAGTCTGCCTCCCTTTACATCTTTCAAAAAGTACGCTGTAATTTACCATCATGTAATTTGTCCGGAAAATTAAAGTAATAAAACCTTAGTTTGTTGCTTGTCTAAATGGTAGCTATGAGTGTCTCAGTAGGGTGCTTTGAATGATGGGGGAAAAAAAAAAAAAAAAAAAAAAAAGGTCTTGTAAAGATATGTAGACAGAGTAAAATGTTAATTATCAGTTACCAATGGATGATTATTATCTATAATATATATTTTAAATTATGTATGTATGTATGTATATATGAAAAGAATTCTTACAATGGTCAAAACTAAAAAGCTAGTAGATGCTATTTTCAATTGCATAATACAGAGAATAATTGTGACATCTTGTACACAGTGATGTGTTAACTTCTGGTTTTTAGTGGCTGGCAGCATAGAGTCACAGCTGTCTCCATTATCTATAAGATGTACCATTTTATGTGAGCTTCTAATATCTCTCAGAGGGAGGCAAAGCTACTGGATGCAGACTTAGTACATCACAAGCCCTTCAAAGCATTACTGTATTTTTTTAGAGGTTTAAGAGATCATCCACTGGACTGCAAAGACCTTCCACAAATACATTTAAAGCTTATGTTCATTTGGTAATCAATAGTCATGATAACAAACCAGGAGAGTACAGAAAAATAAGATTTTGCTCCAAAGGCATGTTACAGAATGCTTGCATGATCCTGACAGAGGACTCTAAGACAAACACCCCAGTCCCATCATCTTATTATGATCTTATGGTTTAACATTGTACTGCTTTGTGATCAAGGTAATTATTATATACGAGTTGTTTTATCAGTATCACTTTATAATATAATAAATTGAGGTTTTTTGTTGTTGTTGTTTGTTTGTTTTTTTTTGTTTTTAATGGTGGAATTCTTTGTGTCTATAAGCTATTGACAAGCTGCTTAATTAAAAAAAAAAAAATCCAAGTAGCCTGAATTGTCTAGAAAAAAACAACAAACCACCAGGTACTTTAAGCAGAGGACTCTTGCATGTAACCCTAAACATTATTAACTCTTGTTTTAACATTTTCCTCCATCAAAGTATTCCAATTGCATTTAAAATCAAAATGTTGTCATCACCTGTTTTTCTTCCCTGTACACTGAATCTGATAAATTGTTGTGAAAATATAGGCAAAGTCATACTGTCTTTATTGGAAAAGATTGTGGGGTCTTTGTTACTGTGGTGTCAAACTTGTAACACTGTAAATAAATAAAACCTAACAGGCCACATACTTGCAACAAGATAGCAAACTTTTCAAGAAATGGAACAGAATAGTGATGAATTTATTCAGATTTTTTTTTTCACATAAATTTTTGTAGTTGCCACCTTAAATCCCAAAGAAAGGCAACTGCTAATACCAAGACATAGCTACAGACTGAGGTGAAGAACAATCTCCCTCTAATAATCTGCTCCTCTGTGAGATGACTAGACTGTGTAGAGATCATTTAGCTTTCTAAAGTAACAAAGATTACAGTTCAGAAGAAATATTTTCCCTGTTAGGCAGTTATAAATCCATATGTTCTGCAAGTAAAATTTTTTTGTGATGGGAAGTATGAGAGGAAAAGCTACAGGTTGAAACTCAGGAAAAATTGTCCCTCAGACATATTATTGGTAGAAGAACAATTTTATTTTAGTAACTTTACTTCTTGAGATGTAAGAACATTTAGAACTGTTAATTAACATGTAACGATCAATATTGAAGTTACTTACTGTATACAAAATTCATCTTTCTCTGTAGGAAGAGCACAAAGTCTATGATGACAAGTCTTGCAGATCTCTCAAAGGTTACTACATAATATCAGCGTGTGATTAAAAAAAGATATAGTAATATATTTTAAAGACTTTTCATAACTTTTTCCAAATCAAAAAGCATTTATAATAAGTTATAACCAAAATCCTATTGGCTTGACCTCCTCAGAAACCAAAACCAAAACCAAACCAAAACAAAATAAACCAAACCAACCAACCAACCAAGCAATCAACCAACCAACCAAAAGAGAAACATATCATACTTATTACAGACTTTTTTTTTTTTTTTTTTTTTTGGGGGGGGGAGGGGGGGGGGTTGAACAAGTGAAAAGTGAAACAATGTCGTCGTTTCTAGGGACATACATGTAGATATCCTGCATACTCTCCTCTCATACACAATCATTTTAAGTGATGTTTGATGACAGAATCTTTAAATACACTGAAATTTCATGACAATAATAGCTTAATTCCCTCATATTATTTTATAGTCTCTAATTGTTTCCACTAGATAGATGAGGAGGCTGAAAAAACTCAGATACAGAAAGACGTGATAGAAAATGGAGTTTCAACTAACATCATGAAGAACTAATGCAAATCAGGACTTGGAAAATGAAATTTAATACTTTGTTTTTAATGTGACTTCTTCTTTATTTAACCCTTCTGAACTTTCAAAAGCTTTTCCTTAGTTAAATACATTAGCAGTCTATTGATTTTTTTTAAATACTATGTTAAAAATTTGAGGGAATGTCAGCTTCTAGAAGGTGAGAAACAAAAAGTTAATATGTCAACACCACAGTATCTGAATAAAGACATTTTATAGTCTTGTAAAATTCTAACTGATGTTATCCCTGCAAGAGCCCAGGAGAAATATTTTCCTATCACTGATGCCATGAGCATGGCTTACCCTCGTCTGGGACTCTTGAGACCCCTTACTCCAGGAACTAGTCTGGGACTTGTCCTTCTTATGTGCCTGGCTCAGGACACAACCACATCACAGAAAAAAAAAAAAAAAAAAAAAAAAAAAGAAAAAAAAAAAAAGAGACCATAGGGATAAAATATGAGCAGGCTGAGAGTAATTTAGATGCCATTTGGGACAAATCATCCCACAAATCATAGTTGTCCAGCCTCCAATCCCGTCTTTCACAGATCTATTTTTCTAATAAGTCCTATTAATATACAGCCTTTCAGTCTAATTAATCTTCCTCTAGGACACAAACAGAATAACAGCCAGAGTAGAAGCCTCACTGTTCTCTTTGCACTTCACAGCTCTTGGAAAGTTGGTTAGGAGGAATAATCCATGTCTTTCAGGGTGTAATATATACAAAGTAGGCAGGAAATTTTTGAAAACAACATTTTATTTTAAGACAGATGAGGTTTTTTTCTCATTAAGATGTTAATTAGATGCTTGCAAGTATTTGTTATTTTTAACATAATTAACCGTATAGCTATTTTTATTATTTTCAAGCTATTTTTCGATGTACCTTTTATTTCCTAAGTAGCTCATCATATAATTTGGGATAATCAAACAGTTCAGGCAAAAACACAGAAAAAACAAAACCCAACTCCAAGTCCCTCTTAATTCTTTTAAAAGAGGGAGAAAAGAAAAAAAAATAAGGTTTAAATAAACTTTATGCAGATTGTACCATGCATTTCAAGTTGAACTGATCCTGTTACATGATATTAAGGATTCTGTTCTAAAAAAAAAAAAAAAAAATAGCTTTCCTGTATTTACTTCTTTACTCCTTGAAATGAACAGTCACCCACTAAAAACAAAAGCTCCTGCTGAATAAGAAGAAATATACCTGTAAATAAAAAGTTCCTGTTAAAGAATGCTAAAGATGGAAAAGCATGTTTGGAAAGAAAAAGAAAACTGCAGAAACAGTTGACCCTCACTTTTCTGAAGGTTAGCAGCTGGTAAATAAATACATTATTTAGGGATAGAAAAATGCAGTTGGAGTCAGCTTGTATTCGTTTTCAGATTTGGATGAGCAGTGGGAGGTGGAGTGTACTGGATTTTGGGAATAACATTTATTTAGAGGAGATTGAAGGAGGCATGAATCAGTGAACCCAATTGTGCTGCTGAAACATGTTGTGGTCTCTTGTGATGTCCTTTTCTCTCCACAGCAACCTAATAATTTTCTTCTTCTTTTTATTTATTTATTTATTTATTTTCAGCTTAACAAATGTTTTGAGTCCTGTCCAGGTCAAGAGGTGTTCCATGCCCCACTCTTCCTGAATAATTCAGCTAACTATACACAAAGCAACTAAAAAGTCCATTTGGCCCTGAGTTACTGCAGAGTAACTCAGAAAGCAGCTGAACTAAAGACTTGATTAAAATGTTGCAGTTTTCACTTAGCTATGAAATAAAGACACTAAGTTCAACTGCAATATTCAGAAATACCAAGTGCTATCAAAGATATTTCAAAGCCCTCTAGTCATAATTAAAAAGTGAAGAGGATATTTTCATGAAAAGACATGAAAAAGAAAATATATACCTCTTCACACGGCTTTCTTACACTCCATTGGCTAGTATAGAAAGGATTCAAATGGTAGTACATATAAATCTGCACCTTCATTTAATCAAATCAAACTACTTCTTAGCAGCCTGCTTATCAGGCAATGAGGAAATTGCCTCTGTCTGTTTCCCAAATGCTTTGCAAAAAAAATCATTAAACCAGCTCAACTGGCATTTGTAACAATAGCCTTTAACCTTTTAGATCTGTGTTATAACTAAGATAACTATTATTATTATAAATAATAGTTATTAAATATTAATATTAAATATATTAAATATTAAATATTAAATATAATATAAATATATTAAATATATTATTATTAAATATAAATATTAAATATAATATAAATATATAAAATATATAAATATAAATATAAATAATAATAATAATTATAAACGATATATTATTAAGAGCCATATTATAAACTGAAAAAAAATCAGCAAGAATAATATCATACTACAAGAAAACAGAGGAATTATAAATTTACTTTCCACTTCACATGAAAGGATGTTCACTTTATGTTTTAATATTAATTCATTTGATATTCATCATTGTAAGAATGATATAAACTGATACATGTCTATCATGTTCTAACATTTCAAAAAATATATATTAGCTAAACTATGAGCAGAAACTGGTTAGTGTATGAAGCTGTGATTTCAGGTGCATTAACACTTGCAAATGTTAATTAGAACTTCCTGTTCTAATTTCTACATCAAATTCATATTTTGATTGTTATTTTTCATTAGGGAAAGCTTTGGCAAAACTGTATCTGAGCTTATGTTGATTCTTATAAAAACATTACATGGTACAAGCATGTTTTTGTGTATATATATTCTTTTAAAAATATATTTTTTGTTAACTCTTACTACTACCTGGAAGACAAAAAAAATCATTAAAATGAGAAAGATACAATATGCTGCTGCAGAGATATAGTTATAAGGAAAAACAGTGGTAGAAGTAATAATTTTAGACAGTGATGTGCATGGAATGCATGACTAAACATCAGAATCAAAGCTGATAAGTGCATGACACTCTCAGAATTTGGCAAAATTTATGTGTGTTCAACAAGTTATATGTGCTCAATAAGTTGTCTCCTTTTAATTCTTTTTAAATGTTCTTAATTTATGTGCATAATCATCAAAATGAAAAATTTGAACCAAAGGATGTCAGGTGCTATGAAATAAATTGATAGTAGTGTTAATCTTGTTCTCTCTTCACTGATTCTTGGTGTGAACAGATCCTCAGAGACTACATGGGTAATCATATTTCATCTCTGCTCAATACTCTACATCTTTAAATTTCTTACTGGGCCAGATGGATAGATGTGCTGTTACTTGTTTGGGGTTGATGAAATTTGGAAAAAAATACTTTGAATTTGATTTTAAACATTTGTGTTACCCTATACTCTGTTGTCAAGTAATAATATTGAAATAATAAAATTTAAGGACTGGAATTTTGAGAAAGTGAGAAAAGTGAGAACAAGAATATATGACAAAATCTTCCTGGCTTGAAATTTCTTTGTTGATTACATTGGTTAGTAGCAGTAATGTCTCCAAAAATGTAATTGAGAAACACACTGAATAACATTCACCAGTAATGTACTGGCTTTTTTTTTTTTTTTTTTACTGCCCTTTAAAAAATCTCCATGTTACTTAATTTGGTTATATAAATGGTTACATGATATTTATCAAATGATACAAAAATCATTTATATCATTGATATGTGAAATATATTATTCAGTGTTGATATATTTTACTGTTCAGACTGCTCCAGTCAAAGATGGAGTTTGTCATGATGTATTTATCATTAACTACTTCCTATAGGCATGTCACAGAATACCTCCTTTCTCTCACTTGATTTTCCACATACGTTCTCACACACAGGCATATGAACACTATGATTTCTTTGCCTTTATATAAATATATTTAAGTACTGAGAAGTGGAAAAGACATTCAACATTTCTCAGCAGATGGTACTTCAGGGTGGGAGTTGCTTAATAGCAGAAAAAAAAAAAAATAAAAATAAAAAAAAAATAAAAAAAAAGCCGTTTTAGCATTGCAGTAAAAATTGTTGAAACACTAAAATAGGGTCTTAAAAACTGGTTGCCTTGGTAAAGCCAAGACATCTGGTCTCCTTAGCCTAATAATTTTAAAGTAAATTTCCATGTAAAAGGAACAAATTATGAAACAGCATCATGTTTTTTTTCAATATATTGGTTCCAAAAATAAATTATTAAGTGACTTGACATGGAACACATCCCTGTAACTCTGCATCCGTTTAAAATGCCTCTTTGCCACAGAGAAAATGCTTATATATGGGATAAGTCCTCAAAGTTATGAGAAGTCTATCCCAGACTTGAATCAAAGCATGGTTGAAGGTCAGTGTTAAAACGGGTTTCTTCCTAATAGAAACTAAACATTTTAAAATGGATTAAAAGGGGACAATGCACCCACAGACATTCATCACTTATGCTGCGCAGCATTTCCCAAGTGGTGTAGGCATCTATCTACCAACTAGAACACACACAAAAGGATGTTGAGCTTGTTTTCCCAAGGTTGTCATGAGGCTAGGAAGGATATATTCAGCCTCAGGAGTGTGGAGAAGCTGAGCCCATAGTCCTCTGTGGCAGGATTGATAATTATGACATTCTCCCATAAAATATCTGGAGACATAAGCCAAGATGTCTGAAGCACTCTTTAGAAAAAGAGAGGACAAAGAGGTTAACAGGACTTCCTCCTTCCTTTACTTTTTGGCCTAGAGACATATGGGAAACTATGTTTTTCCATCTCATGATCTCAGCTGTTAGAAGGACACTTATACACTGAGGTAAGGTATGTTCTAGAATTTAACTTTTGGAGCCTCTCTTCTTTGTGGGAATCCTTAAATATTCATTACATGCGGAAGAAGTCTATATGGCTATAGCTGAACAGCTAAATCTATTCCCCCCCCCCCCCCCCAAAAAAAAAAGAGACCTGACTTTAGTTTTTCTGCTATCAATAGTATTCAGTTATCTTGTGTTATATGAATCTTCAACATGGCAGTCTGAAAATTTTCTGTACAGGTCTCAGAGCCCCATGGAACTCTCACAGACCCAAAAAATAGGAAACACTGAATGTGAGCATCCCATGCAGTCAGTAAGCATGTGAACCCATAGCACAAGATGAGAGAGATAATATTTCTTTCTTACTGTCTTTGGTCTGCTCACACCTGAGCTGCACTTTGGAGTGGGGTATGTGTGTGTCTTTTTTTTTTGGTTGGTTTGTTTTCTCTCATTTTTCTCAGTAACATCTTGGCATTTAGATACCAATCATGCCTGTGCTCTATATTATAAAGCTTATCCACACCACATTTCAAAAAGGACAATGAAAGTTTAGCATCAAAGGACATGAATGTTCAGTATTTATGTGCTGTATCAATGTATTAAATCTGAATCTAACTCCTTTCTCATTTGTTTTATATAACGATATATTTGGTAGAAGTTTAACAATTATATGGGCTTTATTTAATTTCAGTTTCTTGGAAAAAAATTTTTGGATAATGCATTTCACTTCAGAAGGGATTCAGCCAGACCTTACACGTGCAGAACAACTGGAAGTCCCAATTCCTCATGGCTTAGGTCTATTAAGAAACTTCAATAGCTTCCTTGGTTTAAATTAGATTTAAAACATATGAAAGAAATGTGAAAAATAAAAATGTGTATTTTTTACAGACAACTTTTACTTGTGATTCTGAATGCATATGGAGATTTACAGGCTTTTTAAATAATTGTTTAGAAAATATTAATTCAGCCCACTCCCACATCTTGCTAACTATTAGCCATAATAGTTCTAAACATATTTGATGTTTTTCTTCATTTCTTTTTTCAAAGGCAAATATGTACTTTGCATTGGAATGTTCTCATCTGCACAATTTGGATGCCTAGCAAAAATCTTGGTGTTAATTTCTACAAGTAGAGTCAAAAATAAGTTATCTGAAAAGAAAATAGAAGCATGATGGATGGATAGATCATGTTCCTTAATGCACAGCACACATTAATTTTGTGCTCAGTCATGTGCTTTTCTCTATTTGTTGTTGTTGTTTTTTAATATTGTGAATATGCCTCTTTTCCAGGAAAGTTGAGAAAAACCCCAACTATGTGAGAAAAGTCTGTACTTGTAATTCATGTGATAGTCTGATTTCAAGAACATCTCCAAAACTCCATTATGTATGACATGAGGATATAGGAATATTGAATAAATTTATAACTAAAATAAACATAATTATGAATTCAAAGCAGTTGAATCATGTTTTAATACTATAGAAACCTTTTATAGGAATTAAATTTCACGATAAAAATTAATTTTTCTTGTTTTGTTTTCACTGAAGTAATTTCTGGAGTTCTGTCATTCATTTCAATGACACAACACAGTCTCAGGTCAAGTTCATATTCAAAATACAACTCAAAGAAGTGCAATAGGTGATTACTTAGGAAATAAGAAGGAAAAAAATAATCCTGTCAAATATAATGGAGGTATTTTGTAGTAATTTCATTAATAACCATAGTCAAAATACTTGCCCACTTCCTTCCAGTAGCTTGATCCTTCCTTTTCTACTTTCATGTGAGAGAATAGATATTTCAGTCTTTCCATCTACTCCTCCTCAACACTTTTCTGCCTGCTAGCTAGATTAGTTTTCCTGGCAAGTATTCTGCATTAGAGCTATACACATAGATTTCATCATAAAATGTGTTCCTGAGCCTGGGCAAAAAACTTTACATGTTTTGTCAGATTAAGATGTCTGTACTGTTATTTCTATGGACTGTGAACTATGCTGAACATTAACTAATACTCATAACATAATATATACACATAATGTATATATAACTATACACATTAGCTATGTGTATAGTTTTTCAAAGAGCTTTAAGATGATTTAGTCTCATGGACATAAAATCTTTGCATAATACCTAAGACTGTGTATAATTTTGCCCTCTTCAGAATGTACTAAAAAGATTTTCCCTTTACAGTTACAGATTCTATGTGTCCTACATTAAAAAAAAGGAGGAAGGGAAGCACCCACAAAGAAGTGTTATGATAATTCTGCAGTACCTTTTGTAGCACTACCTAAAACTCACAGTGCCTTCTGAAAGTTTGGTTTCAATTTTGTCTTTGAAATAAAACAAACACTGTTTTCATTGCAAACTTTCTGTCAAACACATCTCAGATATTTTCAGTTTGTTTACAGCTTCACACAAAAATGAAACAGTGAAACAGCAGCCTGTTGTGTTAAAATGGAATGAGCTTAAAGAATTTCTATAGGTTGGTGGAAGCACACCACTTTTTTTCCACTGCTTGATTGCACTGCACAACTTTATTACATCTCGCGAGATAGCCCAGAACTGTTTAATCACAAAATAAAGTGAGAACGATGAAGTCTTAGCAACCTTAAAAAGTAACTCCAGCCCTCATTCCAAATCCAGCCTTGTGCAAAATTTTTGGCACAGCATTCACTCCACCTCCAAGATATGCAAGATATATGGGTTAATTCACTCCTCCCTAAAGTATTCCTGACCATTGGACTGAAACAGAATCAGAGAGCAAGAACTCACTGGAGGACAACAATTTCATTCCTGAGCCCTTAGGGAAAGCTAGTTGTTTTATTGACAAGTAGGTCTCAATGACTGTTGCCTGGTGGTCACTGGCAAAAAGGAAGCATTCTCTTATGGACTGTCACACTCAACGTAAAAACTTTATGACTGTTGCAAAACCTGATAGTTCCAGCAAGCACCACTTAAGGGGTTCTGAAGTGGCTATTGATTCCAGTACTTGTCCTTCAGTCTTCTTCCCCAGAACCCAAACTTTTCACATAAGTAATTCCTAAGGTATTAACGTCAGTTGAAGGCGATACCTTCAAAACCCTTCAAAAGTGTTGTCCCACTGAAACTTTTTCATGTCACGTGTAAGATTATCTCTAGTCAGCTGAGCTCCCATAGTGAGGTTGGGGTAAAAACACCGGCAGTATTTCAAAAATACCTGTAGGATATATTCTTCCGTCAACCCAAACTTTAACACAAAACTCTAATGAGCATGCTAATAGGAAAACATTCTCGTTTCAGGCAGCTTCTGAACAGATGTGAGAGACTGTTTAAAAAAGCTTCATGAATGATTGACTGGGAGCTCCCAAATTTCTAGTCAGCCATCAAGCCCTTGTAAAGTGGCCTAGCAAATTGGCTTATCTTTGCAGCTATGACTCTCATGAGGCAAATCATTCAGCTTTCATTAATTAAACATTTCAAAGTTAACTTCAAAGAGGTATTCTGGGGTTGGGTCTAAATTTTAATGTACTTCATGATAGATTGCAACAAAATTAAAACCTGTCTGAAAGAGAAAACAAAATTAGATTTCACAAATCCTAATAACAGCAACAAATACAATAAAATACAATAGCAGTGTCAGATCTCAGTATCCTTTATTGCAGGATCCTGCAAATATGTTATAAGCATTAAACACACACACATAGTCTTGTGTACAAGAACAGGCAGAAACTATCAGGGACAGCTAGCCTACTTGAGGTTTTGAAAATCCAGGTGTGAGTCCTTGGTCTGAGTCAGACAGACTGTCTTGAAAGGTGGATTACAGCTATTCTCACTGCGTGGAAAGATTCCTCAGCTACCCAGCTGGTCAATGATACAGCAAACTTTCATGACTCCCAGTTATGTGTTTGTAGATGAATTATACTGTGACTAATTTGGTGGCATAATATAAAACATATCAAAATGAATACACTCCCTAGACTGTTTTATAGTGTCAGTGACTTGGGCCAGGCTAGACAGAATGGATCCCAAATGGTGTTCTGGCAAAAAGATAGTTATTTCCAGATGGATCATTTATACCATTTTAATTTCTCTAACTAAACTGCATTTCTGATAAATGAGTGTGCTGTGGATATTTACAGCTGCAGAGATCAATAGGCCATTTAACAGGAGTATAGTGGAAAGTTACCTCAGTGTATATATCAGGCTTAAAGTACATACAAGTATAGAAAATATAACAATATTTCTCTGACTTTACTCATATAAATGCCTCATTCAAAAGTGAAAAGCAAAAGGAATCATAAAATTTAGAAATTCATAAAATATATTAAAAACTACTTAGGAACTGATGGATAGCCTGATTTAGAAATTTCTACACTGTATCCAGGAGGATGCACATAAAAATTAATCCCTCCCCCCAAAAAAACGATTATGAATAACATTCATTTAATATGACAGTTTTAAATTTCTATAATCTCATCTTCCTCCTTAATTGTTTTAGTTACAGCTACTCACCTGATACCTAGAGAAAGCTGTAACTCACAAAGTGATTTTGTTGGTTACCAGTTTCATTAACTCAAATGTTTAGGTTAATGAAATAATCTCCTAGGCGATAATTCCTTGTAAATAGAAGATGTGAAGGGGTGATGACGAATATTTGTGCCTTAGTTATGTGTCTTCACTGACCCTCTGGGTTTATTTGCAAAGGAAGAGGAAGAAGGCTTTTACAATTTCCATTTTATTGCAATAAAGTATGCAGCTTCATTGCATGCTTCTAGCATTTATTAAGGCTAACTATTGTGACAGTTTTATGCAGCTATTACTAGAGTAATAATGGACATAGGCATCTAGAATTTAAGCTATTCAGTATGTTTGTTTTTTGTTTGTTTGGCTGGTTGCTCATTAGGTTTTCCTGTGCAAAACCTGAAACCACGTGGAAGGTTTGTGCTGGTGCTGGGGAGAGAGAGGAACCATGAAGTCATGTGTGCTCTGCATGCAGACAAACAGAAAACATGCTTGAGAGCATTGGTCATCAGTCCAGCCCCTTTTTCTGTAGAGCAGTCTAGCCACGAGATGGAAGACAACGTTAAATAGCTTTATTGCAGCAAGTGACAGGAGATACATGAGATCTTTTGTGGCTTGCAACTCTCATGATAGATAAGTGGAAGAAAAAGAGAGAGAAAAAAGTGCTTGGAGCATGGAGATAGGTGTAGACAGGTCATAGTTCAAGTGGGTTTTCATAGTCTTGGTTTCAAATATTCCAATTTTTAGCTTTACATATTCTTTTTCTTTGTGTATTTTTCTTTGTATTTTTTCTTTGTATTTGTTTTTCTTTGCATTCCTTCCTTCCTTCATTCATTCCTTTTTTTTATTTTTCAGTAGATACAGTAGATATTTAAGCATTTTTGTATTTGGGGTGCATTTCTACGGAAATGTTTCAAGTTTATTTTGATAGACTGAAGAAAAAAAATTGTAGAGCCCTTAAGTAGAAATGTTTGGTATTTGGCTGATCAGTTCTCTTATTTCCCTTAGAGTAACTATTCAAAATGAGCCATGTAACTCACTTGCTTGCCTTAGTATTTGTCACAGACTAATATATCTCTGCTTTCTGCATTAAAGTGCAATTATGCCCAGATTATCTGAATTGTCTAATGACCTCTCTAATACTCAATAACCTCTTAACGCTGAGAATGGGTCCATACTGTTGCACTTTGTAATAGGAATGAAGTGAAATGGTTTTGTTCTTTTAGGGATAGTCTAGCGCAAACTTCATTCACAGGTAAAATGTTTCATGGAATGCAAAAGAATTGAGGTCTGAAGCAGAGAGGCAGGTTTGTAGATCCACAGATAGATGGTCCATAGATGGACCTGACAGGCTAGGAAGACACATTCATCTAAGGTACACCTGTTTCTTCTGGCTTGTGCTGTTTTAGCTATGATGGTAAAACAAGAAAAAACAGCCTGTGGATAGAAGAGATCTCTTTTATAATAAGTTATGTGTTATCTCCTGACAATATATGGATGATTCTTCTTTGGGCTTGAAAAAGAGAAACAAACATCAAATTATGCTCAGTTGGAGGTCATTCTTCACTAGCACTGTGGCAGCTCCACAGGGGCCAGACCCCTTCCCAGGCAGCAACACTGACACCCCCAAACCTCATCACATTAACAACACTCAAGGTTAGTTGATGTTACGTGATGTTACTCAAGGTTACATGATGTTACATAGCATGTTACAGAAAATGATTGAGACCATCTGTAAACTGTTCTGTATCTATGACATCATCATATTTGGGGGATGAAGTGTCTGTGACAAGTTTTGATCCAGTGCTGAGCAAAACAATTATTTAACTAGTGTGCTTACAGATCAAATGAACTGCAAAAAAAATATTTTGATATGAACCGAAGTGAATTTTCCTCCATTTTTTAAGAATCATGAGAAGTTTATCAAAAACTCACTTTGGAAAAAAAAATGCATTTCATCCACATTAAGCATTGAAATACAAAACATTTGTTAACAGAAAAATATTTGCTTTTAATGCAGAATACAATTTAAAAAAAAAAAAGTTTGAACAGGAAAACAAAAATGTTTCATCAGAAGTCATGACTACGACCTGTAATTTCCATATGGTAAATCATTACATAAAGATATGGATTCTTGGGACCAACCTTTAAAATTTACTTTTTTTGTATAAATATAGGGAGTCAGAGCTTGTATAAGAGTGCTCCTTTACATATCAATCATTTTTTTATTACCAGTGTCTACATATGAAATAAACATCAAAGTTCTGCCATCTGACTGCAAACTTTGGCATGCTTTTAGTCATATATAAGGGCAGAATGACTGGCTGCAGAATGCAAATTATAATAATTTATTGTGCTTCCAATTTAATTTACCACTCAAATATTTTAGCCATTTTTCACTGGACTGTTTCCATTCTGAAGTGCTTCCCTTGTGTTTGAGTATTCATTTTCAAATACTTTTCAAGAGGCTCTGAGGGAGATGCTTCAAAATGTATTCCTGCCTAGGGAATATCCCACACAGCACATCTCCCAATTGCTTTTTCCCTCCAGGGGCAATCTCAGCCTCTGACTTGAAGAAAGTGTCCTCCTCTTGGGACCCTAAACTATTTATGCTTTATGCATTGGGACCCGAAAATACTTATACTTTGACGAACCTTCTCAGTATCCCTTTGGCCTCACTTTCACTGGTCTCCATGTGCTGTTACTGGAAAATCTTGTCTGTCTGGCCCCCTATCCAGCCCAGCCACCCAAAGATGAGTCTCCAGCCACTGCAGAAGTACTTGAAGATAGCTGATATTTGAGTTTCACTTGTACTCTGGCACCAATATGCATTTATCTCCTTCACTTTGTGACTTTTCACAGCATTTTCAGGAACTTAACACATTTTGGAGTAACATCTTCCTACATGAAATAGGCGAGTTGTTTAGAAATCACAAGCTGAAACTTACAGCCAGCCAACCAGCAGGACTGAATAAACTTTATTTTCTTAAGCACCTAGGTTTAAATCAAGATTAGGGAACTTTAAGAGACCATCTAGTTCATATCAAATATGTTCTTATATTATAAGGAATTTACATGGACATGGACAAAGTGAGGCTCAACTATCTCTGCCTTTCCAAGTACAGTAATATTCAAGTTATGAACCACTCCGGACAGAATGCCTGAAACGTCATTTACCTTCTCAATCCACATATGCAATCTGGACCAGGTAATTTCTCTTTATAAGTGTATAAATCTGGTATTCTGTAGGTTCCACACTACTTCACAATGTAATGAATGTTGTAAAAATATAGCACATTGGTATATTGGACTCCACAAAGAATTTTCTTGGGAAACTGCATCAGAAAATTTACTGAGGATAATAATGTGTTATACTGCTTTCTCAATAACTTCTCAGCATAGACTCATTACCTTGATTCCTTGATGGGACGTTCATAAAGATATTTTTATATAGGAATTTTCCCAGTGAAAATGACCGACTGTACTCTGTTATACTAACTGTAAGTAATACAAACACACTTTTTACACATCAAAAACCTCTATCACATTTCCCAAAAATAACACCAGAAGCCTGAAGTCTTATTTCATATTTTCTTTCAGCTTTACTATCCCGGCAAAATCATGCCACATTTCCTTTTACTTCTCCATAAATTTACAAATTAACGTTGTCACTGTTTAAGAGTGAAGAATGGGTTCTCATTTTCCAAAATTTATCCACCTTGAATTAAGTCTAAATTTTCCTTCTGTCATCTAAGTCTTGTCTCAGAATTCCAAAATGCTGAATTTGAAAATTAACTTATTGGTCTTTTTGTAAAATGAATTTTCTAAATATCATTATTTGTTTATAACTTTAATTCAAAATTCTCTTAAATTTTAAGATTAAAAAACATTTCTAAATGGAAAATAAAAAGATATCCTCAGAATTAAGCCTGTGTTATAATATATATCATTTTCAACCAGATCAATATTTAATTTGAAATAGATTTGGTCAAAGAAAAATTGTCCAAATGATACTAATTATTAATTACTTTTTTAAGGAAGAAAGGGTATTCATCTGTTTGAATAATATGTTGAATTAAATTTACTTGTTAAGGAGATTTTATGAAAATATCTACATCCCCAAGTGCATTTAAATGTTTGTTGTGATTAATTATGCAACTCCATATCTTGGGGAATAACACAAACTGTTGTGAAATTTGGAATAATTTACAAGCACTGACAATACTGTGACACTAATTCTCTGTGAGAAATTGTTAAGTCATGTAATTACTTTAAAATCTATTATTTTGTATTTTAGTCTCTAATAGTAAAAGAAAGAATGATGTCACATATTCAACCTAACAAGTTCAAACTTCAGTTTAGGAAAACTTTTCATCCCTATTGACTTCAGTGAGATTTAAGCAGAATAGTAATTGCTGTCTAAATCTTTCCCACATGATTCTAGGCACTGAACAAAAGCCAGAGGTAAAGCCTACTCAATGTTTTTTAGCATGAGTGTAGTCAGAACTGAATGCTGCTGTCTCAAAGATATATATAAAATTAGTCAGCATTTGGGAGATGAGCTTATTTGGTCTGTTTTCTCAAGAGCATGGAGACAGAGGCTGTTGCTTCTGTTGAATTCCCTGCGTTACTTGGTGATGGCCACTCCCTCACAGAGGGACCTGACCATCAATGGAGGTAACAACAAAAGCCACTCTCCAGAGATCTGGAATAGGTAAAGCAAGTAGTAGACAGCTCCTGGAGGGTTTTAACTTCTATTTTCACCTAAGCATAAAATGAAGGAATCTTTCAGTGAGAACCCTCTTTTAGTGTCAGATCACATTTGCACTCTATTTTCTCATCAGTCTTTTTAATTTGTATTTTATTTATTTGTATGTGAATAATATTGAAATGAGCCTTATTAACGTGACTTGAACTCTATTTTTATCTTTGCATTCTTATTTTAATTAATTCTTCTTTTCTGAAAAAAACACATTTCTCTAGACACACATATTTATACATTTGTATATAACGTAATTTCTATTCCCTTGTAGTTTTTAAAGTGTTTAAAAATTTAGCCTTAAATACATTCTGGGGGGAAAATAATTTATCAAATATATGTGTCACACTGCTCCACTCTTCAGTTGCATGAAGACAGTGAAGTTGAACAATTTGTGTTTTCATTTTACTTCATGCACATTACCTTTTCCACATGGGGCAGAATGAAATTTTATGAACCTTCAAAGCCAACTTTGATAGTGCCCAAAACTGCAATCCAATCACAATCTCTTACAATCTTTTCTTAGTTTAGAATAGTAATGGAGGCAACATTTCTTTGCACCAGACTACCCAGCAAAATCTTTGTCCACTAACAGAGGCTTAGAATAAACATTTCAAGACTGAAATCCATTTCTCTATAAACGATGATATGGCTCACATTTGCTGAAAAAAAATAAGCAGAGATTATCATCTCATAGTGGCAGGAGAATGAGAAATAGCTGAAATAATTTATTTTTTTTACATCAAAAATTGTTTCTCTCTTCTAGTAAGTTTTGGCAATCATGCTCTCTGTGCTTAAATGCAGCTACTTGTTTAGCTTTTTTATATTTATTTATTTATTTATTTTGTTAACAAACAACCATTGTAATTTAGACTGAGAGCAAACACAGTTAGCAGAACCCAAGCATTTATATATACGTTTAGGAAGAAATTAGAGTTTTATGTTACTTTAATCTGTGAGAATAGAATTTTAAAAGATAATCACTATCTCTACCAGCATCACATTTTCTGGCTTTTCGTATTTAGAGCTGGTGGTACTGAAAAATAACTTTATAACTTCCGTTCATTCTTTGTTGAAACAAATCTACCACACCTAGAATGTGTAAATTGAATTCTAATAATGTAAATCCCCATATTTTCTGCACGCCTCCATGGGTCTTGTTTTAAGAAACAGGTAACTGTGTTGGTTTTTTTGCTTGTTTGTTTGTTTGTTTTCAGTAAGATAAATGTGAGACTTATATATATACATATTTATATATGTGGTCCACATAAAACATTGGAAACTTTCAATTTAAACTGGAGGCAAAAATAGTCAAAGGAGGAAGAGAAAGATGAAGACCAAAAAGAAGCCTGAGACAACATATACAGATTACCCTTTATGTATAGGAAAACAACAACAAGTAAAATTGACTAAAATAATAATGATAATGATAATAATACAATTTTAGTAAGGGAAAAAAAATGCTCACAAGGCACAGCTGTACTGGAATCCATACATGTTCAGAATTGCCAGTTTTATTACCAATTTCAAGGATATGGGCAATACATCTGACCAACACATAAAAATGTAACATACTCCAATAGAGTATAATGTTCCTTTTCTGCAGGAGTAGAATCTGTACTCCTTTAGTGTGGTAGATCCTACTTTTCTGGGAAGACAAAGCTGACTTGAGAGTTGACTGATGGAAATTTTTTCCACATATGAAAACCCAGCTACGAGATCTTTCTTTATTCCCTGAATGTGGCTGATACTAAAATAATTCTCCATTTTGCTCCTGTGACATCCACTGTCTGGCTGCAGATGCAGAGGATCAGCTCGTTCCTGCTTCCCCAAACTCCCAACATGATTCCCCTGGGAAACTGCTGACAGAAAACCAGGGGTTTAAATGCACTTCCCATCTCTCCTCCCCTTCTCTTTTCAACCCTTGGTTTAAGCAAAGTAGTACAGGTCCAGGACAGGAAGCATTGACGCTTTACAACAGTACAGCTCCCCAACACATAGGGAGGAATCCCATGGGACAATATCCAGCTGCATTACTTATTTATGTATTACTTATAATGCAATACATAAAAGATAATCATGTGCTAAAAGAAGGCTAACTGAATTCAGACAATTGGAGGATTCAGTCCTATATTTTCCACTAGTAATAATGAGAGTAACGTACTATAGCCATCGTTATGCTTCATTATTATCCCTGTCTTTTCATTTTTGTCACATCGACCAAAAAGGTAAATGAAATGATGGGCTTAATGCTCTAATTACTGTTCTTTCTTCTGTTCCAATTTGTCAGCAGTAACCCTCATGTGTGACAGAAAGGATGTCCTTTTAGCTTTTTAATCCTTTCCTGATTCTTCAAGCAAATGTCCTTGTGTTTCTTCACTGTTCTTCATCTACTGCATCGAGTTCCTTCTTCCCCACTGAAAATTCAGTATTCCACCAAGAGAAAAAACGCATGTTGAGTTCACTCATGTCAAGCTCTCCAATTTATTTGTATTTGCTTTGCAAAAAAGTGAAGCATTGAAATGAAACCTGTGCAAGCCCACAACTGCCAGCAGGCAGCAGCTGTCAGCAAACCAAAAACAATCACTCTTCAGTGAGTCACAAATTGCAGCTGAAGAAACTTGCTGCCTTTTTTTTTTTCCCCTGTTCCCTCTCCTTCCTGCCAAAGATTACACAAAATAAAACCTTCCACCCCAAAAAGCAAACAATCAATTTGACTTTTCAAAAGGGGTTGGCATTTCATCGTCATCTTCTTTGCTGATATAAAAACAGATTTGATTTTCTCCTGCTGCTTCTGAGACTGGCTTTTCAGTGTGAATTTATGGCATTAAAAGCCACAAATGGATCATTGCTAGTCCTGCAACAGGTTACCTCACTGCTTGCTGGGGTGCAAGTAGTTGTATGTTTGAATGAAACAGTGCTCCAAGCCTGGCCAGATGTTGGTGTGGATGCTCTGAAGCCATGCTGTTAGCAATACTGAGTCCAGAATAGGCTTTGCTGTGTGGACCAGAGGACTCACTCCAGCTTAGCTCCATGTGGGTGCAACTGGGAGAGCTAGAGCTGAATCACAGGTGGGATCACACAGACTCTGCACCCATCCAGGTGACATGAAACACCGCAAGCTCTCTGTGGGACTAACAATCTGCACTGCTGCAAACACAGACATATCATGTTTATTATAACTTTTTGAAATTTAATGTTATATTAAGCTCCAAAGGCCTTATTTAAATCTACAGTCCTGTATTGGGTACTACAAAAGCATGCAGACACAAGATGGACTGATGTGGCACAAAGAACAAAATGCAGGTGTATATCACTGTCCTAAACATAAACAGGTGAAGTAGCACTAGCATTTTAACTAGTGAGGACCAGAGCTTCACTGAATATAATTTTAGTAACAAGTGTGCATGTGTAAGAAACACCATAGAATAAAGCACACAGCAGGAACAGAAACTTAGCCCATGCCTGAACAAGCACTGAAGCAATCACATACTGAGAGAAACATAAAGAAAGACCTTTTGAATGAAATGGACTTAAAGTTGAAGCAAAGAAGCTCTGTGCTATTGTTTGATTCTTGTTGCACTGAGGAAACTGAGATTTCATATATTGTTTGTGAATAGCTGTGATTACTCCTAAGCTGCTTGAAACATAATCAATTCATCTTTTTTGTGGAAGCAGCACAAAAAGCCCTGAAGCGTGGTGAGCTGCTTGGGTCAGAAGAAAAGCTCATCATATACAAGGCATAACTTTCCCAGAAAGAGTTAATGTTAAAGTTATGGTATAACTACTGTGAGGTTTGATGTCTCACTTTTGCCAGAGAATGTAATTCTGGACCTATTACTAGGGGTTTTTGAGAAGAAAAAAAAGAAAAAAAAAAAAAAGAGAGAGAGAGAGAGAGAGAGAGTAAATCTCTATGGAAAGCCCTAATGCTTTTGTTTCCCTTGTAAGACCCCTATCCCCTATCTAAGTCTTGTGCAACAAAACATAAAAGTAGGGAATGAAGGCTGAGACTGCTGGGTTGCTGGGAATGGTTTGAATGCCGTCCTTTTCTGAATGTGCTATTCCTAGTAAGTAGGAAATACAAAATGGGGATGTACATGAGGAAATAGTAGTTTCTGTCTCAAACAAAAGATCCAGCAAATATTCAGGCACAAAATTGTTGAGGCCCAGGGGAGACCTTATTGCTCTCTACAGGTACCTGAAAGAAAGTTGTGATAACTAGTGATAGGACAAGAGGGAATGGCCTCAAGTTTTGCCAGGGGAGGTTTAGGTCAGAAATTAGGAGACATTTCTTCTCAGAAAGAGCAGTCAGGCATTGGAACGGGTTGCCAAGGAAGCTGATGGAGTCACTGTCCCTGGGGACAGTTCAAGGAAAGGTTGTACCTGGTGTGACATGGTTTTGTAGGTGACATTGGTGATAGGGGGATGGTTGGACCAGATGATCTTGGAGGTCTTTTCCAACCTTAATAGTTCTATAATTCTATGAAATATGCTGTTAGGATTGTTAACTTGGTTTTACATCTGAATATTAATTTTGATCCATCTAGATTCCTTTTTGTGATTGATACTGCACAAAAAGCACTTAACAAAATCGTATATTTGCATAATATTGGCATTAACATTTTTTTTCTCATATTTTGTTAATAATAGTACATTACTTTAATGTTACATAAGAAAAACATGGTGGAAAATCAAGCTGTTTTTCTACTTTACTGCTTCATTGGAATACTGCTGTATCTTCCTTTCTATTCATGAAATTTGTATAAAGCATTCTCCCTCAACTGTTTTCTAGTAAACTATTTAAGGGTAGGTGACTGCAAAACAAATTTGGCTCATGGTACAGAAAGCAACATCAAAGAAACAAATGCAAATGTTAAAAGTATTTGGCCCTTGGTACTAGCAATCCAAACAAGTGAGGAATGCAGACAAAACATCAAGAAACAGTCATGACAGTGTTTTACACAAAAGCATACTGTGGCTTCTCTTGCAGTATGGTATTACATAATATCTTGAAGGATTTCTGAGAACAAAATCTTGTACATATGGTTTAGCAGTGGCCTTTATGCTTCCTTGGGAAATGGTGTCCTTCATGCATTAACTCATTCACAGATGAAAGGCAGACCCTATAACATCATCATGTTCAAGGCAGAATGCTCTATATGGATGTTTTTTTTCTTTCACCATATACAAGCACAGTCAATTTCCCAGCATGGACATACTCTGATAAACAGGAGAAAAGTAGTTAGCCTTACTTGTCAAAATAGGCTCTTTGGCTGAGCTTGCTTCCCTGCTGCTGCCTTGACAGTGGCTTTGTAAACTGATGTGCAACTCTTGAAGAACGTGGTGCTGTGCCCTCGTTGCTCCTCAGCGACCATTTCAGTGAGCATGACATCTACACAATTGCCTCTGATCTAAATTCAATTTCTTTCCCTAATCTCCTATTTCTCTTTAACAGTATCTGTTCAAAGAAAGAATCTTGCTGGTTGGTAGAAGACAAATATGTTTTCTCTTTCTTGCTTCCCTGTCCTGTATTCCTTCAAAATGGAATACAGTGTCAGAAATTTCATTTAATTCAAAATTTCTCAAATAATCTCTCTCTCTCTCTCTCAACTATAAAAAGAGAAACACAGGCCATGAAAATCAATTCAGGTTTTGCTGTTGACTTCAATAAGACCAGGATTTGAACTATTGACTTTACTCTTTCCTTGTTTTCTGCATTTCCTTGGGCTAAAATAGAAGTTATCTTCATCATGAAAATTCATATTTCATAGAATCATAGAATCATAGAATATCCTGAGTTGGAAGGGACCCTTAAGGATCATCAAGTCCAACTCATGATCATTCATTTCCATATTCATAAAACTAGTCACTGAGAAATGTAAAATACTGACCTTAACAGTAAACAGATAATACTTCAGCAGTTCTTTGTCAATCCCACTTTCTCAAATACTTTTATGTACAGATTGGACTGAAAAAGGAAGAGTTAATTTTGCAATGCTGATGCTGTCAAGAGCTCAGAGACAGAAGTTGAGAACTCATCTTTCTTATTCTTATCATTATGGAAAGCCTCATACTGTGCACTTTCATTCCAAGCTCTTGATAACTTTCATTAAAATTGTGGGTTTTTTGTTGTTGTTTGGTTGTGTGTTTTTGTTGTTGCTAGTAGTGGTTTTGTTTTTAAATATTACATGTTCTGGGAATAGATGTCCTTAATAGGTAGAATCAGCAAGTGAAATTCACCAGTGCAAAATGAGCAAATTAAGTACTTTGATTTTTGTTGAGAAAATATGATCTGCATGGGAGGCTCAAAATGAAGATTATAATTTTAATACAAAAGAAATGGAAAACCCACCAGTGCTGCACACTCTTTCTCTGTATCATCTTATTCACCAGAGTGATCCATATTGCTTATATAAGTATGGTCACATAAACAGTGTCACTATGATTTATTTTATAACAGATATAAATGTGGAGTTGATATTACAAGAGTTTAAAAACAGATTTGTTTACATCACATCCATCTCTGTAGTTTGGAATGAAGGCATTCCCTAAACTAACATTACATTTTCCAGGTGACTTTTTTCATTGTAGATTAAAACAAAAGTCAAGACTTTCACTACTGACACAACTGTCATATAGGCCTTCTAAACAGTTTGTTACCTACATGCAAACTTGATTAACTCTGATAAATGTAGGTTACAAAAGTGCATTGTAGTCTTATTCCCCTAATGTTTCTTTTGGCAATTGTTAGTTGATTTAATCTAATTCAGTAAGCATATAAAAATGCATTGTTCTGACCAAAGAGATAGCAATTCTACCAGCAGGCAGTGCTGCATCTCTGCGTTAAGGTTTTATATCACTTTATATAACACTCTGTATAGTCTTTAATGAAATCAAAGACCTGCAGGAAAGTGAGGCAGTTGCAGGCTATTTGTGTGTTAGTTATCATGAAGGACATCAAGAAGAAAGTGAAAGTAAAAACATCTGTGTACCATGGTTGTTACTTCCAGTGTCAAAAGAAATCACTTGCAGCTCCTAAATGGTGCAAGGACTTTTCCCAGAGAGAGAATATTCTAGTTACGTGAGTGAGCCTGGACTCTGCCAGTGCTTGGCAGGCTGTGAGCTTTTGCTGCCAATGAATGGGTGAATGTAAGAGAAAGCAGTGATGCCTAGGAGTCATTTTGGGTGACCTTTTATCAACAAATCCCCCAGACACATAGCGGCTCTTCTACGCAGTTACCCAAACATTTTGCCAGGTGAAGACTGGCCCTACTGAAACCCCAGGAGGAATGATAATAGGGAGATGTCAACAAATGTGTCACCGTGTAAGCTTTACGTGCATTGAGAAGATTATAGGTAGGGGGTTTCCCTGACTTGCTCCCAGAAAGTGTCTTAAATACAGCAGACACCATGTTTGACTCTGAACCTGGTGGTGTTGAGAGGGAGCCCACACCCAAGGGCAGTGCAGAGAGGGCACTGGCAAAGCCAATCTATGAACAGTTTCTGGGGAGAGTGAGGAAAATAACCTGGAGGCATCATCAAAGCAGCTCAGAAGCATGAGTATGAGAGTACAGGTCTGGGAATTTCTTAAAGAAATCATTCTAATTCCGATACAAAGGACACTGGGGTATGATTTAAGAAGTGATAGTCAATGAAGTGACTAAGAGAATCATTGACAAGTTATTTTTTGATTGGAACCTCAGGAAAGGCCCATAGTCACAAAGTTAATGATAACACAGCTAAGAACCTTAATATTCATTTTTATTATTTATTTATTTGTTTTTCATGCAGCATAGCCTTTGGGCCTCACTGTCCCTCTTTGTCTCAAGTAGATACAGAAAATTCCATCTCCCTCTTCTCCTAGACACAACACATTGTCTTCTAGCTCTCTTCACATTTGCTCTTTCCTAAGCCACATTTCCCATGCTTCTTGTTTAATTCTACTGAAACTTTCTCCACAAGGGTTTCCATCTGCCTACTATTCCCTCTTATTCACTCTCTTTTCCTCTCCCTGACAGCACGTCTCAGAAAGAAAGGCAAAATAAATTGAATAAATATAAACCAATCTACGAAATAACTCAATTTACTGTTCTGTTCATAAAACTGACATCATTTTGAAATCTGACACCCTGAGATCCTCTAGGACTCAGGCGTATTGGGAATCTGGAAAAGGCTTCTACCCGCATATAAAAGTCTTGTTCCTAACTTGTGTGGTTAGGAAAGAAAATGCTAAACTCAGACATGTTTTCATGTATAAAGAAAAAGCGTTGTCGGTCCAGAATCGAACATTGCCCATTCTGGGCATTAAGCCATAATAAATGGCTTTTACTGGGGAAGGAGGGAGAAAGAGAGGGAGCTTACATTTGGAAAGAATGAGGAAATGTTTCTCTGGCAGGTTGATTTAAAGGAATGGCAGCTGTCTGAAACTGCTTAAGTAGATGGCATCGTACAGTGACCCTGGGGGCAGGGGGGTTACTGAGCACAGGATGGAGGCAGGCATGGGTGCGAGATAACTGGAAATCATGTGAAAAAATGTACTTGCACACACTTTTGAAGCTTTGGAAGTGATGGGGGATGATCTTTCTCCTCTGTATTTTAATATGCCTTAAATAACAAGGAACAAGCTAATCCTTGTAACCTCCAACAAACTTCACTGTAATACAGAAGCTGCCTCCCTCTTGCATGTCTCAGGGTGAGGGAATTCACTGGCTTTCCAAGCCAGACTTGTAGGAGTTTCAGTGACATGATTGATCTGAGTTTAATGAACATAGCAAATCCAAACCTCAGTTCCACTAGGTTTGAGTACACTATTTTGTCCAGTTCAGTAGATGACTCTTGGAAAGGTTAATGCATAAAACTGCAAGATGTCATCTCTTCTGTCTTCATGCCTCTCTGAGCCTTTGTGTGAATTGTCATATCTTGTGTGAATTGTCACATCTTCTGGAAGAGCTGCAGTGGATAGAGTATTAAGGTGCTTTAGACCTAGGGTGAAAGGTGGATTCAGCAGGGCAGGTTTCAGATACGTATAAGATATGGCTGAATGAAGTAATACGGCCATGGAACAAGTAGAAAGGAACCAGGTATGAGTCCAGCCAGTGTCCACCACCCATGAACAAGGGCTTTTTGGTGTTGACTCAGATTCACAGTTTTTGGTGCCTTCCTGCCCTGTCTTTCACTTATTCTTCTACTTTCCTACATGAATTGCAACTCAGAGTCTAAGAGTTATGACTTTTCCCAGCACTGTTTCTGCTTCTGAGGATGTCTGTGTATTGATCTTTTCTGCTGTCTCCACTGTTTAAGTTTTCCAGAAGGAACAAGTCACTTTCTGATGCATATGGTTGTGGTTTTTTGTTTGTTTGGTTGGGTTTTTTTGCTTGTTTTCAGAGGTTCTTTTCCCATTCTGCAATGGAACTAAGGATGTTCCTGACAAAGTTATCTCTCTTAATCCTAGATATTAGTGAGGAAGTTGATAAAAATATATTTTTCTGCATGACAGAACATTGTTATACAAAGACTATATTATACTTTAAACACACTGAATTTAATTGTCCTGATGAACAATATATCTAGATATTTATTTTTTTTTTCAGTAAGTATTATTACCTTACAGTTACTTCAGTAAGTCTTAGGACATGATCATGTGTAGCTTTGGGAGAGATGAGTCATAGATATTTTATATCCCAATGAGAAATTATAATACATGTAAGTCTCTACCCCAAACTGTAACTAGGTTAACAACATTTTGTCTTTCCACATTCCTCCATGGACTCAGTTAATATGACATTCCCCATTTCTTGTCTTAAATCATTGCATAATGCTGCAGTATGCTGTAAAAGACTTCTTTTTTCATCTTTCTTTTCTGCAGTGAATGAATGAAATATGAACCCTTGCAAATAATTTGTACATCAGTTGGGTAAGCCATAAAATGTTTTGTGAAACACTGAGATGGAAAGGCAATATGGAAAAATTTTGGGTATCTGTAGTAACAATTAATATGCAATTAATTTATGTATAAGCTGAAATAGAAAGATATAATGGAGAAAAATAGAACAAACAAAAGTTGCAGGATGGAAGATTAAATTTGGAAAAGAGGGCAGAAGCCTTTAGTTGTGAGGAAGGATTTACTATGCCATGAAAAAAGAAATCTAAAAGAAACTGTAAGTCATGTTAAGTCATTAGAAATAATTGCTGGAGATATTGGAGATGCTGGAGAGACAAACTTGTTTTAGCAATAGAGTCCATCTAAACAGTCAGAGAACTGAGCTGTGAAATGAAGGAGCACATTTTTAAAGAAAGAAATAAAAGAGCTGGAGCAAATACAATGGCTGATTGCAAACATCCAAGTAAACTCCCTGCTAGATTTGAAGTACCTCTAACAGCTTTGTGGGAAGTGATTAATATCCTAAGTTTTTCAAAGGTAAAGACAGAGAAATAGAGAGAAAAATAAAATGTGAACCAAAGGAACAATGTAAGCTATTTGTCACAATCTGGCATTTAGCTTTCATTAGTACCTCATATATGAATTTTAATATAGCCAAATATAAAACATGCTTGTTATAGACTATTATATAAGAAAAGAGATGAAAAGCAATTGCACAAGAAATGTTTCAATTTTTTTTTACATTATCTCTTTTGGCATCATGATTTCAGCTAGAGAGACATTCTCCTTTTAAAAGTGGGATGTCATGGATGGGATGTCATGTTGAGGGCTGAACTGCATATTAATTAGCAAAGGCTAATATGAAGTAGCACCCATATACCACCTCTGCTGTAAAATTTATACCTGCCTTATTTACTGCAGATTTGTCAATAGCTATTTTATCTTTAATCTAATTAAAAGATATTTGAGGCAAAAACTGTAATTAACCATGCAAATTTGCTAAGAGAGTGCATCTTTGTGTGTTAAAATTTGATGAAACTTACACTTATTACACCTATCAGTGCTGGTTGAATTATAAAAGTAGTCTGAGGCTATTGTGAGGAACAGCATAGAAATGAATGGTATTGTTGTATTTTAATTTAATATATAAATCAAATCAGCAACAGCATAACAATTTTAGATTTAATGTTGTCTTGGGAGTGATGTAAAATGAAAGACAACATGAAAATGAAATGGTTTGGAAAAAAGTGATCTGAATCTGGTTGTAGTTAAAAAAAGCTGGGAACATCCTGACCTTCCATACAGCCAGATGTGGAAAATATACTTCAAAGTCTTTAATACAGAGCTAATGGCATACAAGATTAATGACTGCTGTTCCTGAAGGAAATCAGGGGCCTTGTAATCTTGGAATCCACAAAAACAGTGTAAAAACAGTGTAAAGTACAACTTGATATTCTGTAAATAATCTGGAAGAAATTGTATATCTTATCTACAGCTGAGCAAAAGCTTTAAATGCAGTTACTGCTTGGTTAGTGTTTTCTTTTACTTCACTTATCAATTCTTCAATATCATCTTTTACTGAGATCATTATTTAAGTTTTCCCATATATATATATATATATATATATATATATATATATATATATATATATATAAATGTTTTTAAAAGAAATATTGAAATACTTCTAGAATTACCATTATTTCAAATTAATTCATGGAAATATTCATTTCAATTTACCTGCATACTAATCAGACAATAAAATCAGTTTATTTGCAATTAGAGAAGAATAATCCATAATGTTTTTTGTTTGTTTGTTTTTAAATCCAGTTGTAATGAATTGATACTTCAAGTTTTAGCTACTAATACAATGCATTATGAATTTTTGATTAAGCCTGTCTATCATTTGAAGAAGAATATATTTAAAAAAAAAAAAAAAAAAAAGTTTTGTAACTTACTTTATATTGCTTTCAGGGAGAAAAAATAAAGTCACTCAATTTGCTTACTATAAATTCTTTTTCTTTTTTCAGTTATTATTGTGTGAAAGTGGTGGCATGTGGTAGCATATTCTCTGTATTATTATAAAACCTTTTTTTTTTTTTTTTTGCAAAGCCTTCTTTTCTGTCAGTTCTCATGTTCAGGGTCTCTCATCTCTGTTATGTTTATTAAGTGTCATAACCCAGGCCAGAAATGACCATACCAAATTCCTTGGTACAAAGCATATTGTGAAAATGTACAGATGCACATCAAAACTAGTCTGCAGAGACAGGCTGTTGACATCACTTTTAACTCATGTTCCATTTCATTCTGTTCATTTTACTCCTTTGAAGACAGAAAACAAAACAAAACAAAACAAAACAAACAAACAAACAAACAAAACAAAACAAAACAAAACAAAAAAACACCACATTTCCCATCAGTTCTACTTTATTCAACAAAATGGAGGAGCAGATGGCTTGAAGAACTGGTAACAAGATATGAAGCCTTTTATCTCCATGTCAATGATTTAAACACAGCTTAGGTTAATAGTCACTGAAATCTGTTCCCAGGAGACTGCTGCTCTGGTGAAAAGTCTGTTGATCGTTTCAGTAAAACCTCAGAACACTGCGTAAGTGCATCTTAGTAACCAGCATCATGACTGTCATCTCTGGCAGGGAAGCCAGAAAACAGTTCTGGCAAATAAAATACTGTCTCTATTAAACCATTCCCTTAAGATTATTGGGACACACTGAGATAAAAAAATCAGGTAAAGCTTTTTTCTGAAGCCTTTCCTCTCCATGTACAGTACAAACAGGACATGTGTACATTTTAAGTAAATTTTGTACAATGCCAGTCATCCATGCACACATTTCCATTCAACTACTTATCCTATCTGCATCAAGAAAAAAATCACTCCTCAACCCCACCATGTCTGTACTTAAATAAATGAATCCCAAATAGAATTACTGTTAAACAACTCAGCAATTCTGTAGCTCTGATGAAAGCTCTTTCCCCTTGGCCCCTCCTTGCAAACACTTAAGTAAATTAGCACAGGATAGACAAAGAGATATACAGATCAAAAGAGCAAGTTATACTAAATGGCATAGGACTACTAATGCCCTCCTTTTAGACAGAAAATTAACTTCTGCTTCTATTTTTCAAAGGTGTGGCCCCACTGTAAAGGTTGTCATGTCAGCACCAATTAACTCTCTCTATTTCTCAGAGGATCCATGCACCATTTCCTCTACAGCATAGGGCATGTGGCAGCAGAAAATATATAAATACATAAATGAATGAATTAATTAATCTGGCTTTTTAAATCCTAAAAATCTGAGGTTTCCTTAGTTATAATGCAATTTTTTCCCCTCATCATCCCTCTTCCCCTCTATTTTCTGAAAAGCATGTTCATAAAATCCCAAAGTCTGTTAATCATTTTTATGTTTTGTATTGTCCAAAAGTGATCAATGAAGGAGGTTAAGAACTCTCCCCACTGTTACTGCTATTGCTATGCCTCATTTTACCTGTTTTAGATGATAATATACCACTTCTGTGTTGCTTTTGTTATCAGTAGTTCTGAAACTTTAGAAAACAATGTGTTTTATTGCTGAAATATTGATGCATTTAAAAGCCAGGAAAGAGCCAATTTATTAGGTGCTCTGAGAAGGCCTTCCCAGTGGCAGGAGTGGGATTGCTGTCCTGTGGTGCTGCAAGTGTCATGTCTGCTCACGCAGGGCTCTGTGCATGTTTGTCCATGTGGTAGAACTGCTCTAATGACACTGAATGGCAACCTCTGCTGAGGCACAGCTGCTGCCTGTGGTGCCCCCTCTTCTCTGAGACGTTCATTATCTAGGCTCAGTCCCGCCATGCACACAGCACTGCACTGGTGTGCCCTGCACCCAGCTAGTTACAGAAGGAGTTAAGATGTCCTTCTTTGTGACAGGAGACTCTGGACCTCTTCGGCCCTAAAAAACAGTCGTAATCTGCCAAATCAGTTATCTGGGATTCATGAAGGAACAGATATGAAGAAAATGATGTCTCAGGGAGAGATTTACATTCTTTCATCAGCTCTACCCTGGAAGGGACTTTGCTGGTCTCTGAAGGCAGCTGCTGCCTGGAGCTGTGCCAGAAGAGCAAGTCCCCCGTCACCCATCCCCTGTCCCCCCCCCCTCAGTGCCTAGTCTAACTGAGGCTGACTTACATTTCCCCAACTAGGAGCTGCTTAATTTAAATACCTTGAGGCAGGGACCTGATTGAGTTTCAAGGCCTACTAGGTCCTACCAGTTAGAGGAAGGTTTGTCTCCTGGTAGCAAAAGGCAAGGTCAAAGGTAGGTTTGAATGCACTGCAGACTGGAGACCATTTTAACCCTTTTGTGGTCGCTCTCTTTAGTACTGTACTTCTTGCTGCTTTATGAGAAATGGGTCTAGGCAAAAAGAGGACTCAGCCACTGCTCACAATCACGTCAGCAGCATTTTTTAAAGGAACAATAAAACAACTTGCTTCCTTTTTTTATGTTTTACCTTCCAGACTTTTTATGGTCTTAGTGTTTCCCAGGTTAGTGAAATGATACAACTTTCTTCTCAATCATATCGTTGCACACAACAGTGAAATGTTCAAAGCTAAGGTTCAGTTAAATGAACATCTCTTACCCCAATTCACAGTCTCTCTGTACCCCCACCCCCCACCCCCCCCCCAAAAAAAAAAAAAAAAAAAAAGGCTTACAGCACAAAAATGAATCACATCAACTAACCAACCAAGACTGCTGTGATCTGACTTTAGCTTGTCCCTCGACATCAAATCATCCCCATCCTAAATCAGTCAGTCAAACCTTCTTGCTTTCTCATTTTCTTTATTTTGTGTTGCTTTTGGACTATTTTTTTTTCAGCACTGTTGTTTGGCTGCCGTCTTTGGGAGGAGTGTGGTAGGAGTCTTTTTTTTTTTTTTTTCATCTGGTTGTGTGGTTTGAGCAGAGATCTTTCTTGAAATGACAAAAATATGTTTTTTTTCTCTGTATTTGTATGACTGATTTCTTGCAACATACATAGCACTTGTTGGTATTCACTTGTGAGATACAAGTGAGCACTAAAATGCTTTACACAATGAGAAACAAAGCAAAGCCAGAGAAGGACGTCCAAATATCAGGTGCTGGGATGTTTGGAAGTTGAACTGGAAGTGAAACAGCCTAATTTGCAGCCTTCAAATTTCCATATTGCTCTTTCTGTTCTTATCAGAATGAGAAGCAGGTGTTTATCAGTTCATAGTTTGCTTTGCTGATTGTGGTTTTTGCAGATAAGTGAGATTTCTTCTTAGGTGCTTGTATTTTTCACTGTACTTACGTATATTAGAGGGGAAGAGTACTGAATATTGATTCCAGATACTGCATTGTAAAGTTTTACCTGGCATTCCTGTTCAGATACATTAACATTCCAGTTGAAATACATTAACATTCCTAGACCCTGCTCTGACCTCACTCGTGCTGATTTTACACTTACATAACTCTGCTGATTGCTAAGGAGTTGTTCTTAATTTACGCTGAATTGCTTTTACTGAATGTTTGCAACTACATTTATAAATGTTTGGTTATTTACTGTACTTCTACTAATACTCTTACTTTGCAGAGGAGTGGGCTTTACAATTTAACTTGTGAGGTTGTGGCATACATTGTGATGTAGGTAAAACATTTTTATAATTTCTCTTACATTTTAATATATTTTTTTTAATTACCCTACTTAATCAATATTCCTACTATTTGAAACTATTATTTGAAACGTGTGTTCTTCTCCTTTTATATGAATCCGTTTATAAATCTGGAAAGGATTTCTCATGTGAGGAGCAGAAATATTCATTGGCTTGTTTCAGTCACTGTGAAAGCCAGGAGCAGAATGGAGACAACCTGCTTCCCACCTCTGAGCCAGAACACATTTCCCTGTACTTTTCATTGTTCTTACCTGGGCTGCTTTGAATTCTCTGAATTTCTGAGTTGAAAAAGGAATTTGCTAGCTAATAATGACTAAGTCTAATGACTGTTCTGTGACTAAATGTGTGCACTCTTTGTTTTCCTTCATTTCTGTATACCCAAGGGGAATAAAATAGCTTGTATTTTAAAATTCTAAAGCAAATTAAAGGTCATTAATGGCCCTCTGCTATTTACTACTGATGATTCTTAAATGAATGTGAAATGAACTTAAAAGCAGTGTTTCTAAACTGGGCAGCTCTAACTAACTTCCATTTTTATACATGGTAGATGGTCTCAGGATGAAAGAGGTAAAGAAGTGAATTTGTTAGCATTCTTCAACAACAACAACAACAAAGTAAATAAACTGTCAATACATTCATATAAAATTATTATTATTAATAATAATAATAATAATGTATTTTAGAATTTCTGGTAACAACATGTACACCAGATAAGAGTGGTAGGAAATAGCTACAAAAAGTCTGAGACAAAATATCAGATAACTCTTGGGAGTAATTTCCTCACAATCAGACAAGTTGTTCCAAAATATATTTTATCTTGTTTATCCACAGCATGTTATTAAGATAAAACATAAATTGTCTCCATGTAAATGCTATGTTAAGGCAAGAATAATAATAAGTAATTATGTTCTTATCACAGACTGTATTATTGTCTTGTCAGCTGCTAGTACCATTCAGGAATACCTTTTCTCCCCATATCATTGTATAGTGACTCAAACACGGCTACTGTTTTGAACTGCTGCAGGATTTGATTTTGAATATATTCAGTTGTTTTCCATTGGTTTACAAAAGCAGGAATGATGACTAGTATGTGAATTACAAAGCATTTTTCTCCAGTATGGGAAAAATCTTTTCTTTTTAGGACTGGTTAGATTGATTGGACTTACAGTGAACTGGATATCAACCGGTAAACAGTGATTCAACAGAACAGCTCAGTCCGGCTGTTTTTCAGGAAGGGGTGACTGCATAACAGTTGTGGAAACCTGGGAAAAGGGTAGCTCCTAGGCTACCACCAGACCTACTTCACTGAGTACTCATAGACTTCTTGGGTTCTTTGTTTTACCGGAATGGCCTAAATCCCTCACCATCTTACTGGTTTAAAGCTTTCTTTTAGGAAATACATGCTATGTTGTGCATTTCTAGTTTTCCCTCCCACCTCCCTCCACAGTCCTGCACCCCCCAGAAAAATCCCCTTTATCTGCTCATGCTTGGAAGTCGAGACTCAGCACAATTGTCAGGCTTCTACCTCTCATAGGCCCACTGTCAACTATAATTACAGTAATGGGATTGATCAAATATTCTCTATGTGCTGTTTGTGGATAGTTTAGATAGAATATGGACCAGATTTGGAGACAGTGAAGTTAATTCTAGCTACATGAGGTGAATTTACATTGACCATAATGCCTACAGTTCTTACATCATGACTACAATGCCTTTCTGCTACAATCTTTTGCATCCAAGACCTAACCACTAGCAGGCACTGATAACCTCCATCAGATGTGATAGACATATATTAAAAGAGCTCCTTTTCATTTTAAAAACTGTGAAGTAAACGAAAATCTCTGTCCTTCAACTCATTTTGCTGTTGTTTTTTTTTTTGTTTGTTTGTTTGTTTTTTTCATTATTGTTGTTGTTAGTGCTGCTACTACGGATAATGTTATTCCTTAATCTGTTGCAAAACCATGCACAGGTATCAGAGAATTAATTATTTCCTTTGTCTTGCCATTATTTCTAAGTCTGACAGCAACTTATTTTAAATGACTGAATCCCAAGAATGCTCATTCTCTTTTGAGAGCTTATCAGATATAGTAAACTATGATTAGTGAATGCTATTCATTTGTATTCACTGGAGAAATTGATATTAAATCAAGTTAATCTCATTGTCTATAAACAGTCTTTGACATCCTTTAAAGAAACAATTTTATCTTCTTTTAGGGTGTTGATTCAGGGGATTAGGAATGGTTTATCTACAACATTTTCTCTCTAAGCTGTCAGATCAAAACCAGCCAGACTTGCCTGTCTCTGAAAGTTACTAACTTTTGTTTAAATGTAATCTTTAAATTTTCCATATTTCTTTGCATAGTCACAGAGATCATACATTCTGGCTGCTGGTCTTTGACCAACAGCTGGTTTTTGATCATGGTGTGAACCAACAAGAGGCATCTGAATCTATGTTCAAGGCCAAACAGTTATCTGTATTACATCCAGAACACGATGGAAGAAGGAGAGCTGTGACAAGGAGGAAAAGTGGAAAGCTTAAACCTGTATTTTTATGTGTATACTAGAGGTCATTTATCAGCAGTGTGGATAAGCAGTCACCTTGTCCATGAGCAGACAACACCAGCTATCCCACCTGCTGACATCAGGGGGAAAATATTTAGTTGCTTCAGTATAGCCTTCTGGTGGCATTCAAGACCTCCTGCTGTCACTCTGGAAGGACAGAAGTAAGACATATATCTTAAACTCATACAGAAATCTTTGAAAATGTAATAGAATGCTAAATGGTGCTGGACTTTGTCATTGCCTGATGGTTAGGCAATGCTTCTTGAGATAGTCCTTGCCTGCCCCAGGGTGGTAGGATTTCTAACCAACAGGATGCAGTTGGTCACTGCCCTCTGGTGTGGATGTAGACAAATCTGCCATGGACATCATAGAAGGGTGTAGATGCACCAGGTTACATCTAGGCTCAACACTGGGCTTCAGCACCTTTTCTGGACACAGCTCCTCACACAAAGCAGGCATAACATAGCAAGCAGAGGAAGTTTGTTCTTTTGCCTGATTACATGTGTGAATTAATTTAAAATACCTTTTTTGTTTGTTTTGTGGTTTTTGTTTGTTTGTTTGTTTGTTTTTTGTTTCACATGTACAACTTTCCACAAAGCTTTAATAAATAAATTAGATTTTGGGGATTAGCTTGAACAATGAGCTGAGGCTTAAATACAAGTGTAATAACTAAATACATATATATCCATGGGCATATTTCTGTCTTATTTTCACAGCTCATTTAAAGGATGACACTGAAAGCTGTGGTCATGTATGCGATTTTATTTCACTACTATAGTTAGTTGTTACTTTATTAGTCAAGTATTATTTCCAACAAATCTTTCACCAACTAAAGTAATTGCAAATAAGTCAACCTGTTAGCAAGAAAAAATCGGTATTTTCACAAACACACAGACACAACCCCAGGACAGTAATTTATGCTCCTCAGAATATAACAGGACAAATTGTATTATTATTGTCTAGATGACTTCTTGGGCCAGTATCATAAAGCATTTCTGCTTCTGTAGTGATAATATAAGGATTTAGAATTAATCATAGCAGAAAAGAAATTTCAAAAAAAAAAAAAAAGAAAACTTTTTCTTTGATTTACCAATTGGCCTTCCATTTACTGAACCTTCATCTATTTATTTCAGTCTCATCTTACATAGCTAGCTTGTCAGGACTGTTCAGTCCTTTTTGCTGTTCAGTCTGTGATGTAACAAGGCAGAGCCACAAAAGCAATAAAAAGTTATGTTACATGATAAAAGAATGAACAACCTACTAGCATAAAAGCATTATAGAATTTAAACTATTACAGAATCCTTCTGGGTAGAAATCCCAGATGGGATTATGCTTAATAGTAAAAAAGTAAAACGCTAATTAAGATTGGGATTCTTAATATTTTACTTGGGCAACGATGATGATCAGGAACTATTAAGCAAGACTTAAGTGGAGAAATTTCAGATTTATGACAGCTAAGAAGAGTAAGAAAATCTCAATTACCAACACACAGATTGCATATATGCCTCCTAAGCGCAGGGTGTAGAGACAGATTTTGCTGGCAACGGTAATTTATTAATGACTTTAATAGAATATGAAGTTTTAGTATCTACAAGAAAAAATGTCATTACATTTTTCTATTTTTCTTCTAGATTTGATTTTTAGTGGGGCATAGGACCTAGTTCAACCAATTTGTGTGGAAGATCCATTGACCAGCGTGTAATGTAAATAAATCCATCACATAGGTATTCAGTTTAAGAAAAGGTACTGTGTAAATGAGGCAAATTTCCAAGAATAATACAAAATAAAATAAGCTCTGCAAAAAGCAGGATGCCTCTGAGCAACCTAGAGTCTATTTAAAACTTTTATTTATTTATTTATTTATTTATTTATTTATTTATTTATTAGAATCCACGGAAAAATAGTGCCATTTGATATGTGGAAAAAATATGTTTAAAAAGCAAAATCTATGTCCATATAGAGAATGGGAAAATTCATGAAGCATAGCATGTCAAATATAAACCAGGTATTAAGAGGGGCAAAAAGAAGTTTGAAGACCACTTTACAAAGGATGAACACTTATGGTAGAAAATTTGTAAGTACATCAAAAGAAGAAAGTCACCAGACAGCAGAAAGAACAGTTTGGACAACTTGATGATGGAGATGTAGGAGTAGCACTGGGGATTGATAAGGCCACAGAAGGAAAGGCCAATGACTACTCTGCATTGACGGCAACATCAGTCCCATACATAGAAAAAAGGATCTGCAGGGCATCCTGTGAATCAGTGGATCAGTGAGTCTTGATTTCCAATCCTAGTAAGGTAATGTAGTCTGTAATGAGGAGTAAGAGCATTGTGCTCTTATTCCTGTCAGCACATAGCAAAACAGTGAGTTATATGTATTTTGTGGGGGAGTTAATGTATGAGAGATGATCATCATGCAAGGCATTGCTTAGTAATTTTCTTCCATTTACCCTGGCAGTTTACCATAGAAACGAAGACATAAAGCCCAGCAAATCTAAATAAAATAATAAACTGCAGCTTAATTTAGGATTAATAAGTATGTTATTTACTATTTTCCATGTTGTTTCCTCTGCCTTTTGAATTCTGAGAGAAAAATTGGTCCTTTTTTGTACCACACTTTGATTTTTATTTTTATTTTTATTTTTTTAAACCAAGTTGGTAATGTCACATTGTACCTAAAAACATGCTGCTGCACAGTGAACGAATCCTTTCCTGCAGGTGCTGGGTCTGCAAGCTAAATAAGCACTGCAGTGCTTAAAATGTGCACCAAATCTTGTAGCTTTCTATTTCTGCCACAGATATAAGTTTGAATACCTTTTTCTCAGAGTCTATATAGACCAATACTTCTGGAATTTGATGTTACTTCCCCTCAGGAAAGGCAAACTCTCATAATGCTCCAGAAGTGGACTGGCCTTTATGTGAAGACACTGGGTTCTCTGTATGCCTGTCATGCACACGGTACAGGTTGGCTCCATGGAAATTGGCAGACGTTACTGACTCCCTGAAGAGCTCAGAATTTGACAAACATTGCAAGCTTATTTCTCTAAAGAGTTCTCAAAACAGGCTAAGATGGGAATCCCAAGTAAGGAACTTTGGGATTTTTTTTTTTATTATTATTTTTTACTTTTTTTTTTCCTCCCTGGAACCTTATTTATTTTGTTTCAGTGACTATGTGATTTTACGCTGATGTATGGTTAACTGTGATGATATCACGATAATTTTACACTTTACTGATTAGTGACATAAGGAACATCTAACTGAACACAGATACTTCTTTTCTAGGGAATGTAATGATTCAATAATCTATAATCTAGAAGACAAATCTATAAACTGAATTACTTTCTTCCAGAGACAAGAATGTTGCATGCAAACTATATGACAGCCACTAAAATTGTATGTAACAACACTCCAGAATGGTGTATCTCAGTCTATTCCACTTTTTAATTAGACTGCAGCATAACCCACCCAGAATGTAGACAGGATTAGTTGAATCTTTACTTTTATGACTTCTGTTATTATGTCATCTATAACACTTTTCAACAGAATATAAATGAAAAGCTTACTTCCACAGAGCAGGGAGAGAAAGAGAAAGAGAATGAAAAGAATCTGGAAGATAAAGAAAACCCAGTGGGAAAATAAATAATTTACTGAAAGATTACTCTTCAAAACCCAAAAAACAATCATTATGAAACAAGTGCAAATAGACGACAAACAGAAATAAATCTGTGTATTAAACATAGATTAAGTGGGGATTGATGGTTTACATTCTAATTTCAGTGAAGTCAATGGCAGTGCTGCCACTGCCTTCAAAGAGTCAAGAGCAAAGTTCCTGGAAAAGAAATTCCAGTTTCTGTGAAGTGATATAAATGATCAAAAACACATGGTCACTGTAGATAACAGAAAGGGTGGGACAGTTCACATTTTTTACCATTAATGGAAATGACATTGCAACATTTCACTAAACAGAAGCTGCATTATTATTACCACAGTTATCTAAAATTAAACTTTGAAGAGACTCATGTCTAATAGTAGAGAAGCAAACATTCTGACATTCACAAAAGCTTCTGCTAGTGCAAAACAATGTATATGTACAGATGAGAAACTGGGTACAAAATATGTACCTGTGATGTGATAAATAATCACATCATTTGTTGTTTGTAGGCATTTTAAGTATTTAATGTTGAGAATAAAATGTTTATTTTAGATTTAAGGTAAAATGGTCAGTTAAGCACCTCCAAATTTCACATTTCACAACACCGAATTATAATGAGGATTGGAAAAGGGAAAGGACAAAAGGCACAAATACCTATGGCATCAAGAATTTCCCTTATCACAGAATGCCATGCTTTGCATGTTAGTGTTCTGAGGTCAATAAAGCCAATGTCATCTTGCACTACATGCAGCCTTTCTTGAACACATCCATATTGAAAGGAAGGGCAATGAAGTTAGATCCTGTCTCTACTTCAGTAGACCTTGTAGGGGCATAAAACAAAGAATTGTTCCTTTACTGTCCCCACTAAACCTATTTAAGGTTTTGAGCTTTTTTTTTTTTTCTTTTTTTTCCTGAAAAGGAAATAAATTAAAGTACTTTGTAACATGGTTCTTTCACACACACACACACACACACACACCAAGAACCACCTTTGTATATCTGTATTCTTGTAGTCAATTTTTTTATGAAGATCAGAGCTGGTTAGTACTTAGAGGCCTCTTGTAGATGCTAAAATATAGGGCACGAACACCATCTCCTTAGCACACATCACTTAATCATATCAGTATGGACTTTTTTATTCAGCTCAATTGACTCTCCTCTTAAGAAGGAAAACAGCTTTCCTCAGATCTTTAATGTTTTCAAACCTACTGGGACCACCACCCATATGCCATCAAAAAAGACTACTGTGGCACTACTATTGAATAGCTATCATGAGTCCACTGCAGTGCTCTTTAAATAAGTTTGTTATTTATTACTTGTGTACCCAGTAGGAACAACAACAAAAAATAAATATAAATAAATAAATGAAAATGAAAATTGAAAATGAAAATGAAAATGAAAATGAAAATGAAAATTAAAATTAAAATTAAAATTAAATAAAAATAAAAATAAAAATATAATAAAAATTATTTAGGATAAAGTAGATGGTAGACTGGCTTGTTCAGTTGGTGAAAAAATGAGAGTGGATGAGGCAGAAAAATTGCATTTATGTTTTAAAATTAATGCACAGCAGCCCATTTCTAAGTAACAAAGGGAAAGGTGATAAGTGTTTGAGAGACCAACATTTTTTCCCAGTGTAGCAAGAAGGACCCATGAAAATAAAAGTCCCACTTGTCAATGATAACTCTAGAAGAAGGACAAAACTAACCTTGTTTACTAGCGTTTCTGCATGGAGTTTCAGTATTAGGCTTCAGCAGACTTTTCCCTTCAGAAAGTGTCCCTAAGATTTGGGTCACACAGCAATGGTTTCAACTAAATCAAAACTTAATAGCCCTTTCAAAGCAATCTATCTAAAAGCTTTGAAGAATTAAGGCATCTAAGTCAGTGAAGTATCCATAGGAACTAACTGTGAAGAACTGAGCCTGCATGGCAGTCCCAGAGGCTCACCAATGCCAGGAACATCATCTGGCTGCCTACAGCTCCCACACAGAGTCACAGCTTCTTCCTGAAACCAGTAAGTCAATGTGAGGGCTAACAGGATCTTTATTCTCAAATGAATATCAGAAAGGAAATGGAGAAAAAAAAAAAATAGATTTCCCCCCTGATGGATAGATTTCTGTGGATGAGATTTTCCCACAGCTTTACAAATAAGCAGTACCATATGTGGTCTTTCAGTTTGAAGGCACACGTTTGCCTTACAAATCTCGCTATCTGCTAACTGTTGGTTTGAACAGTGCAGCTAGGTATCTTTCACCGATCTCTATACTCTTAGCAGTGAATAGTGAAAGGATGTGACATTTATAGATGTTCCTATTTTCATGTGTTTGGACATGGGGATTCTATATCAAACAGATAGTAGCAAGCACACTGGGATTTGATTACAAGACATTCAGCCTGAATATTGACATTTCCCTTAAACCCGGGGATAGTCTAAACATCCTTTTTCCTCCTCACTTCTCCAGGTACCTAGACAAATTACAACAAGACTTTGAATCTTGAATTTGACGTAAGTCATTTCCCCATGACTCAGTCAGAGAATACACCAAATGAAGAGTAGAAAGCATCATTTTGTGGTCAGGATCTCGACTAAAAGTCATTTAATACCTTAAAACCTCAAGGTAACCTGCCATTTTCTGTCTCCCTTGCTCTATCTCAAACATTTATATTCTCAGGAGTAGAGGTAACTGACTTTCTGTACATGCATTTACAGACTGCACTAAGAAGGGACTTTGACTGCAGTGGTCAATGTGTATCTGGTGATACGGGATTATTATTTATTATACTTTTTCAGTTTCCAAATTGCTACTTAGGTTTGGAAAGCCATGTTTTCAAAGATAAATATGGAATTATTATTTCTGCAAGTTTCTTGTTGCAATTTGGAATGAATATGAAAATCAGTTACACCTCATTTTAAGTGTTACTTCCCCTGTAAATATATCTAATTCAATGAGATAAAAAAGAATCAGTTTTTACTACCTGATCATCAGTAAATCACAAAAGATTTGTTTTCATGGAGATAGCTGTTTCACAACATTTAATGGTATGCATTAAAATATTAATCTCTTGTAGACACAGTGATATCAGTGTGCACAGACAAGTGCATCACAGAAGATACCTGTTATCTTCATCATATTACTGAAAAGTTGAAAGTCATTATTAGTTCATTCTGTATTAATTATGATAGCCATTAATCACAATAATCTTGTTCATCATTCAGATTGCTTGAAGAATATCATTGCCTGGAAATTCAATGCTTTATTCCAGAAGGATTGAGTCACTTAAGGTGACTCAAAGACATTATTTTCATAGCAGTATATTATCTAATTAGCAGCTTGATTAATGGTTTATAACTTGAGCTATTTTCTAGGTTTCCACTTTGGTTCATGAAAAACAAACAAACAAAAAAAAAACACCATAGTTTTTGAAAAAAATATATATATATATTTATCTCTTATGAATATTTCAACCCAATGGGAAAAGTAGAGCCTTTTCAAAATAGATCACATCAAATTACAATGAGGAAAAAACATGTACATGTTTTGTCTTGGTATCCCGGCCAGAATATCTATTATATAATAACAAATATTTTACCCAGATTTAATTCTAAAACATGTAGGATATCTACTTAAAAAGAAGAATTCTGAAGATAAGTCCCAACCTGTTGTATGATAGGTAATGATGTATCTACTACATACTCACACTTCCAAGGAGAGTCCATCTCTTACATATTTCAGCTCTCAGTTCTCTGCAGATACTTCCCTACAAATTAAATTGTAAAGCATGTCATTCACTATCATATCAAGAAATGCTATGCTGTGTCCAAAAATATATTGGCAAAGAAATAGAAGTGTCTTTCAACAATACATGTGACAGGTGTGGATGGTACTCACTATAATAAGATTTGACAACTCAAATGGCACCCCAAGTACTTCAGAATATAAATACACTCTCTCTTTATTTCAATGCCATTTCTAGTATGGTTCTCACCTTTCTTTATTGCACAGAGAGACATAATGGATGGAATTGCCTCATTACAGTTCATAGATAAAATGTGAATCCTGAATTTCCAAGGTTTCTTACTCAGCACTAACACAAGCTTCAACAGTTGACATTATGTCATGAGTAAAATGACACCTTTCATCAGACAATCATCCATGATGAACTTGTGCCTCCATGTATTCCTGCTCAAGTCAATGTGATTCTTCTTCTGTGCATAGTTAAGCATGTAAATCTGTAGTACTGTGGCCTACTGGAACAAAATCCTGCTTCATAAAATTGTTAAAAGTCAAGCTGACAGGTCTTCTTTGCTTTTCTAAAATGTGGTATCAAGTCACTGTTATCAGAAATGGTGATTCCAAAATTTCATTGGAAGTGAAAGTGAAGCTGGCAGACAGCAGAAACAAGGTGGTATTTGAACCTCTGTGAAATCTCTGTCAAAATCCTTGGTTTCAGTGGAACAGGAATTCCTTCAACACAAAAAGGAGGACTAAAGAGAATCTCCATCGTTTACTGGATGCGGGAGGAAACAGTTACAAGAGATGAGGAAAAGGCTGAGGTGCTTAATGCCTTCTTTGCCTCAGTCTTTAGCAGGAAGAGCAGTTGCTCTATGGATACCCAGTACCTTGAGCTGGTGGAAAGGGATGGGGAGCAGAATGTGGTCCTTATAATCCACAAGGAAATGGTTGGCGACATGCTACAGTACTTGTACGTATGCAAGTCGATGGGGCCGGATGGGATCCACACAAGGGCACTGAAAGAACTGGCGGAGGAGCTGGCCAAACCACTTTCCGTCATTTATCGGCAGTCCTGGCTATCAGGAGAGGTCCCAGTTGACTGGTGGCTAGCAATCATGATGCCCATCTACAAGAAAGGCCGGAGGGTAGACCTAGGGAACTATAGGCCTGTTAGTTTGACCTCAGTGTCAGGGAAGCTCATGGGGCAGATTGAGTGTCATCATGCAGCACTTGCAGGGCAACCAGGCGATCAGGCCCAGTCAGCATGCTTTTATGAAAGGCAGGTCCTGCTTGATGAACCTGATTTCCTTCTATGATAAGGTGACATGCTGGGTGGATGAGGGAAAGGCTGTGGATGTAGTCTACCTTGACTTCAGTAAGGCTTTTGACACTGTTCCCCGCAACATTCCCCTCAAGAAACTGGATGCAGATGGCTTAGACTGGCATATGATTCGTTGTATTAAAAACTGGCTGGATAGCTGGGCCCAGAGTTGTGGTGAATGGAGTCAAATCCAGTTGGAGGCTGGTCACTAGTGGCGTCCCTCAGGGCTCAGTACTGGGGCCAGCCCTCTTTAATATCTTTATCGATGATCTGGATGAGAACATCGAGTGCACCCTCAGTATGTTTGCAGATGACACCAAGTTAGGAGCGTGTATTGATCTGCTTGAGGATAAGAAGGCTCTGCAGGAGGATCTGGATAGGCTGGACCGATGGGCTGAGGCCAACTGTTCAACAGGGCCAAGCGCTGGGTCCTGCACCTGGGGCACAACAACCCTAAGCAGAGCTACAGGCTGGGAGATGAGTGGTTGGAAAGCTGCCTGGCAGAGAAGGACCTGGGAATATTGGTTGATAGTCAGCTGAACATGAGCTAGCAGTGTGCTCAGGTGGCCAAGAAGGCCAGCAGTGTGCTCAGGTGGCCAAGAAGGCCAACAGCAACCTGGCTTGCATAAGAAGCAGTGTGGCCAGCAGGTCTAAGGAAGTGATTGTCCCCCTGTACTCGGCTCTGGTGAGGCCGCACCTCGAGTTCAGTTTTGGGCCCCTCACTACAAAAAGGACATGGAGGTGCTCGAGTGAGTCCAGAGAAGGGCAACAAAGCTGATGAGGGATCTGGAGAACAAGTCTTACAAGGAGTGGCTGAGGGAGCTGGGCTTGTTCAGCCTGGAGAAAAGGAGGCTCAGGGGTGACCTTATTGCTCTCTACAGATACCTTAAATGAGGCTGTAGCGAGGTGGGGATTGGTTTATTCTTCCATGTGTCTGGTGACAGGACGAGGGGGAATGGGCTAGGGGACCAGGGGAGCTTTAGGTTGGATATTAGGAAAAGCTTCTTTACCAAAAGGGTTGTTAGGCATTGGAACAGGTTGCCCAGGGAAGTGGTGGAGTCATCATCCCTGGAGGTCTTGAAAAGACATTTAGATGTAGAACTTAGTGATATGGTTTAGTGGAGGACTTGTTAGTGTTAGGTCAGAGGTTGGACTAGAGGTTGGAGGTCTCTTTCAACATGGATGATTCTGTGACTCTGTGATTCACACACTATAGCAAATCAGTAAGACTTACTGTGAACTTCAGGCATACTACGGCTTTGCAGAACACTCTGTAGTATTTCATAAAATCTCCCAAAGCATCTGCAAAAAATATTAAGTGACTGAAAAGGTCAAAAGTAAAAAGAGAAATGAGAGAGAGGAAAAAAAAAAAAAAAAAAAAAAGACATGCTCAGGCAGAAGACCAGATGTAAGGGTTGAAAACAGATGAGTTATACTTTTTTCACTACAAAAGAGCAATAAAGAGGAAATGACTGAGTAACCTTTTTTCATTTTCACTTACCTTGCAGCAGAGCTATAACAGTATGTTTCAGGTTTTGTACATAAGTGAAATTAGTATGATATAAAATGGAATTTATTGTAATTTGAATGAAAATCACAAGTATAAAACTTCTGTTCCAAATTTCTAAAGGTTAAAATAAAAACTGTCCAAAAAAAAAAAAAACAAAACTGAGGAGTACAAGCAGCCACATCCCTTTTAAGTCATACATAGACTGGAAAAAGGGACCACAAAATATGATAAGTGAAGCAAGATGTCACTGCTGAGATGCACTGGATGCCCTACTTGGCCTTTGCTGTCTTTCAATTATGTAATTTCCCTTAATGCTGTATTAAGGTTTTGAGGCAAAGATGAATTCCCCTAACAACATTTGCCAATCCTCTTAAGACAGAATAAACCCTCAAAAAATGCTCCCAGAATATTTTCATGGTTGGTAGAGGAGACGGCTCCAAAAGAAGGGCTTTCTTGTACCGTCTTTTTCCTGGACAAGGGCAAATCATGCCTGTCCAATTTGGTGCCCTTCTATGGTGGAATAACTGCATCAGTTGACAAGGGAAGAATGACTGCTGTCATCTACCCAGACTTCCGTAAGACCTTTGAGAAGGTCCCACATGACATCCTGGTCTCCAAATGGGAGAGAGATGGATTCAAAGGGTGGACCATTCAGGACCATTCAATTGGCTTGAATGTCACACCCAGAGAGTGGCAGCCAATGGCTCTACGTCCAGGTAGAGGCCAGTGATGAGTGGTATCACTCAGTGGTTTGTCCTGGGACTGGTACAGTTTAATATCTTTATCAACGACATAGACAGTGGGATCAAGTGCACTCCCAGCGAGTTTGCAGATGACACCATCTCTAACAGGTTGCAGATGACACCAAGCTGAGTGGTGCAGTTGATACAACAGAAGGAAGAAAAGCCTTCCAAAAGGACATTGACAAGCTTGAGAAGTGGGCCCAAGTAAAGTTAGTGAGGTTCAAAACAGCCAACTTCAGGGTGCTGCACCAGGGTTGGGGCAATCCCAGACATGAGTACAGACTGGGAGAAGTCATTGAGAGCAGTCCTGCAGAGAAGGACTTGGGGGTTCTGGTGGATGAAAAACTTGACATGAGCCAGCAGTGCATGCTTGCAGCCCAGAAGGCCAACTGCACCCTGGGCTGTATCAGCAGAGGAATGGCCAGCAGGTGGAAGGAGGTGATTGTCCCTCTCTGCTCTGCCCTTGTGAGGCTCTACTTGGAGTATTGCGTCCACATTTGGGGTCCCCAGCATGCGAAGGATATGGACCTGTTAGAGCAGTCCAGAGGATGGCTGCAAAGATGATCTGAGGGCTGGAGCACCTCTCCTATGAAGAAAGCAGAGAAAGCTGGGGCTGTTCAGTCTAAAGAAGAGAAGTCTCTGAGGTGACCTCATTGTGGCTTTTCAGTACTTAAATAGGGCTTATAGAAAGATGGAGAATGACTCTGCTTAATCAGATAATGATTGAGATATCAGATAATGAGGGGGAAATGTTTTAAACAAAAATAAAGGAGATTTATATTAGAAGTTAGGAGGAAATTCTTCACTCAGAGGGTGGTGAAGCACTGGAACAGGTTGCCCAGAGAAGCTGTGGATGCTCCATCCCTGGAGGTGTTCAAGGCCATGTTGGATGGGGCCCTGGGCAGCCTCATCTAGTTCGGTGGCATCCCTGCCCATGTCAGGGGTGTTGGACCTAGATGATCTTTAAGGTCCCTTCCAACATAAGCCGTTCTATGATTCTATTATTCTGAAACACATCTAAAGAAACATTTTATAAAAAGAGCCTTCTGTAGAATTTTAAAATCTCTGCCTGTTGGGAGCACAGGAGGAGAAAAAAAAGCCGAAAGGCATAAGCAGATGCCTGCAGCAGTGGTAGCCAGGCATAGCAGCAACTATCATTGCAGAGTGCTGGCAACACAGGGGTAGAGGGGCACAGCAGCATCTGTGACAAAAGATGTACCTTGTGGAGATGGATGGGGGGTAAGAAGCATGAGGGTGGTGGGGAAGCATCAAGGAACATGGACCTAGTTTATTATTATCAATGCACTAAATTCCTGGAATACTCTTAGAATAGCTCAGATGTATCCAAAATGTAAGGTTTTCTCATCCAGACATCTCTAACAGGTTCTCACAGAATGTCTAGCAAGACACTCTTACTGTTCACCCACTCTAACTTGTCTGTGCCACAAAATACCAACTTAGTCTAAAATATCCCCTCATCAATCTCTGTGATGTTCTAACTGCACTATTATGTGTCACAAGTTATCACAAATGAAGTTGAAAGGCAATGGAAGAAGAAAATAAAGGTCCTAAGGAGTACCACTGAGAAAACAAACAAACAAACAAAAGACGTTGTGAGGGGCTATGTGCCATACACTCCACAGGAATTGTCTTCAGGAATGTGACCTGATGCTGTGTCAACATCAACAGCAGATGAATCAATCTGAGGGTTGTGGGAGCCACTCCATAAAGAGGTTGCTTAAAAAGGGACATGTCCCTCTTTCTTAGTGGATGTGCTAGTTGTGGCTGGACCCAGATGGGGACTTGCAACCTGTTTCCAAGCTGAGGAGAGTTGACTATTTTTCAGCCCCAGGGAGGGACAAGTGAGTGGGTGAGGCCTGGATGCTGTATGAGAAGCTTGTGTTTGCCCTGTTTACAAGGAGACCATGTTCATAGTGTTTTTGTCACCGTAGGATGGCAGTCTCTCACTCCTCTCTTGCTCCTAAGAAAGGGCTGACCTGGGATACCTGGCGTGCAGGTATGTCTTTATTATATGAGATTGTCACGTGAGACCAGAGATTCATTTGTGATGGGAAGAGCCTGAAAATGTATGGATTTGCTGAACAGCTCACAGGTGTTCTTTATGGAGATCCATCCATAGGGATCTGATAGGTGCAGCTTCTCCTCCCTTATCTCTTTCTCAGGTGACACCTGTACATGGTGGTACTGAGCATTTGTCATGCTCCACATCAGGGTGATCCACAGTGTGCAAATAGATGTTCTGACATGCACCAAAAGGGCAGCTTCCTTCTGCCAGTTTCCTTCAGCCTGATGGTGCTCAGGAGGTGCTGGAGAGTCAGACTCTGAGCACTCAGAGACTCCTTTCAAAGGCAAATGAAAACTTCAGGGGTACCATGGCTGTGCAACATGGACAAAAAAACAGAATCTCCTTTGTTGCTGTTATATCCAAACATACACTCCTTACAGACACACTGTATCTGTGCCATGCAGAATTCCTCTAAAACCCCCGAGACTTGCACTGCTTTCATTACAAGAAATACAGCATAAATAATAGATGCCTTATCTTGAAATCAAGGGAATATATTTCAAGTGTGTCTTAATATATATTAATATATATTACTGAGATCTTCACAAAGGAACATTTAGCAAACTTTTTTTTTTTTTTTCTGTATTTAATAATTTTTGTATTACTTTCTCCTGAGAAAGAGAAAAGATGAAAATAGGTCGTAGAATGAAGGCAGTTATTGTACAGAAAAAAGCCTGATATTTTGTATTTAAATACATATAAATATATATTGTATATGTAACTGTTGATGCAATATCATTAATTTCCTTACCCTTACCATTGTGTGCATATTAGCTGGAGAAGATGTAAAATACATACACCCCCTACATGTTTCTCCAACCAACTAAGCAGCTGCATCCCAAATGAGTCATTCGCAATCCCTGCATCGTAGTCTGCAGCTTCATTAAAACAGCATGCAGTACCCTTCTGTAACAAGATGTGTGTTCTGCCATGGGCAGTAGAAACATTTTCCTTGTTGAGCATACTGCTACGCAAATCAGGAGAAATGAAATTCAGTGAGACTTGCTTTCTTTACTCCTTTATTACCACACATGTCTATTCCTCTTGGTCAACATGCTAAACCCAAAATTGAGAATTTCTTTGAATAAAAAATTGAACTGGAGAAAATATTGTATGCTATCCCTGGACCTGTTAAATTTGTAACAAGCAAGTGATGAACAAAAACTTTGATTCATTACGTATTCTATGAGAAAAAGAATAATTTATAAATTCCAAGTAATGTTATTTCTTCTGTAATAGAAAAATGAATCATCAGCTTTTAATTTTCCACCATAACTATTTAAACTCTTTTAATAAGAGTTTTGTCTGTTTCTGGAGGTGTCCGGCAGTGTCTGATTGAAGTTCTTAAAATATACAATTACACTACTAATATATCAGTTAAAAAATTGCACCAGGCTAATTGCTTTCAAGTTCAATTCACCTCTTAATTCGTTACAGTTGTTATATTACTCCCTAAGTTTCATCTCAGATGTTACTGTATGTCCAATTATGCTTCAGCTACTGGATTTAACAGTATATGCTTCACAGAAACAAGTAGTTTACAGGATTTCCCTAGCTGAAAATCACTAAATTAATAGCCACCAATCACAACAGTGGGGTGTGTGTGAAAATTTGACTTTGTGCTAAACCTTGTTACAAAGCAAACTGATAATAAATAGATTTTGGGTTGCAAGCTATTATGCATTCTGGATGACCTACTTCTTGTTTTCCAGTGATAAAGTTTTAATGTGTATTTAATTCCTAAAGATATTATTCAGATTTTAAAGACTAATTAATGGAACACGGCTAATACAACTCACTCCCTGATATGGAAGATGTTGCAACATCTTTCCTTCAACCAGAAACTGGCGTGCGCTCCCTACACATACTATGTATCTAGTCTGGCCACCCTTCTGGATGGGTGATTAGGCAGGATTTGATATCTCTATATTTTTGTGTGTCATGCAGAAATGAGGAAGCAAAACTGGGCAGAGGCATTGTTTTGGATTAACATGGCAAGGGCTTTGTAGTAGGGGGACTGTAGGGGAGGACTGCGAGCAGAGCCTAGCAGCTGCCCCGTGTTAGATCAGAGCCAGCTCCAGCCAGCTCCAAAAGGGATCCACTGCTGGCCAGAGCTGAGCCAGTGAGTGACATTGGTTGAGCTCCTGGGAGAGCAGACTGATGAAAGGGAAAAAAACTGCTGTGTGACAACAGCTGGGAGAGACGAGTGAGAACCAGCCCTGCAGACCCCAAGGTCAGTGAAGAAGGAGGGCAGGAGGTCCCCCAGGCACGCAGCAGCAGTTCCCCTGCGGCCTGTGCAGAGGCCCCTGGTGGAGCAGGCTGTCCCCCTGCAGCCCATGGGTCCCACATGGAGCACATCTCCGTGCTGTAGCCTGTGGAGGAGCCCCCAGTGGAGCAGGTGGATGTGGCCTGGAGGAGGCTGCAGCCCATGGAGAGCCCCTGCAGGAGCAAGCCCCGGGCCAGAGCTGCAGCCCGTGGAGAGGAGCCCCACACAGGAGCAGGGGTCTGTGGGGAGCTGCCGCCCATGGGGGACCCGTGCTGGAGCAGTTTGGCCCTGACTGTTGAACCTGTGGTATGAAGCCATGTTGGAGCAGTTCTTGAAGAGCTTCTGCCTGCGGGCAGCCCCCACAGAATCAGTTCAGGAAGGATGGCATCCCATGGGATGGACCCCACATGGAGCAGGGCAAAGAGTGACTGTGAAGGAGTGCTCTGCAGGAGGATCTGGATAGGCTACACCAATGGGCTGAGGTCAACTGCATGAAGTTCAACAAGGCCAAGTGCCGGGTCCTGCACCTGGGGCGCAATAACCCCAAGCAGAGCTACAGGCTGGGAGATGAGTGGTTGGAGAGCTGCCAGGCAGAGAAGGACCTGGGAGTGATGGTGGACAGTCGGCTGAGTATGAGCCAGCAGTGTGCTCAGGTGGCCAAGAAGGCCAACGGCATCCTGGCTTGTATCAGAAACACTGTGACCAGCAGGGCTAGGGAGGTGATTGTCCCCCTGTACTCGGCTCTGGTGAGGCTGCACCTTGAGTACTGTGTTCAGTTTTGGGCCCCTCATTACAAGAAGGACATCGAGGTGCTTGAGCGGGTCCAGAGAAGGGTGACGAAGCTGGTGAGGGGCCTGGAGAACAAGTCCTATGAGGAGCAGCTGAAGGAGCTGGGCTTGTTCAGCCTGGAGAAGAGGAGGCTCAGGGGCGACCTTATCGCTCTCTACAGGTACCTTAAAGGAGGCTGTAGTGAGGTGGGGGTTGGCCTGTTCTCCCACGTGCCTGGTGACAGGACGAGGGGGAATGGGCTTAAGTTGCACCAGGGGAGTTTTAGGTTAGATGTTAGGAAGAACTTCTTTACCGAAAGGGTTGTTAGGCACTGGAACAGGCTGCCCAGGGAGGTGGTGGAGTCACCATCCCTGGAAGTCTTCAAAAGACGTTTAGATGTAGAGCTTAGGGATATGGTTTAGTGGGGACTGTTAGTGTTAGGTTAGAGGTTGGACTCGATGATCTTGAGGTCTCTTCCAACCTAGAAATTCTGTGATTCTGTGATTCTGTGAGTGGCGAAGATAAAGCACCAGCAACTGACCTCAGCCCCCGTTACCTGTTCCCCTGCACCACTTGGGGGGAAGACATGGAAGAGGGTGGATGGGGGAAAGGTGTTTTCAGTTTGCATTAAGTGTCTTACAGCTTCAGTTTGCTAGCTAGGCAATATATTAATCTCCCTATGCTGAGTCTGTTTTGCCCATGACAATAATTACTGAGTGATCTTGAGCCCTTCGCATCATATTTTCTTCCCCTTTGAGAAAGGAGAATGAGTTGTGGTGGAGTTCAGCTGCCCAATGGGGTAAAACCACCACAAGAAGATGCTGTGACCTGTCTTACAAGAAAAAATCCCAACATTGTAGAGATTTTGTTCATTGATCATGAAGTTCTGTATATTCTGTTAAAGTCTGTGAAGTGATTACATGCATGCAATTTGAAGGAAAAAGAAGACAAGTCATAAGGGTGGACAGTATGGCTATAATATGTACCCTAAAAATTAATTTTAGCTTTGGACCTTTAAACTAAATCTCTTAGAAGATGATGTTACCTTCTAATGAGAAAGTGGGACATCATAGCTCACCTATAATTACACAGAAACCTTTATCTTAGAACTTGATAAGCATAAGATGGAGTCCAGATGGTTAAGAATGCTTTTGTATTTTTAAAATATTTGATTCTTTTAATATTGTCAGCTTGTGATGGAAGTTTGACCTTTTACTGTGAAGAAACTCAACAAATAAGCCATTCTTAACCATCACAGACATCAACATAGTGTATTAATATTTCTCCATTTCTAACGTGTGTTAGAAAGCTTGTTACTGAAATATGACTGAGATCATAGTTTTGTAGCAGACCAGTGTGGGAAGATACTCCTGCTCTGGTAGAGCTATTAATAGCTTTGACAGTGGGGTATGAATAAGCTCTGAAGGGCATGGTATGCTTTCTTGTTCTGTGTTTGCACTGTACCTTGTGTACTAGGAGCTAAGCTGAGGATCAAAAGACTTCAGTGCACCACTGGCACAAGCAGTGAAGATAATTGCATTACCTTCAAACTCACAGTCTTTTTCATGTTTCTGTCTTCATTGTATTTAACATAAGGTGGAATTTATCTTGCCTAATTATAGCTAGCTAAATGTTAGGAATCAATTACAAGATGATTGCTCAAGACAGCCTGTAGTCAGAGAAGAAAGACAAGCACCTCAAAGACTGCAATTCTTCCCACCCTACTGTAGGAATCTGGACTGCAGTGCTCTGGAAATTTCCATCTCTCCTTTCCTCTCCTGAAATAGGACACCAAATGGCTATGTTTAAAGTGACTGCTATAATATAAGTGTATTCCCTAAGACTCTATTTTTTAACTTTCTAAAGCCATGAAAGAACTGTATTCCTGTATCTTTACCTTTCGTACCTACTAGCTTTAGAAATAACTTAAGTTACTTAAAATAGATTTTTCCCCTATATCTTTTGTATTTGATAACATAATTCCAATTCCATTTTCCATTCCTGGAATATTTTTTTATTATTTTTATTTTTTATTTTTTGTTTAGAAACTTTCTTCTCTACATGGCAACCAGATTCATAATGTTTAGAATAGTCTATTTCAAAGATGAAAGATCTTTATTAGTAACTGTCCCCTGAAATCTATTGCTAGGTCTTAGATTCAGTTAGTTATTATCAAAATGAAGCACATTATATTTTCCTGAAGCTATACAAGGGTTGGCAGTTCTCAAAGTTTTGTGGCTTGTCTAATACCTAGCACATTTCTTAGATCTCACTTCTTGTAACTGAAAGTAGACTTCCACTACACAACAATAAAAACAACTATTAAGAACTGTTATCTCTTTCCAATTCATGTTTTAATGATAACATTGAAAATTTTAGCTAAATATGTCAAGTGTATAAAAAAGGGGGAGATAAATAAAAAGAATCCAAAATTCATTAAGATAATTACTGTTGCAAGACAATTTTGAAACTGCTATGTAACATGATGCTCATGTTTTGAATATCGTGGTTTACTACACTATTAAACTTAATTCTACTCTGGAGTCAACAGTAATTTATTTAACGGGAGCTTTTTTTAGCAGTAAAATTGTGCAGAACAGTGCTGATCTCCATGAACTAAAGAAGGGCCTTCCAAAAATCTAGAGGCATTTTATAAGCTCTTTTCAAAAATCTCCTAATTCTAGAAAGCATAGTGGTCTGTTTTGTTTTTTCTAAGTGAATAAAGTGAATCCTTTTTTTTTTTTTTTGATGATGTTAATGTATATGATGATGATGTTAGTGTATAATAATAAGGTGTATAATGGTAATATAATAATAAGACTCAATGGGAGAAAGGAATGTTTTCACACTGAAGTGTGCAAATAATATTTCATCTGTTTTGTGGTCTGTAGTGAAAGGCCTGGTCCCACAGAGCTGAGTAAAAAGTTCTTAAGTGTTTTTTCATCTGTCATTGTACTATTGGTATAATCAAATCTGATCTTGGTATTTGAGATTGCAGGAAAATTACAGAATGGTCTTGCATATAAATTAATTTAATTTTGACATCTCATTTGCTCTTTGTAGACCTCAAAAATTGCATTAGGTATTTCTATTTCAATTACAAGAAAAAGTGAAATGTATTGATACTGGTTATTTGGTAAAGGCACCCAGTAAACTAAAACGTAAACAGTAAAAAGAATAACAGTAAATATTGCACATCAAAAGAGGAGATGGTGATTTTAATTTTTTTTTACTTTTTTAATAGAAGTCAAGAAAAGCAGCATTTAGTGTATACGTATTAAGTCACAGTACATATTAACAGACAGAATATCTGTAAAAATATTGGAAAACTGAAAGTTATCAAAAAGCTTTAAATTCTATAAATTTTTGATGCTGGTTCAATGACAACTAGGAACATGAGGTGTTTTTGTCCCCAACTTTTTATTTACAGCAGCACATTTTTAAAGTCAGTATCACTTACTTTTATAATAACCCTTATACATTTTTAGAAATATATGAAAAAAAAAAACATCCCACATCCTCCAAAATTTGAAAGCACCAAGGAACTTCGAAAAGTGACCTCAACTCTGTATGAGACCCAACAGAATGTGTTTTCCAATTTAGGATCGGTTGTTCTCATATTTTACCTTTTTTGACATTTAAGTCACTACAGCAATATTCTATTAAAATACGGTTTTAAAATATAGTATTGCAGAAGAAAGTGAAAAAGTGAGGAGAATATAAACTTTTAAAGAAATTTATATCTTTCTGAGACTTATTTTTCCCACAATCAGTATAGTTTTAAGTATGTAATGAAGACTGGGTAGTCAAACACATAATGGGAAAAAAAAAAAAAAGTTAAATGTTTTGCAGAAGAATGTCATATGAAGCGATATGAATGCTAGGTAACTTGGGTTGAAAAGCACAGTCTAAAACAAAAAGGAGTGATTCAGGAAAAGGAGAGTGAATAAGAAATCAGTATCACTTTTCAAATCCTATCCATGACTATTAGATTATTTAGCTCCTCTTTTTTTTTTTTTAATGTGGAGACTATTTGTAGATGTTAATTACAAAAAAATGTTGAAAATACTGATGATAGTAACTCTGAAAATGAGCTTGCATGTATTTACATTTGATTGCCAAAAAAGCGGGGGAGGGATAACAAAAGTCAGTATTGTTTTTAAAAATGCGTAAGGAGTAAAAGCACACTATGCTGTAATATTAGAGTGTCAAGACTGGGGTATTTCTGCAAGAATATATTTAATGGAGAACAAAAATGATCATGGAAGCACATAAAGATACCATGGCAAAGTGGAAGGCTTAGTTGTACAATCACATCAGATATAGGAAAATGTGTTTGATGCCCTGGCTACTTTTTGAAGCAGTCAGCTTCACCAAAATAATACATGAATGGCTTTCACTCTTCCTCCTTTCTTAAAAAAATGAAGTAAATATCTTCTCAGGATTTTCCTGAGCTTTTCAGTTAAGAAAACTTTAGTCTGTATGACCCACAATACCCAAACTAGAAGCCAAGTTTAAGCTACAAAGCTTGCTATAATATTGAAATATTTTTGTCTTCTAGTAAAAACTTTCTAGTAAACCTTCTCGTAAAGGCTACTTCAGAAAAATGGCCCAGGTTTATATTCATCTACATTTTCACAAAATTTCTGAAGTTGAAAGAGAGCAATTTAAGCAATAAAAAATTTCTGAGAAATACTTTATGGGACAAGCCACCAGAGGGAAGCACTAAACAGCTTTAAGAGACAGCATTTGAGCAAGGTTTCAGTCTTAAATGAAACACAATATTGCTAACATTTTGGGGTTTACCTTTTTGAAGAAGCTGTGACAGTTGGTAAAGTTTAATTTTTGCTTTAGTCTTTCTATGGATTCAGTTCTTAGCACAGATTATTCTCTTGAAGAACGAGTTATTTGTTATTCTCTGGGATTATTTAAATTATGCCTAGACTCTCTGTAATTTATCTCTAGATCAACAATAAAAACAACCAGTTGGTCTAAATAGGCTATTATTTAAATTAAATCAGATTTTTTTTACACAATGATGTCCAAAAAATTATTTTTTCATTTATGACCAAAAAAATAAAAATTTTGATTAGACAGGTCAGCCAGGAAGATTAAGTAATGGTATGAATTAAAGCAAAATACAGTATAAAGTAGTCAATGCATTCAAAGGTTAAAAAATAAAAATGAAATAATAAAAAACACCACCAACAACAACGACAAAATCACTTTCACTCAGTTTAAAAATTTCTTTGTCTGTTAGTACAACTTGACCAGAGAACATTTGAAGGCCACAACTTTATCGATCCTAAAAATGTAACAGACAACACTGTTTAGTCTTATATGACAGCAGATGGCACTCTATAACTATTGGCATATATGTATGTCTGCACATATGTCTACATAGATATGTAGACATAAGAACATGTCTACATATATACACATAATCACAAAAACATATTGCTTTGCATATAGTGAGACCTTGGAAAAGCCTAAGTCTATAATGCTGTTTTCCACCAAAATACATTTGAAGTACAAAATGTCTCTATGTGAGATTTTAGAAAGGTTTTCAAAATGGAAAACCATATGCAGCAGATAAATATATTTCTAATAATCTTGCTTTGTCCTTTGCTTGCTTTCATGTCATAAAAGTTACCCTCCTTAAAAATAAATGTATTGCTCTTTGCTGATATAAAATACAGAACTGATACACAAAGGGTTTTGTTGTTTTGTTTTGCTTTGTTTTGTTTTGAAGGAACACATTGGCATATTAACCTAATATTTACTAGGGATCCAAAAAGTACTTAAGATATTAGTATTAAGAGGAAAGAGAGGAAATATGACACTATCCACTGCAGTTATATTAGCATATGCAAGAAATATGAAAATGCTTTTATATGAATGCTATGTCCTCATCTTGGAATTTTGGCAAGTTTTAGTTTCTCTTATTAAAAGGAAAAAGAAAGGAAATGAATGAATGAAGCTGAAGAAAGCTGAGAGAACAGTAATTACTCAAGACAAGAAGCAACAGTGATGATAGGAAAATAATGCCACTTGTGAATAGATTGTTACTGGATGCCAAATTACACTATTATTTTTCACAGTTGTGGGTGGTTTTGCATGAATAAGGACTGTAGTCTTAAAAAACAATGCATATACAATACATATGTTTGAGCAAACAAGACTGTTGAGATAATTTGGAGCAAGGTCTATAATCTGAGGACCAGGACTAGCTCTCTGTGACATAAATAGTCCTGTACTCCTACTGGCCAAGAGAACTGGCCAGTTCTTACAGTAGTTGTGTTACTGCAAAAATAAATTAACATCAATGGTTACTAGGAGATTTTTTTTTTTTCTGATTATTCCGGTTTTCAGAAATCTGTTAACCAAAGAGGCTGGAGAAGCCTTCTGTAAACTACTGAAGGCCAAATTCACCAAGATTATATTTCAGAATGGAATTTAGAACAGCTGTGTGTCTTCAGTAAACCAAATGTGTAAGGACACATGCTTGCATCTAGGTACATCTTTTATCTGATCCATAATTATGGGAAAACATACGAAACTGCTAAATGGTCATGTGATCACTGAGGGTCTAAGTCAGACCACCATATATGCCACTTCTCTTTGGGGTGATATTGCCAGACCCCCATCAAGTAAAGGCAAATTATATGTATCCTGACATCATCTGTTAGGTTGGGAACAAACTGTAGTCAGATGTTCACCTAACTGTATACTATTAAATAATCCCAGAAATAAGATAAACATAATAGGTGAAAAATTTCTAGAGCTCAGTCTGCTTCCTGGCCTAACATGTCTGTTGGAGGCATAAGCAAATTTTGTAAATTTAGGACTAGATCTAATGAAGGATTTAAGCATCCAAAATTTGAGTTGGGTGACTAAATCCTTATGCAGTCCCAAACAATGACTTTGGATGCCCCAGTTCCATTGCTCTCCAATCACAATGGTGCACAGTTGACAAATACATAGCTTTCCCTCAGTGTTGACTTAGATGAGAAGTTTAATGCATGTCTGGGCATGACACTCTGCCATCTGCATATCTAGATGGATATGCCTTGGCAAGCATTCCCTTAGCACATACAAGCACAACCCAACTGGTACAAGACGACAGCAATTCTAATTGTTGGTACTATCTTCTCAAATGTAGTTCCTAGCCTCATTTTATTACTGTGGAATTGCTGGAATATTCATAACAAATTGAGACACTTATTTTTTGGAGTACAAAAACACACACACACACACACACACACAAAAAAAAAAAAAAAAAAAAAAAAAAAAAAAAATCAGGATTGATTGGGTTGGAAAAAGAACAAAAAATAAGAAAAAAAAAAAAAGGAAGTAAAATGTACAAATGTGGTTCACAGCATAATGATTAAGACACTGGCAGTATGTGAACTAGATCCTAATCCTTCCAAGAACAACATGTGCATAATTTTGCACAGTGATTGTTCTTTAAATCCTCATAAAGCCTTGGATGAGAACCCTAGATGGCTGCCTCCAAGCTAGAATATAGAAAAAACAGTCTTGCTTTGTGTTTTGTCTTACTATATTTATAGAACAATAAATTTTGCATTCTTTATGCACAGGAATACTGCTTAAACAACAAGACTATAAATGTTCCTTTTCTCTTCCATAGTCCATTAAAGTGCTCATAATGGTCTATTATAGTAGAACTGAAAAATACAAAAGTTGTAGAAAATACAGGTATGCATCTTGTTGGATAGACGAGAGGATGAAATAAGCCTTTTCCTGCTGTGAGGATGAGTGCTTAAATTGTATCCCTAGGAGAAACTGCTTATCTAGCTGTCTTAGGACAAAGTCAACTCCTTTTCTATTTTTGTGAAACAGCCATTGAGCTGCTCAGTATTGCGACAACATTGCTACCTATGGAGGAAGGAAGAAGAATGTGTCTGGACAGTCAGAGATGTGCTTGATTGGTGTCTCAGTGTCAGTTTTGGATGTAATCATAGAATCATAGAATATCCCAAGTTGGAAGGCACCCATAAGGATCATCAAGTCCAACTCCTGGCACCACACAGGCCTACACAAAAATTTAGACCATATAACTAAGAGCTTATTCCAAATGCTTCTTAAACTCCAACAGGCTTGTTCTGTGACTATGTCCCTGGGGAGCCTGTTCCAGTGTGCGACCACCCTCTCAGTGAAGAACCTTTTCCTGATATCCAGCTACCTACCCTGTTGCAGCTTGACTCCACTCCCTCAGGTCCTATCACTGGTCACTAAAGAGAATAGATCCATGCCTGCCCTTCCACTCCCCCTCATGAGGAAGCTGTAGACCATAGAGCCAGCAGTGTGCTCAGGTGACCAAGAAGGCCAACGGCATCCTGGCTTGTATCAGAAACAGTGTGACCAGCAGGGCTAGGGAGGTGATCGTTCCCCTGTACTCGGCTCTGGTGAGGCTGCACCTTGAGTACTGTGTTCAGTTCTGGGCCCCTCATTACAAGAAGGACATCGAGGTGCTTGAGCGGGTCCAGAGAAGGGTGACGAAGCTGGTGAGGGGCCTGGAGAACAAGTCCTACGAGGAGCGGCTGAAGGAGCTGGGCTTGTTCAGCCTGGAGAAGAGGAGGCTCAGGGGCGACCTTATCGCTCTCTACAGATACCTTAAAGGAGGCTGTAGTGAGGTGGGGGTTGGCCTGTTCTCCCACGTGCCTGGTGACAGGACGAGGGGGAATGGGCTTAAGTTGCACCAGGGGAGTTTTAGGTTAGATGTTAGGAAGAACTTCTTTACTGAAAGGGTTGTTAGGCAGCCTGCTGCCTAACAGGCTGCCCAGGGAGGTGGTGGAGTCACCATCCCTGGAAGTCTTTAAAAGACGTTTAGATGTAGAGCTTAGGGATATGGTTTAGTGGGGACTGTTAGTGTTAGGTTAGAGGTTGGACTCGATGATCTTGAGGTCTCTTCCAACCTAGAAATTCTGTGATTCTGTGTGATTCTGTGATATGTCTCCCCTCAGCCTCCTCTTTTCCAGGCAGAACAAACAAAGTGACCTCATCTGCTTATGTCATAGGTCTTCCCCTCTAGGTCCTTCACCATCTTTGTAGCCCTCCTCTGGACACTCTCCAAAGGTTTCACATCCTTTTTGTACTGTGGTGCCCAAAACTGCACACAGTACTTGAGATGAGGCCGCTCCAGCACAGAGTAGAGCAGGATGATCACTTCCCTCGACCGACTAGCAATGCCATGTTTGATGCATGCCAGGATACGGTTGGCTTTCCTGGCTGCCAGGGCACATGGCTGGTTCATATTCAGCTTGCTATCAACCAAAACCCCCAGATCCCTCTCTGGGGACTGCTCTCTAGCTTCTCATCCCCCATTGTGTTGCCCTTTCCCAGGTGCAGGGCCTGGCATTTGCTCTTGTTAAACTTCATGCGGTTGGTGACTGCCCAGCTCTTTTTTAATCTTCATGCTCTACTTGTGTACAGTCTTTTGGGTCTTTCACATACAAGGCCTTGAATGTTGAATGCTGGGAGTGAAAGCAAACCTTCTTTTTGTTTGATAAAAACATTTGGTAGTCAAAAGTCACTGACAGCAATAAGCTGTAAGCAATTCGTACAGCTTGGCAGCTGCTCTGTGTACAGTACATTTCAGGAAGGAAGGGGACAGAAGCACAGGCATGTTTCCAAGAAAACAGATAAACTGCTTTGGTGTCACTGACTTAGAGAGTGGGTTAGTTGTTCTCTAAAAGACTGGTATCACTGATTACTTTTACTTGTCCAAAAGAACATGCATGTATTGCTAGCCCACCTCTAAAAGTATAATTCAGTTGGTCTTACTCTCCTCTAGGAGTACAACAAAGAACTTAGAATAGGTTTGGGAGTTTACTATTTAAATGATTCAAAGTATTCTCCTGTTTTACGGCATGGTGTAAACCTAATTTAGGGATTACTGTTATGTTGTTTCTCTTTCTTTAGATACACTATTTATCTATATATTTAAAACTTTATAAACTTTATTCCAATGGAGAAAAGATAGGCAGATTAGATTATAGCAAACTAACATTTTTTTTCACTGTACCAAGCAGAAAAAGCAGCATTAATTGGATGACAGATTAAAAGCAAGTTAGCAAAGTTGTGGCATGAAGAGGGTAACTGGAAATTGAAAATTTGTTGGATTTACACAGAATCACAGAATTTCTAGGTTGGAAGAGACCTCAAGATCATCAAGTCCAACCTCTGACCTAACACTAACAGTCCCCACTAAACCATATCCCTAAGCTCTACATCTAAACATCTTATATTTGATTTAAAAAATAACATTATATAATCAAAACAAAAGATGACAGGTTTACAAGATCATGATATGAAATGTGTATAGCTGTGTCTTACATAGAAAAGGAGGAACACAAATTGCAGTATTTGATGGTACTGAGGAAAAAAAAAAAAAAAAAAAAAAAAAAAAAGTAGTATCTCCTTTTCAGTAATTCCTAACTGAACATGCTCAGGACTTACTTGATGAAAACAAGTAATTTCTTTGTCCAAAGAAACACAAGGAAGTAAGGGAAAAAAAATAATTGATAAGATTTACTGTAAGAGTATCACATGCTTACTAAGCTAAGGTGTGTGTAATGATTCTATTTAACTTCACTTTTTCTCTCTCTTCCTTCCACTTCTGATGGAGATTGATTGGTACAAGCTTAAACTGATAAATTCCCTGATAAACTCAGGGAATTACAACACTGGGTCTTAAGTCATCTCACTTGCATTAGTTTTATATTGTAATTGCATCAACTTCAGTGAAGATATTTCTGTTTTACACTGATACAATGCAGTTGGTATTTTGGTTAAGGAATCTCCTTACATGAAATGTGTATATTGTAATTTTAAATGCTTTAATTATCCTTGTTAAATAAATGTTGCTGCAATAAGGAAAATAGTATTACTGTTTGAGAATATAAAAAGAAAGTCTAGTAAATATGAAGAAGAATATACACAAGTAAAGGAAACCACTAGGAAACTTCCAATAAAATGAAGAAAATAAGGCTTCTACTTCTTTCCTGTGTCTAAGAAGTAGTTCACCCAGAATTAGTACGTGTTAAGCTCTACAGAAAGCTATGGCAGATAAGTCATTGAATGTGGGACATGAGTTATTACTGTGGAAAATGTTAATGGATACCATAACATACCAAAATAGAGCTGTTAGAAACCAGTGGATATGTTAATTAAATGCCAAAGAATCAATAGGTGTATTCACACTGTCCTGCAAGAGTGCCTTAAGCTCTTCCCTCAAAGCCAAATTCCTGAATATCCTGTGCTTTCTTTAACCACAGCAGTGAATGTTACAGTATGCCATGTGATAAACTTATGAAGGACTATAGGACTTTCTGCTTTGGTGAACACTTTAGAAGATCTTAAGCTTGTGAGAGCCTTTGGTGAGAACATCCTTGCATCCACAGCTGCAACATGAAACACCACATCCCTGTGCCACTCTGAGCAGTATTCTTCTGTGGGATGGCCAGCAAGCACAGGTTTTTGCAAGCTCCAACCAAGATAAGTCAGCAGCCTCAGGAGAGTGCAACCTTCCTGCACAGAGTTCAGTAGCAGCAGCACACTCCCTTTTCTGTCCAGTTCCCAACACCAAAATTTTTGGAAAAAATATCTCACAACCACTTTTTTTTTTTTTTTTTCTGTTGCAATAGCAGGATGATAGTGTCATAGCAGTCACCTTGTACCAGAACAAGCCTCTTTGCTTGCCTTGGTAGAATTGTTCTCTTGACAGAGGCATCTAGCACCAATGAGCAGCACATTTGTCTACCTAGAAATTTAGTAGAAAACTTCCAGGGTATTCATATAGCAATATTCTTGGGGATCTAAATGTCTCACTGACCTCTTCAAAGGAGAAATGCTTACATCAGTTAAAGAGAAGAACACTTGTGAATTTTATTTTATTTATTTATTTATGTTTGTATGGCCTATTTATAAGGGGAAGGAAGAAAGTGAGGTGAATCCCTTTATGAGGATGTAGAGCACACTTCTGAATCTCCAGTTATCGAAGGAGAAGTCACTGAAACAGTACATTCCTAGAATTGTTCTTGGCCCTGGATTTTATCCATTTTTCTCCTTATTTTGATCCCCAGATGAGTTATATGGAATGGTCTCCAGCACTACACACCCATCTTGGGTATGGAAGATGGTCTGGAAGGTCAAAATATGTCTGCTGAGCATCTTCTCATCTGTGCGGCTGCCACGCACCACTTGAGGACAAAAGTGACTTCAGAAAAGAATGACAACTAAGCCACTGATTTTCAAAAATACAAAGCCTTACACCTGCATGCCATATTCTTATTCTAACAAGTCAGTGAAAGAGGATCAAGAAATGGAGGCCCTACAAAGCTCCCAGCAGAAGGACACCTGGAACACAATCAGGATGAATGGGTACAGCTGCAATGTAGATATGTAATAACAAAACATCATGAGAAGAAATATCAATGTATTCTTATCAGTAGTCCTTTAAGAAACAGCACTCCACCAAACAGCTTGTTGAACTTGATGCATAAATCTATATGAAGAGAAGGATTTCACAAACTGGTTGACAATCTAGTATCTTGGGTACTTTGAAATACAAAAATGAAAAGTGACCACACCTCCTGGGATCAACCTAAGAGCACATTTGGTCCTTCTGCATCAGTTGTAAGCACTCCTGATAGATCACTTTGATTAATAGTAATGTGGTAATAGGTGAAGGCTTCCGTTTTTCTGTCCTTTGGCAAGGAAAACAAAGAAACAATTAAGGGAGAAGATGAGAGACAAGAAATAAAAACAACTCATCTTTGATTCACATTTATTTTAAAGTGCTTTTTTTTTGGACTAATAAATGTAAGGAAACAGTACCTGATGAAAGAAAACTACTTGACTCTTATGATTCTCTGTCCCTGAATGTGAACCATGAACAAAGATTGTGAATTTATGCAAGGTCTCATTAAAGCTTTGTTAAAAAGATATTGGAGAGGTATAGTAGTTCATGTTAGTTGGTTATAAATGTAGCTATACTTATAATAATCTAAAACTAAAGTCATGTATTTATTACATGTATTTATCTCTTCTGGAAGTAGCAATGCCTGTGAGTAAATTCATAGTTTTACCAGCTTCTGGTTTCTTAGAAATACTTCATCTGTACATGATAAGCTTACTCTGTAAGGGAAAATACTGGTATGATTTTATGGCAACCTAGAAACAGTGCCTAATGCAAAAGTCATTAGCAAAAGGACATAACTCTGCATTCACTTTAAATGCCTGTTTTTGAGATACTCTGAAATTCTGCTTACTTCATTTAAAAACCTGGCACTATGTGGATTGAAGTCAGACGTTGTGCCTACTACTGTATTTACTTATTTACATTTCAAATTACAGAAATTTCAGCTCCTCTTGCATAATGGAGATACTAGCTGTAGGTAAATGTCCTGATTAAGAGTGATTTTGATAAGTCAACATTATTTTTTATGTTCCTTAAGGAATAGCAAATTTCATCTGTATCTGTAAGTAGCAAAGATTTTTCTGAAGATAGCGGTTATTTTTAACAGTAGTTAAATAGATTGTGGCTTTGTTCACATTTTCTGCAAATTCTTACTGAGAGGCTTTGTTAAGCTAAAGCTAGAGGAAAAAAAAAAAAAAAAAAAAAAGTTATAGCACTGTACCAGGAAACTTGTTTGAAGACTATTTTCAAATGGCTATTTGAACCTGTCACATATTTATACTTTAAGAGCACATAACCCAATTTTCTTTTCTTTAACAGGTAACCTTTGTTTCTTTTTGATAAAGACATTGTGAAAGAGCTTTTGCTATTATTCTCTAAAGGCTTTCATTCTCTGCTATTGTTAAACCATAAAAATATCTGTAATGTCATATAACTCCTGTGGAAAGACTCATTAATAAGTTTTTGCCTACATTCACATTTTACTGATTAACGTTGAAAATAAGGGTTGACATCAGATCTTCATATACACGGTTTTCCAAGTATTTATGTGTATAAAGGTGTTAAAAAGAAACCATCACACAAGATATTTTTCATTGATACAAATAAAAATTATGTATACCTGTCTTAGATTAACTGATTCTTTTTTTCTTTTTTCTTTTTTCTTTTTTTCTTTTTTCTTTTTTTTTTTTTTCAGGGGGAGGGGCTGGTTGTGTTGTTTATTTAGTTAGTTAATTGAAACTCTAGAAAAAAGACATATTCAGAAAGAAAACATTTTTTTCATTATAGAAAAGTTAAGCACTGCTCATTTGCCATGCCTTCCATAAACCCATTTTGTTAATATGAAACAAGAGGATGGGTCCCTTTTTCATATAATTTTTCAGGCCTCTTCTGTGTGTTGTAAAGAAAGAAAAAAAAAATAGACTCCTTTATCTTCAGTCTCTTTGTAGACAGCCTTTACAAATTTATACTAGATTTAACTTTTTTTTTGCACCGTAGTTCACAGTATTTTATTATAGTGATTTGTTTTCCTAATAATTTCAAATAAAATGTGAAACATGGATTATCTTTATCACTTATTTCACATACATGGCATGAATTATGGTTTTATGGTGCGTGTAAAATGGTAAACTGATTTTCAGAACCACAAAATTGATTGCATCTCTTAGGTATGAGAGATGGTAACAAGCAAACTGAGCTTCACTATCCCCTGTGCATTTGAAGAAGCAAGTCTTCCCTGGTAGATAAATACAGTCATAAAGGGAAACCTGAAAGGGAAAACTGGCCATCCAGTTTGCATCAACTGCTCTGCAAGAGGGTATCAGTGAAAGAAGTTTTGAAATCAGTTCGTAATATTTATAAAAACAAATTAGCAGGACCAGATGATACCAAGTTAGGTGCAGATGACACCAAGCTAGGTGCGTGTGTCGATCTGCTCGAGGGTAGGAAGGCTCTGCAGGAGAATCTGGATAGGCTGCACCGATGGGCTGAGGTCAACTGCATGAAGTTCAACAAGGCCAAGTGCCTTAGCACCTGGGGTGCCAAGCAGAACTACAGGCTGGGAGATGGGTGGTTGGAGAGCTGCCAGGCAGAGAAGGACCTGGGAGTGATGGTTGATAGTCGGCTGAATATGAGCCAGCAGTGTGCTCAGGTGGCCAAGAAGGCCAACGGCATCCTGGCTTGTATCAGAAACAGTGTGACCAGCAGGGCTAGGGAGGTGATCGTCCCCCTGTACTCGGCTCTGCTGTAGGCCGTACCTCAAGTACTGTGTTCAGTTTTGGGCCCCTCATTACAAGAAGGACATCGAGGTGCTTGAGCGAGTCCAGAGAAGGGTGACGAAGCTGGTGAGGGGCCTGGAGAACAAGTCCTACGAGGAGCGGCTGAGGGAGCTGGGCTTGTTCAGCCTGGAGAAAAGGAGGCTCAGGGGTGACCTTATAGCTCTCTACAGGTACCTTAAAGGAGGCTGTAGTGAGGTGGGGGTTGGTCTGTTCTCCCATGTGGCTGGTGACAGGACAAGGGGGAATGGGCTTAAGTTGTGCCAGGGGAGTTTTAGGTTGGATCTTAGGAAGAACTTCTTTACCGAAAGGGTTGTTAGACATTGGAACAAGCTGCCCAAGGAAGTGGTTGAGTCACCATCCCTGGAAGTCTTTAAAAGACGTTTAGATGTAGAGCTTAGGGATATGGTTTAGTGGGGACTTGTTAGTGTTAGGTCAGAGGTTGGACTCGATGATCTTGAGGTCTCTTCCAACCTAGAAATTCTGTGATTCTGTGATATTTGCTTAAGGGATCCAAAAAAGCCAAACTGCTGAATTATACATTTCATGGGTTCTTTAACCATGATCTACACTAATGCCATCCACTGTCAGAGAGGAGGGAACAAATATAACATCAACTGAGGTAAACAAACAAAAAACAGCACTTCAAATAGGAATAAAAAGATCACAAGCCAGTGACTGTGGCTTTCAGTTCGGGCCTATGAGTAGAAACTTTATTATAGAATAGCTTTAGTAATCAAATAAATAAATGCAATATAATTGAGAAAATTTAATACATGAGAAGCAAATTAATGTCTCCCAAATCTAAGTTTTTTGAAGGAGTCAGCAATTATTTGGAGAAGGGTTTCCTTCTAACATTGTATTCTCAGATTTCCAAAAGCTCTTATGATGGTCTCTGAAGAAACTAAGCTGTCGTGGGGAAGTAGGAAGTTCTTTTAAAGATCCATACATAGTTGAAGAATATGTAGCAAATTATAAGAATAAATAGTAATTCACAAGAAAAAGAGTGGATTGTCAGGAGAGTCACATATGAAACTGTCTTAGGGACAGTTCCATATTCCAAAACATTCTGAAAAACAAACCAAACAATGAGACAAAAAAGCATGTAAACAATACAAAATAAACCTCAGTAGTTAAAACTAAAATTGTTCACAGTGGTCCACAAAAGTATATTTTAATGCTTAGTAGCAGAGTGATAAAATGGAAAATAAAATTTGTTGCCAATAATAAGTATACTGCATATAGTAGAAACAACCCCAACAATACTTACAAATGATGAACCGTGAATGAGTTTCCATTACTGAAGGAATAGATGTGTATAAGTTCCATTGATGTCTATGAAACACATTCATGAAATGCAGCCTCTATAAGACTCATGGCAAAGTTTGCACCCTGTGGAAAATCTCTGAGTTTTTCTTTCCTTATCCTCTTTCCTAAACTATCCTGATAACAGATGACAGAGAAAACATACAAGGCTGAAGGAACCCTTTGTCTGAAACTGTTCACTCACAGTTACAGAAAAGGAATAGTATGTTAATCTCTCTGTTTTAACCCCTCTGGAGCCATCATTGCCCTAAGGGCATACATAAGAATGGAGACACTCCTCCTTCTTTGTAATGATCATGGTAAAAGAGAGCTGCCTGAATTTTCCTCTGTGAACTATACAACATTCAAGCTCAGTCCAAACCTGTAAATTCTCCCTGATAGGATTTAATGAGAATAAAATTCACCATATTAAATGTCGAGCGCATTTGGCAATATTTCTGGTGCCACAGGTCTTACCTTTATGACTACTGATCTACTCAGTAGATACATAAATATTCACAAGAACACCTTGTAGAAAGTTCTCAGCCTTTCAGAAGGTCATACCAATAGCTAATTTTAAGATCAAGTCTGAATTTGTTGGTAATTTATTTGGTTTCAGAAATGCCTTTAGAGACCTGTGATGTAACACTACATATAGCTCTTTCTATTCTTTTTTTTTTTTTTTTTTTTCATCTTGAATTTAACCATTTGTTGAAAGTAAATGATAGGGATCAGCTTAATATAAGTTTCAAACTCTCATTATCAAGAAATAGTTCTATAGACAGAACTATGACAGAACTGGGTTTTTAACAAAACTTGGCTATGAATTTTGCAAATTTGTCTTAGAACACATCATAAATATAAGAAGTATGAGGCAGAATCTTTGAAGATTTGGAGAATTTTACGTGAGTGCGTTCATCTGATAGCTTTTATATCACAGTTTAAAAATCACATCAGAGCAATAGGCAGTGGGAAAAAAAAAAAAATCACCGTACAATGAGACCAAGATACAGGAAGGGAGAATGATGCAATGATTCAGAAATTATAACTGCAGATATTTAATGGTACCAGTAAAAATACCATCTCTTCATAATGCATCTGACTACTCACCTAAATGTTATTGGCAATGTTATGCACTAATGCACCTGCTAAGATAGTATCTGCACTAATAAATGATATAAAGCAGCTCGGAAGGCAGATGGTATGTCAATAGCTGCAGCCCTTACTAGTGAGTTAGAATTGATTCTTTTAGCTCCTATGAGCTCTACAGATATTACAACCCAATGTCTTACCTGTGGCTGCAAAAACCAATACTGTCTTGGAAAACTAGGCAGAAATATTCTATAGGTTTCTGTCCGAAATAAGCACTTGTATTTTAGATACAATGGACATTCCCAACTTTCCAGTTGAAATTTCCATATTTAAATGAGGTTATCACCCACTGCTGACACTGAAAAGAGCAGGATTCTGAGGATTTCCACATCTGAGGATGGAATCTGGAGACCTGTGAGAACCAGATAGACATTTGCCTATCTAAGAGCAGTCATTTTTATGCCTCTGATGAAAACTGTTTCCAGTGAAACCATCACTTTTGGCTCAGGGGGACTATGATGTTTCAGAGAAATAAAAAGTCCTTGGGTCCCCAGGTAGATCATCTCTCAGCAGGCACTATTTAAACTTTTCTTTCACGTGTTCATTCTCACTTTAAAAAAAAAATATTTTTATTTTAAACCATTTTAAAATTTGATCATACTAAGCAAATAAACTGTAGTTGAATAACAATGCAGAATGGAACTTGCATGTTTACAGACACACTGATCATCTCCTTGGTGCATTAACAGATTGATCCAAATTTGAAGGAAGATAATATATTTTAACTTATGTGTCTGTAGCCAGACTTTTCACGTATGTGTCTGTAGCATTCTTCTAGTCTATGCTAGTAGATATTCTCCTGGACATCATATTTTTTTTGTTTGTTTGTCTTGTTTTGTGTTTTTTGTCTCCAAACCCCAAAGTTGCTATTTATTCTTAGTTAAACATTTAAATAAAAGTAACCTTCCAGAACATAACATATAATAGTAGTGTTTAAGGCTTATATACCAGTCCTCTAAAAGCTGCTGCAAATGGCCCTTCATACAACTGACCATTGTTTCTGAGTCAGCACAGTAGATTTTTAGAAGTATTTAAGAATAAATTACATAGCATACATTTTTTTACAAACAAAATTACCTGTGGTAATGATCAGTGAATCAAAGGATAGTGGCTTTCTTATTAAATAAATAAATAAAAATAAATAAATAAATAAATAAATAAATAAAAAGTCTAAAGCTTTCTGAAGTTGGAAACAGGTATTAAAACTTAAAAGGCCAAAAATATATTGCAAAAGCTCCTTTGAAAATGCTATGGAATACCCTAAAAGTGCATGATAGAGAATTTACAGTAAAGCCTCTACAGAGTGGGTACAACTATTTATTACTTCAGTGATGTCTCTTTCACTTCAGTGAAAGTCTCTTTCACTTGGAGAAAAATATCACTTTTGTAATTTTATCTGTACCTTTTTAGTTGCAATATTAAATAAAATTGTTTTGCCATCTCAATATTATTCCTATTTAACTGTTAGTTTCATCTCCTATACAAATAGTGGAATTAAGAATATAATTTATTGGTAGAAAACATGATATGAACAAATAGGAGTACAAAAACTTTATAATTCTGTAAATAAAATAAAATGAAATAAATTTACTTTTTTTTTTTTTTTTTTGTTAATGTTATGAGCCTAAATCATCGAGGTCTGAATTCAAGACTAATTGAAAAATCTAGGTATTTTAGGTTTCTTGTACATCAGGGCTAAAAATCTCAGAGGCATGAGGTACTGAAAAATCTTTATTGTAAGAAAAATTTGACATTAAAAAAAAAAAAAAAAAAAAAAAACAGTGGAAAACTAAAAACAGAAATAAAAATGTGGAAACAAAGTAAATTTGGCTGCATTTTTACTGCTCTAAAGAGATAATTGTTGCTGGAATAAAACACAGTCTCAAGAAAACGAGTGGAGAATGACACCCATCATTCAGTCTTCTCAAAAATCTGGTCTCTTAGGTCCTTAAGTTAGAATCTTCTTTCACAGGAAAAGGTCAGAAATGCAGCTCTTCCAGTTTCTGGGCAAATACCAGATATTGGAAAAAACAAAGGGGGGGGGGAAGGAAAAAAGAAAAACCTTTTAACAATCATGTAGGAATTAAAGTGGTCATAACTATGGTCTTTGATCTGAAATAAATACTGCCAATGTCTCTTGTGCAATGAAAATGTCTACGGGATCTGTCACCCTGTGAAATTTAGGCAGGACAGTTTCTAGTCCCCTGGCACAGTGAAGTCTAGGGCTTTGTCCCAGATGAAGGGAAGGTTCCTACCACAGAAAAAACAGGCAGCCAAACAGTGTCTCTGAAGAGTCCTTAATGCTCTCTGGGATGTCACAGGACTGTAGCTGTCCTGTGCAGGCACTGCAGCCAGTCCCTGCCTGTGCAGTAAACCCACTTCTCTGGGGGTGCCTAAAACTTACTGGCTTAATGTGTAGAAATAAATATAATTATTTATTTCTAAATAAATGGTGTTGGGAACACCAGAAAACGTTCCCAACCTCTGAAACATGAATGTTTATACTATCAAATCATTAGACTAGTATCATGTGCAATTTTTCCTTTTGCCAACTAGCGTTCTCCCATAGAATTTCTAGGTACAATTCAGAAGTAAGCCTTTCCAATTTATGGTTTATCTGAGGGATCTTGAGCTGGAGAAGGAGAGAGTTTAAGAGCAGGAATAAGGACATTTCCCTCCATCCAGAAGCAGCCACTGCGCAATACATGCGCAATCCACCTGAAGCTTCCCTGTAGCAGAGGGCTCAGAAAGGAGAAGAAATGCAGAGTGGCTCTGACTAGACATGGCATGGCATGGATTTCTGGCATGTCCAGAAATCCCAACCATACCTCCAGCAGGGGAGCACATCTGAGACCTCTGGTCACACAGCTTCTAGGTGGGACGCATCAAAGATGCCAGTACCTCAAGAGGTCTTGAAATTCCTGCCATGTTCTTCAAAATTCCCCTGATCAGAGTTTCTACTAGAAAGAGATTCTGTTAAAAATTTAGGTCTACAGTAGCCCCATTTTTGTCAATCTACACTAATGACTTACATATTTAAGTCCACCTTTGTCCTGCTTAAACACTTCAGTCAGTATTTAGATCTGGCCTCTTGCTGCTCTGCTTGGATGTGTTGGCTCAGCAGCGTTAACAGGAGTAGAAAGCAATAAAAGTTTGTTTTTGTTTTAAACAGTGTAAGCCAATCTGCCCCAGAATACACACAGAGAGTTGTTACGCTGTTTAACAAGGTGCCATTTTTACATGGTCACTTTCTTAATAATAACTACATTATGCTGATAGATGTGCCAACTAACATAAGTTTTCTTTCCTCCAACTAAAGATCACACTAGATTTTCTCTGCCAGAAAATGGGATTATTTATATCTAGTAAGAACTTCTATGAACTAGTTAGTGTTGCCAAGTGCTTACTCTTTTGCTGCAGATGGCTATGTTAGGGCACAGTTACTGTTTTTAAAGTTACTTCTATACTTGAAAATGTACATTGACAAGATAATGCAAATTAGAAATAAGCCACAAATGTACTTCCAATGCTGCGGTCACCCAATTCACGTGGGAAATATAAGGGCATATTAAGACTTGCATGAGTAATTCTGCAAAAGAATTAGAGTGCTCAATTTATTAAAATAACACAGACACACAACACACAAATGAAGACTACTAATTAAGGGATCAACATTTTAAAACACCGAGATCTAAGACTAATGCTAAATGACTTGCAGTTTATTAAGTATCCCTCTGCTGCTGGTAGTGACTGATTCCCTACTCAGATATTTGGAAAAAATTGCATTCCTCTTTAAACTGGCAGAAAGAAACAAAGAATTACCATTGACAAATGTGCTCCAACTGCAAGTAAAAGACAGCACAGATATTCAGTGTATGTGCATGCACCAGATTTATCCAAATCTGTTTAATCTAGGAGGGCAGAAAAAAGAAGCATTTGAACAGTAATTTAGAGTGTGATGGCAGAAGAACATACCCAGTACTAGCACTCAAATACCACTTCTCTAAGGGCAGAGGAAACTTGCATGGCTTGGGAATACCAGCATTTGTAGGTAGCCAACAGCACATAAGGCAAGCATTATATCCAGCTGCTTTCAATTCCCTTGCTCAAACAACCAAAACCTCATTCATAACAGGGGAAGCCTGTAGCAGGAATCCAGGATAAGGTGTAATCTCAGGCCTCTAGTTTTGCATGCAGCAATAAGCTTTTTATACTCTGCTCTGGTTAGCATCATGATTGTAAGGGTTAGATACTGTATTTTTCATGGTGTGTGCTGGTAAAAGGGAAGAAATTATTAATGGACATTTCTGAAAGAGAATGACTGAGGTTCAAGCTGGATGTCAGGGAAAAAACTGTCCTGGGAGGGCAGCATGGCATTGGCAATCACAGAGATATCCATGCTTATAGGTTCTTGACAATCTTTAGGGATTTCCAAAACTCAGCTAGACAAAGTCAAGGTTGACCTGATCTATTTTAGACAAAAGCCCTGCATTAATTAAGCTGTTGTGACATACTTTATTTGAAGACTTTAATAACTAAACAGCTAATAAATGTAATACTTGTTTTATGCATTTTTTTTTTCAGAGACGCAGGAGCATGGGATAAGTCCTTAGAGTAGGTCTCAACAAATATGTGCTTATGAGAGCTGATCTCTCTGCAAGTGAGTAACAGCAACAGTTTCCTCATGTTCTTGGCTGTTCATGGTAAGTGCTCTGCACACTGAGTACAACCTGTAGCAACTATTAAACTGTGTCTTGAAAAACAAAAATATATTGTCTCCCTGTCATTTTTGTTTTGTTTCAGTTTATAATCACGTTATCTATTTGACTGCTTTCTGTGGCTTGTCCAACTCAGCTGATCTTTTACATGCAGTGTAGTATCATTTTCTTCTTTGAATCCCTTGATCAGCTCCATTTATACTTTGACATCACGTTCAAGAGGCTTATACCTACCTTTTCCTATGCTGTACTATTCAGACTGATCTCTATTTTCTTTCCTTTCTTTTCAGTGCTTTTTGCAGTCCCAAAGTTATTTCATTCTCCCAATCCTACTGTTTCTATCAGTTAAAAGTCACCAGAAACATTTATTTTTCTTTTTATGTTTCTGCCTTCTTCCTTGCTCTGTTTCTATTTCACCCTTCTGTTTTTATTTTATTTTTTTTCCTCTCATTGTGTATGGAAATTATTTAGGCAAGAAATTACTTTGAAAAAAGGGTTTATTCTATCTGTGACTCAGGGTTAATACAGTTGTACCTATAAAGACAGGAATAAAAGTTAGGTGGCTCCTTATCTGTCTATGGTTTTCACTAAAGTATGTTCCATTTCCAACCAGTACCTAGAAATTTTCCATATAACTGTTCCAGATATATCTCCCCTAAAATATATTTTATGTAAATTTGAAATTTCATGACATTTGTGTTTGCCTTAACAACAAATCTACTGTCTACTGTGTTCACACTTGAATGTTATATTAAAAAAAAAAAAAAAAACTCATTCATAACAGGGTAAGCCTGTAGCAGGAATCCAGGATTTCTATAAGTTCTATATGGATATTTCACTTTTATCATTATTTTTGATTTAAATGTAACTTCTCATTTCAGGCATTATTTATTTTGGTGAATGCATTGTTCTTCCATGTCTTTTAGACAAATATCACACTGGTGATATTGCATGCATTTTAAAAATTATCTCAGCTTTTTTAGCAGCTGTCTTTCAATTTTGCCTACTCATGAATTTGGAGGGAGAGAAGCACACAGTACACTTAGACTGCTGTGGAGCCATGCTTAAAAACATATAAGCTTTTGAGAACAAAAATCCACCTCCGTTTCAGCAGCATTCCTAAACCTGCCAATTGTTTACTGCTTGCTTGAATCACACACAAATTCTTCAATTAGTCCTCTTTCAGCTTGAAGCTTTCAGTTTTCTAAAGGCCACCACTGGGCTAAGAATAATAAACTCTCTGATCAGCTGTCAGACATCAGTTTATTGCATGGTAGAAGAAGGCTAAAGAGTCTAGCTTTTGCTTTAGGCAGTTTTATGCCTCTGGAATGATGGGTAACTCCAGTAGGTCTTTCTTCCTCTAAACAGGCTCATCTCTACTGAAGGAGGCATTTTTTTTCTGGGACTCCCCAGGTATACAGTCAATATGTCTTGAATCCCAAATATTGTTTCTCTTGTATTTCCAATTACTTTTATCTGGATAAAGTTTCTCCACCTCTAGAGTCACCTATGTTTTGTAGATTTATTCACTCAATTTTATTGACAGAGAACTTGTTGAAGGTAATCACATGCTTCACTGCTCATCTAAGCAGAAGGTTTTCTCTTGAACAAAACAAAATCTGATCTGAGGTCATGGTGCAGTATCAGAAAAACTTAACCATCTTTTCCCACTTTCCTTTCACTATGCATACCAAGGAATCCAAATCCTTTCTGCATCTTTACTAAACACTAAGTGGGGAAAAAAACATTCAAAGACAGATGGGCTTCTCCATCAACATGGATTTTTTGTCTCATCTCAGCTGCATGCTGTTCAAGCCACTTTCCAGTAAGACCATTAGACCTCTCAGCTGGCACTGTTTTCACTTATCTTCTACATCCTCTACTCCTGTTCTAGTGTCTCTGGTCTATTATTTAATTTGGCAGACAAATACACTCAACTGGCCCCAATACATTTTCTGGCCTCCCAAGCTTTGTTAGCTGCCAGAATGTGAGCATATCCCTCAGCAATGGAAATAAGGACTTGTTGTGTTATTGTATCTCATTTATTAATCTGCTGAGGAAAGTTTTCTTGTTTCTTTGTGAAATAGTGAGTTGTGACTCATTGACATATTGTGACATGTGTCCTAAAATAGCACTCATTTCTTCTTTTAAAAATCTGACCTAAGAGATTATGGCATACAGCTTGACAGCACCTTTAGGAAGTGGCAGCTCCCAGGAAAAAGAAGGCATTTCTAGAATATAGAAGCAGGAACTTTATCAGCAATTCCCAGAATGGAGTGTTACAATACTTTTGTTGTGCTATGAGTTTTGACTACATGGTACTTTGCAACCATACAATGGCCAAAATATCTTTTCTTGCATTTCCTATCCGGCTTTCATAGAAAGTTGGTCAAACCTGACTATCTCTGAGGTAAAGGAGAGAATTTAGTTGAAAACCTTTCACTGAAAAGTGAACTCAAACAACATCTTTTCAGTCAGAACAAACAATAAGCAATGCTAAAGTGTATCAGAACTACTTGAACTACAGAACTACAAGTTTAAGGAGGTACCTAGTGTAAATATTAATTTTCTTTAAGAGGTCTCAGTAAATGCTGTACTCATACAAAATAGTAACAGATATGCATACATGCATGCATACATTCATGCATGACATTTTGCATTTGTAGTGACACTTCACATGGAAACTTCACATATATACATGTGTATTTGCTTTATATTTTTAACAGTGGGAATTATTTAAAAAATAAGTTGAGCAGACTACTTAATGTGCAGTGATTATTAAATTGTTTATCTTTGCATACAGCTGTCTTGTGTAAAACCAAGGTTTTACAAACATGGTTAAGGGAGTTTAAAAATGGCAGATTGTTATTTGAGCAGAGCTAATTTACCAAGCACTTTACTAAGTGCTAATAATGTACCTGAATTAATTAATTAAGTGCATAATAATGTACCTGAATATGGAACTATATATTTATGAGACAAACTTCTTTCGATTCTGAATTGTGTGTCACTACAATCCAGTACACTGCTAAATACATATTTAAATATTGAATAAGAGAAGAATGTCTGATAAAAAGAAAAGAGAAGAGAATCTCACTGAGGTTACTCTGCCAAGGCAATATAAAAATCTGTTGTGGTGTTTCTAAGGATAATAATAAGAGGTGCATTGTGGTATAAAAGAATACCTCATATGGGTTTCTGGAACAAAGGAACTATCATCAACAAAGTAACACAAGTTGATTTGGAGGGAAAAAAAAAAAAAGAAGAAAAAAAAAAAAAAGCTACTGCTAACTTCTTAATTACCAACCATCTTTGTTACAAACCATAATTAGAGATTTTCATCAGGTCATCAACCTATCCTCATTATCCTGATGCATTTCACTCTCCAATCTTCCCACTTTCGTATATGAAGATGAAATAAATTTTCCCTCATTTAGTGGCCATTTAATTTGAATATTTTCCCTACAAGCTCATTTGCCACTAGATGCCACTAAAGGTCAGACAGGCTGCTGAGGAGATTGAGAGCCACCCATAGACAGTGTTGTACTAATTGTCATACAGAAAACACGGGGAGTGTTGTACTCCCTACGGTGTCCAGAATATGCAAGTCTCTGAAGCTGAGGGAAGGCAAAAAGCAGTCACATTTCTGTTGTACTTGACTATTAAATCAATGCAGCTGACCACATCATCAGATGCCTAATAAGAAATACCACAGTATCTGGAGATGATTTAGTGAATTAACAATTCACTAGGCTATACAAAAATGAATTAAGAGAAATACATTGGGGAATTCTTGTGGGACCACAGCCTCTGAAGACAACTGCTCTGCTGGGATGGAAACTAACACAAGTAGGATGTAATTAAGACAGCAGCTAACTTCTATAGCCTGTTTAAGGCCACGGAGGAGTAAGAATACATGTGAAAGATAAGTATGCAAAAACTCCCATCAAAATAAGGTCATGAACAGTTACAAGGAGATGCTTTAAAGTCATGACATGGGTTCCTAACTGGGCTGGTAAAAAATTCTGGCTATGAATCAAGAGAGAAATGACAGAAGACAAGAAGGAAGTTACTTTGCATATTAGTTGTTTTTGTTTGTTTGTTTGTTTTGGTTTGTTTGTTTGTTTTTGTCCCCCAGAGCTCCTGCCTCCTCGCTCTTTATTTTGATGGAAAACATTTATACTGTCTTAAAACTGGATTGTACGTAATACTCCTAACCTGTATGCAGAGAGTGGTTTCAAACAGCTTTGTCCAAGGAGAGCTACACAGGACTTTATGTTCAGGAGCTATAATCTCATCAGCAAAACTTCCTTTGAATAAACTGTGACATTCTTCAGAAATACATGGCTAGTTCCTCCTGGTATATCTGAGGCACCACAAAGAACTTTGTCTGGGTATGGTTATATATCCATTCCCCAGGGATAGTTTGAAGCACCCTCAATGAAAGGATCTTCGATCGGTGTTTTTTCTGTACCCAAGTTTTCAGTTTTCCTTGACCAGTGCATGGAGTATTCTTGTGGGAATTTTTTTTTTTTTTTTTTTTTTTGTCTGGAATTTGGGATAAAGGAAGGGCATTACTTTCATGGCCTAATCTAGCTCAAAGGCTAATACAATGAATGTTAATTCCATCAGGGATCTTTTATGTTTTCAAACTTGTGAATAACTTGGAGTGATTTGTACACACAGGTACTAGGCAGAAATTAGAAATCTGGCAAATGTTTATCAAATATTAGAATGTATCACCATTTTGAACCAACCTAAGAATGCCTGTGTTCCGTGAAATCTTCTCTGCTGAGCTGACTTAATGAGAAGAGCGTTTTGAGGATGTATTATTTATAAGGTACAAAACTTTGTGTTTGCTAATGATTCTCTGTATGGACAATGAAACACTGCAAAGCAGTATTCAGTATTATTAACTTTTACTTTTCTTTTTGGCTCACATTTCTGCACAAAAGACTTACCATCATAAAAAATGTAGTGATTGGTGCCAGTTGTCATGCCTTGTGGGTGTTGGCTTGGCAAATAGTTTAAATATGGAGCAAACCAGCCAATTCATTTTAGCAATGTGGAAAAAGGGATTCATAGGGATATACTTTGTGTCATTTGTGTCAAGCGCAAATATGCAGGTTATTTCCTCAATTTCCTGGGTAAATGTGTAGTTGTTTTATGACATGCTTGAATAACCTCTCTGTATAACTCAGAGAAGCAACTGGTCAAATATAAATGTGTCTGTAGTTAACACCAGTGGCAGTTAAGACTTTCTTTTATAGGCTGGCATAAGTTACAGCACTATGGCAATGCACTGCACTCCTGTAAACTTCCTGTCTGCAAGTTGATTCATGCAGACCGTTCTGCCTCCCTGCCCTTTAGGTGATGAAATTACATCCTGGAATTACTGGTCAAGCAGAGCACATGAAAACTGTACTTTGTAGTCTGACAAGACCAGTGGTTGTGACTTCAAATGAAGAGATGGGAATGCACTTTTCAAGGAGGCACCCAAATCATCGCTCACCTTTCAGCACATGTAGGAAGATTTAGGTACAAGAGATATCTATCTGAGTAGTGGTACTAATCACACAGACTGAAGAAGAGGAAAGGAAGATTCAGCACATTCAGAATTTGAAAGTGAGCTGCAGAAGAGAACATCTGCAAGAACCAAATGTTTCAAAGAAAAGCCATTTTATAAAGGTAAGAGACACTGTTAATCCAAAAGTGAACTGTATTTGTATATATTTCAGATGAACACAGCAGTGCAGTATGTGAGGAAAATACCTTGGGAAAATAAAATTAAAAAGTAGAAGACAACTGAGTTTTAGGCACTTAGATTTTTTTTTCTTTTGTATTGTTTCCTTTCTTCCTTTTAAGTTTTGTGCTGTTTATTTTTTTTTTTTTAATTTTTATTTTTTTTATTTTGTTTTGTTTCATTTTTAAGATAGCAAAATTTGTAAACTATACCTATGTCTAAAACACTGTAGTTTGGGAAAAAAAAAAAAAAAAAAAAAAGGGAGAGAGATCATTTCCTTCTGTCCAAACACGACTAAAGACAAAATTTGTCTCCATGAACAGATCAGTCTTTTATTACAGTGCTTTGACACAACACATTAAGTATAATCAAGATTATTTGGAGCTTTTATGGCATTTGACCTTGTTCCATGTAGCACAGATATCAAGAACGCACCTGTTGTTTATGTGTGTTCAACAAATTACTTGGCTGTGGCAAAGAGTAAATACAGCTAAATGAATTTCATATTCAGATTCAGCACTTAATAGATGTATTTTTCAGCATAGTGGAGGAAAAACTGTATATACTGCTGTTGCTTCTCCTCATGGTTCTCCTGTAAAGAGACATGCACACAGCAATGTACAGCTAAGACAAGGATCCTGGCATGTCTAGCCAGTTTTATTAAACATTCCTGCAAAGGCTGCCATTGCAGGTCCATGTGCTATCTATGTCTGTGCCATTTCCATGGTGCACTGCAGTCACATGTGGTCACTATTAGGATTTCTTCAGCAGAAGAGATTGTGTTGTTTTGTGCTTCTTGATTCTCTCTGCTCCAACCAGTGACATACCACAGAGCTAAATCAGGTAGACACTCTGTTGCTGTTTGTATCTGCATTATTAATACAGCATAGTGCATGCACTGATTTGAGGCCACATTCAAACCTTGTGCTTGCTATCCAAAATCAGAGTTAGATACCAGGGATGAGACTGTCTATGCTAGCAGCATGAATAGCAGAGTGGAAAAATCTCTGCTGTGTTGCAGTCTCTGCAGAATCCCCCTCTTGGCGCATCACAGTTTTCTCAGTCTGATGGGCTGACATCATCAGTCAGTCAACCAAAAGTAGCTTAAAGAGCACTGACTTATGGAATTATTAAACTTGTAGGGAACCTACCAGACCCCTCCAACACCAGATCAAGCAAAAAAAGGATTCTCACAACCTCAGAAATATATCACTGCTTCCTACAGTGAACTTTTCATGCACAGAGAAATAAATTTCCTTCATGTAAAATAATATAAATTAGATATCAGTATCTATTACTAGATTAAGGGACATTGTGTGTTTTTGTTTTCCAGCATAATAGGAATTGTGTGAGGAAAGACAGTCTAATAATCTTCACATATTTTCAAGAAATTGTCAAAGAAGAACATAAACTATATTCCTTGTTCACTAAGAACAAAACTAGATTATAAGCATAAAGTGTTACAATGAAGATTTATATTGGAAATTACTAAAAAACAAACAAACAAACAAACAAACAACAAACAAACAAACAAACCAAAACAAAACAAAACAAAAGTTTGATGGCTATTAATTAGAATAGCTTGTCCTGGAATTGTGGAATTACTATCATCATTTGATTTTAGTAACAACCAGTAAGATGGTCATCTTTCAAGAAGCGTTCAGATACAGATGATGTTTTCTTTGGGTAGTGAGATAAACTACATGACTTGCAATGTCATGTCTAGCCTTACTTTTTATAATTCTCCACTTGGCCTGGTCAGAAGCTGCAGAAGCTGGCATCACATATGCTGTCAGAAGCTGGCACAGTATGTGTGCTAGCATAGTGTATCCTATGGAGGATAGCAAGCATATATCTGGCAATTGCTTCTGGCTCAGTATATGTCAGATCTCATATGTATTATGACATTAATTTAATATTTAATTAATTTACAGAAATGTTCCAGAGAGAGAAGAGAAACAAACTCTAAGACAAAGGCCTTCCTGAAAACTTCGGGTCCTACCTACTAACATTATTTTGTACTGAGGAAACATTGATAGAGTTGATTATTTGGAGTATCCTGACAGGAGAAGGAAGTAGGTTTTTCAGAGGAGGCGTTTGTTCTGTGTGAAGAAAAGTTTCTATTGCTTCACATATAGGGGTGGTAAGGGTTAATATGGGACAGCCATTGGCCCTTTGTCCTGTCCAGCAGCCTCCTCAGTGACCATGTTCAGTATTAGAAAAAATCATACCCCCCATAAACAGAGTGGAGGAGAACTGGACTGAATTTAACTAACGGTTCAGTTGGGATGCAGGGACTTGCTTGGGCAGCCCTCTGTAACTACAGTATCACAACAGATGCTTCTACCATTTCAAAAGAGCCTTTTCAAATGATTTTGCTTCAGGGGTGTGTCATCCAGCCTCAGTGTGTGATTGTCCTGATGATGCTAACAGTATCGCTTTCCATACCTTGATAGAGACAGTTGTTTAAGTATGCACTTGTGCGTATTCAACAAGTTAACTCTGTTTCTAACCAGATATGTATTTAGTTATAAAAAACTAGAGTAATGCAATAAAAATTACTCATTAGATTCATATTTATTTTTTTATCCGTGCTTGATCACCATCTTGTATTTCATGCCCACAAAGTAGAGACTGAAGTCTCTGTGTCAGGAAAAGTTGGAGGTGTAGCAGTACCAGTGCTTCCCAGAGGGAAGAAGGTTTAGTTTCTGCTGTTACAGACATTTGGGAGAGCAACTGACAGATTTATCCCATCTTCTCCCTGCCCTGTTTTGTTATATAAAAGGCTTACCTGAGTCATAAACTTCAAATAGGTGTTTTTTAAACAACACAAAAGAACATCACAAAGGCCATTCAAACATATACTTAATCAGTGTGTACCTATTGCATGTACTTTCATAACAACCATGTTATTTGGTTATAACTGGAAAATCTAATTTTCTTATGATATATATATATATATTTTTGATATGTGTATATATATAAGAATATATATATAAACAGAAAAATAATGTATGACAATCAACTTTTTCTAGTTATGATCAATATATAACCATACGTATAACTATATATATACATTTATGAATTTGTAAACCATATATAATATACAAACGTATTAAAATATGAAAGCTGACTGAATATCACCTATCTGAATATTGTGTGTCTCCTAGATTGCTGAACAATTCCTAAAATTGCTCAACAGAATCAGCCTTGAAAAGGCTTCACATGAGGGTGGTGAGGCACTGGAAAAGGTTGCACAAAGAAGTTGTGTATGCCCCATCCAGGATGAGGCATCCAGAGAACTAAGTGATTTTTATTGTCTCTTCCAAGCCAAACCTTTGTATGATTCTATGATTTCATGAGACCACTCACTGCAGTATGCTCCCTGGCTTTTAGAAACACTAGTCTGCATAAGAATCTGTTCTGCTTTCTGTCCTCTCTGGGGTCCTCTACAGTGGTACAAAAATGGGCTTTACCTTCAGTCTAAATATTAGACTCTGGTGGCCTTCCATAATAGAGTAGCTGCATCAGTCGACAAAGGAAGATTGACTTTTGTCATCCACCTGGACTTCAGTAAGGCCTTTGACACAGTCCCACATGACAACCTAATCTTTAAATTGGAAAGAAAAGGATTTGAGGGGTGGACAATCCAGTAGAAAAGGAATTGGCTTGATGGCCACACCCAGGGACTGGTGGCCAATGGCTCTATGTCCAGGGGGGAACCGGTTACGAGTGGTGTCTTAGGACCGGTGCTTTTCAATATCCTTATCAATGACATAGATGATGGGATTGAGTGTACCCTCAGCCAGTTTGCAGATGACACCACACTGAGTGGTGCAGTTGATACCAAAGATAGAAGGGATGCCATCCAAATGAACCTGGACAGGCTGGAGAAGTGGGCCTAAGTGAACCGACTGAGGTTCAACAAGTCCAAGTGCAAGGTGCTGCACCTGGGTCAGGACAGTCCCAGAGAGAAGTATAGAATGGGAGAAGAACGCATTGAGAGTAGCCCTGTGGAGATGGACTTGGGGGTTCTGGTGGATGAAAAGCTCAATATGAGCCAGAAGTGCGCACTTGCAGTCCAGAAGGCCAACTCCAGGCTGGGCTGCATCAACAGAGGAGTGGCCAACAAGCGGGATCCCTGACCTGCAGCATAATCTGTGCATCTAGCATAAATGCTGCGTGAGAAGACAATACCAGAGTCCTCAGCAGCCACGTGTTCCCTTGCTATCAGTGATTGTCTCCAAGGCTCCTTATTTCCTTCTAAAGAGATTTTTGGCCTTGTCTCATGCAGAAGAAAATGGGATCTGCAGGCAGGCTAAGCTTAATGTACATGCTGACTGCTTAAAAGGACAGTATGATTAGCCAAAGTGATTTTATTCTGCCCAGATGAAGACATCTGTCATGTAAATGTATACATCTAAGCTGTTCATTCTAGACTTCCATTAAAACCAATGGAGATAAATAGGCACATCCAGAGTGCAGTTCACCTCATTTATCTCACGCTCTAATATGTGTCCAAAATAATCAGATTAATTCATCCTATCTAATATTGTTTCTCCCTGTTGATTACAAAGGGAATCTAGGTGATTAGCATGATATAGATATCTTATTTGTTGTTGTTGTTTAAAGCTGGGGAGATGACTCCTATCTCACTTCCAATCTCTAGACTAATCTGTGGGGTTCCAGCAGCCCTGGGTATGATCTGAAGTGTCATTTTAGAGATCCACTTGTTAAGAGACTCTCCTAAATGTTAGGCTCAAAACACCAGACACAGAAAGGTTGGGAAAAAAAAAAATCTTAAATTTTCATGTCGATATTCTTACTTCTCACACAGTGATTTAAACCCCAAAGGGTTTGTTTTCATCTGCTGCACTTGGCCATCCATATGGTCCCAAATAACATTAACTTTATCAAGCTATATCAGGGACAATGGTGGATGCTTCTTCTAACTTAATTCTGTCCTGGGTTAACAAGAAACCTGATTTGATCTGCTCATAGACCACTACTTTGTGATATAGATGCTATGTTCAAGTACTCTTCCTCTGTTATGCATCTGAGATTGTAAAATGGAGTTATAAATGTTGCGTAGTTTATGTCCCATCCAGGAAAACAAACAGGGAATATAAAACAGCCTTGATATAAGCATACTTAAGCTACTTGCAGTGTAAATATATATGTACTGCAAAGTGAATGGGGCCTGGTACACTTCGGGTGAAAACCTGTACTTTATTTACCTGAAGAAACAAGTATGGGCTCAAATCAGAGGCATAAAGGTTTTTGTGGGAGTCTAATCAGAGGGTTTGATACAACAAACAGAATAGAGCCATCTGGAAAAGGGACCACTTTGAAACTGGATTCAGAACAGCAAGTTGTTAATGGCTTGGTAAAACAGGTAAAACTGTCAGCCTTTAAAGAAAAAGCTCACAGATAAGTACCAAAGCCATAGAGGGAAGAAAAAATAACAAAAAAATAAAAAAAAAAAAATATATCATAATATTTTGTATTTAAATGATCTTGTTACAGAATAGTAGAGAATTCTATTTTAACTCAGACAATTATTCGTTTTTTTTTTTGTTTTTTTTCCTCCCAAATTGATTCTTTATAGGATTTGGGCTTTTTTCTTGTTTCCATGGTATTTATTATCCAGCCATTTGCTTTCTATTCTGAGTTGAGCACAGAATGAAAAGCTTGAGTGCTGGGACAGATTACTACTTGCTGTAAATCAGTACAGTAGTATCAACTTCAGTGAAGTCATTGCTTATTTATATCAACTGACCTTTGAAATTTTATGTAGAACATTATGAAGAAACCCTGGAAAAGAAGTCCATTGGATTGTTAGACATTTTAATGTTTATTTGCATTGATTTTCAAAGTATTTGGATACTATGGGGCAAAAAATGAACTCCCAGAATTCAGTCACTTAATATATTATAAAGGAGAAAGGAAAAGTGAATGGCCTGGACAGCTCCAGGCTCACTGAACAAATGCAAGAATCTGATGATGTTTTCAATTTTACAGATTTTACAGGTATTTTCAACATTTTTATGCCTTTTCACTGAAGGGTTGGGTCATACCATTTAGGTGATACAGCTCTTATGATAGGAAAGTATGCATCTTGCATCTGCACATTCAGTGATTTCCACTATTGCAGTCTATATCAACGTGTTTGTTTTTTTGTTTGTTTGTTTGTTTGTTTGTTTTTTTAACCTCCCTCCCATCAAGAAAATACAGTCTTAGAGACCGCTGCTTTGAGACATGCTTAAATGGACAACTTGCCCACCAGTGTGCTTATTTACCACTATGTGAACTGCTTCCAATTTGTGATGTTATAACATCCCTATGGCAACTGCAGCACTTGCTTACATGGGAAAGTAATTTTAGGAAAGTATTGAATTTATTTTTAGCTTCTTTTAGTGAAATCTAGCAGCTGGAAATGAAGTGAGCCAGCACCACATTGCTAGCCAAGGCTTTGCAGAAGAAAGGACTACTGGTTTCAATGATACTATTTTCATTATTATTTAATTATTACTTAATTATTTCTTTACCATCTTTACCATGCAGAATATTTGAGTCCTCTCTCTACCTTTCTTTAGACATTAATATCATAGTTTTTTTCTAAGTGCTGACTAAAAATAAAATTGGAATTTAAAATTTCATGATACCACAATCATCATCATTTTTATTATGATATTTATTACTGACCTTAATTTCAAAATTCTTGATCATAGAAAAAATTGGCATGTTTGCTCTTGTTAATACTGAATAATTGTGAAAAAGGTATAAGAATAAGAGGGAAAAAATCATCTTGTGAAAATAAATATCTTCAACTTGCGTCTGTCTCACAGATTTATATAGTTAGGTTCAGCACCAAATAAGAAAAAATTCCCCTGCTTGCAGCCCCCCCGAAAATATGAAACTATGCTCTCTCTTCAAGATATAATGTGTTAAAGGGACAGGGGATGAAGAAAGTTAACCATAAACTTCTCAACCCATCAAAAGCAAAAATTGTTATTCTCAGAAATTTGGACTTAATAATCACAGAATCACAGAATTTCTAGGTTGGAAGAGACCTCAAGATCATCGAGTCCAACCTCTAACCTAACACTAACAGTCCCCACTAAACCATATCCCTAAGCTCTACATCTAAACGTCTTTTGAAGACTTCCAGGGATGGTGACTCCACCACCTCCCTGGGCAGCCCGTTCCAGTGCCTAACAACCCTTTCAGTAAAGAAATTCTTCCTAACATCTAACCTAAAACTCCCCTGGCGTAACTTTAGCCCATTCCCCCTCGTCCTGTCACCAGGCACATGGGAGAACAGGCCAACCCCCACCTCACTACAGCCTCCTTTGAGGTACCTGTAGAGAGCAATAAGGTCACCCCTGAGCCCCCTCTTCTCTAGGCTGAACAAGCCCAGCTCCTTCAGCCGCTCCTCATAGGACTTGCTCTCCAGGCCCCTCACCAGCTTCGTCGCCCTTCTTTGGACCCGCTCAAGCACCTCGATGTCCTTCTTGTAGCGAGGGGCCAAATGAAGAGGAATTCCCATTTGGTCTTGCTGTAATCTGAGACTATACTACTATTAAAATTACCAACTTGCAGATCATATCTTCTAGTTGTTACTCTCTCCTATCACCTGGATTCATAATGTCAAGGTAGGAGTTGAAGACATCATGCGGCAGTCAGAGGAAGGTTAGGCTCCTGCATCAGGTATCACAAGTGATGTGAGTGCTGAGATGCTTTAGCAAGTTCAAAACGAGGAATAAGGAGAAGAACATGTCTGAAATACTTTTTCACAAATGAACACAAAAAATCTCCTATGACAGCAAGTTCCAAAAGTTTGTTATTTTGCTGTGTAGAGTACTTTCTTCTAACAATTTTAAACTCGCCTACTACTAGAGTTATTGAGTGCCCCTTGGTTCCAGTATTGCGGTATTTAGTAAACAACATTTCTGCCTTAATCATAACCTCTGCCTTCATGAATTTTAAACCTCAGTATGTCTGTCCTCAGCCTCCTCCACTCTGAAGTCCCAGGCTTTTACTCTCTTCTCAGAAAGTGGCACATCTATCTCTAGCCCCAACCATCATGCCTTATCACTGGTCTTTTTTTTTCCAGGTTTGCACTGTGCACAGACATATATGCACACACACATGCCAGGTCCCTGAATCTTGATTTTTTATTTTTATTTTTAAACATTCAGTGAACTAACTTCAAGAGGAAATATAAAGAACTCATGATCCAACACCCAGAACCTGTTAGAGTACTGTTTTGGAAACTGTGGGCTGGGAAAGCTTCCTAAGGGCCTCCAGCTTCCCCATAAATGTTCTCATTTGAAAGTTACATTACAGTCCAGTTTTCATCTTTTTCAAGACAGACCCCAGAAAGTCTTCTCTGCGTATCTCAGCCACCTTCAGCAGGAATTGTCTGAGTTGTCTTGGCAGTACACAGGAGTGTTATCAAGCCATGTCCAGCAGTATATGAGGGTTTTGTGTCATTTGGATGTTTGCTTCCAGCAGTCGAGTTAAATAGGGTTTTTTTGAACCTTTACCCTGAATTTAAGAACATTCTCCTTAAACGACAAAATGTTTTGTTGGATGCTTGCCAGAATGCTCATAACCTTGCCTATTGTGCATAAAATAACCATAATGATTTGATATACTTGAATCCTAAGAATAAACATACATTATTTTTTTCTTCCCTAAACCCCCTCTATGTATAGATTTAGTGTGTTTCATAATGCTCACAGCTTTTCCTTGGCAGCTGTGCTCCAGAACATTTTTGGCATGAACATTTACTTCTTGGCAGCAATACAAACTTTTATTAGACTATATGTATTATTTCTTTTCAATTGTTCTGGTTTACTATATAAATGTGTGTGTCCCTCCCATTTGTCTTTCAGTGGATTATAGCCATAACGCTGAACTTCTTACATTAACAGGAGAGGAATTTCCACACACTTACTTTACTTGTATTGAGAGATCTACACGCTTATGTACTCCAAGTGCATTTGCTCATAAAGTTGAGCTTGAGAACAGACATTACTTTCTTAACTAAATTAGCCCAGTGAAATTTCTCTCTCTCTGTCTTTGCCAACATTCTCTACCTTTTTCTGGAGGTGTATGTTATGGTGATAAAAAGTGGTCTGATTTCCACTGATTTATTTAGATAATCAGAAAAATGTCCTAAGGTGTAAGTTTTACTGACTGTGTTGGGGAGTAGATTTGTAAATATTGGAAAATAACAAAAGCATTAATTCAGATACATAAATATATCATGATTTTTTTTTTTTTTTTTTAATCTGTGTCAATATGCTGTATTGTCCAAGGGCATATGTATTTATCTTTTTTAACACTACATATTATATTTGTTCTGTAGCAGATTGAATAAATTACTTGTGCTTCTAAGAGTCAAATTTAAAAAAAAAAAATGCTAATCAGTAATTACTCATCTTCCAGTTAAATTCTACCTGCTTATACATTCTGTTTAGCTGACTCCATATAATTTTCCCAGATCCCCATTTTAAAAGAAAAAACAGTGGTTCTGTTTTCCTCTTCCCAATCTTCAGGACCATCAGCCATGTTAATGTCGATCTTTTGTTGATCGTTAAATGTTGATTTTATATGTTTTATTAACCCATATTTCTTGCATTTTATTATATCCATTAATATATGTTAATATTGTATCATTTTTGTATTATAAATTATGTATGTGTACTATATCATAAACAGTGAATAATGCCAAATAAATTATACTGATGATGAAATAGTAAGACTTTGAGATCCAGCTATTTATACCCCATATTTTTGCACTGATTTTTAGATATCTAGCAAAACCAACAAGGATTTATTTTTTTTGTCACGTCTAGAACTAGATTCTTTTATGTTTTTCCTTTTTGCTCAAATCTGAACCACTGTAAATTTATACTAACTACTAGTTTTATTTGCCCATCCCATTTCAGTAATAGTAGTCTTTTATTTATATATATATTTATATATATATATTTATTTTATTTTTATATATATATATATATATATAAATATATATATACCTAGTTAACAATCCTATATTCAAAGCTGATTTAAAATCATACCCTTTATGGGACAGAGTCGCTTTTCAACAATCTTGAGCACCAGCCCAATAATAACAACGTGAAGCCAGAGGTAATACAGAAAAGTGGTGTTTTCAACAATGATTAAAGAAAAGATAATAGATTATATTATCAGAGGCAGAATTTGACTCATGACAAATTAGTCATAAATTCTTTTTTTTTTTTTTTTTTCCAATGGAATATATATTAGAAGGAATAATCTTAACCTTTTAAAAATAATTATGTCATCTAATTTAGCTGTGTAAACTCCTCTGATAGTCATCATAGAAAAATAATCACCTCTACAGATGGTATCTCCCCATCCTGAGATATGTGAGCATCATGAATCAGGCTCTGAAATTCCCTATCTTTTTTTTTCTTAACCTCAGAATTAAAAAGTAGGATGAACAGCTCAGGCTGCATGCCTATCTTTTAGACAGCTAAAATTAGTTGGGATTAGTCTGGCCTAGTTAACAGCATCTTGGAGCAAAGGTAAACAGAAGAGAAGGCTCAGGTGTTTTGCAGCAGGAGAAAAGATAAGTAAAGAAAGAAACTGGAGGCCATAAAAAAAATACATTAAATGAAACAGTACAATAAAAATACTGCTTACCACAAGGAAAAAAATACAGATTCTGTAACAGATGAAGAAATTCAAGTGGAAATTCAAGAGCCAGAGACTGGAGAGGCCAAGACAGTTTGGACATGTTTGAAATGAAGTAAGGACATAGCAGGAAAATTTGAGTCATCAATATGAGTTGAAGTATGTCAGTGGTAGGTTGGAGGTGATAACAGAGTTTTGTATGCAAAGGTGGGAAACACTGAAAGGAAGACTGTGTGTAAGGAGATGGGAGACCATCTATGAGGTGAAAAGAAATTGCTTTGTTTTTAGAGAAGGGATAGAAAGCATAGAAGAGACAGGAAGGAGTGATAGGAAAACAATACTTAGAAACTGCAGAAGGAAGAGCTTTAAAAGGCTTGGAAAATGAAACTTATAGGACTGAGGGTAGAAAAGAGCAAGATGTAAGATAGGAGGTGTCATGAAGTAGCTGCAGGATTTGGATAGATGGACACAGATGGTTTAGATGGTCCATACAGAAGGACTGAAAAACACTGTGAGAGCATAGCCTGTGGCATAGGTGAAAATGCACATGTTTTAGTGGGTAATTTTGGTGGTAGGGGGATGGTTGAACCACATGATTCTGGAGGTCTTTTCCAACCTTGAAGATTCTATGATTCTATAAATTTACAGACAGAGCCATTATGACCTTGGGCAACTGAGAAATATTGTTCTAGGGAAGAAAAGATGTCTAGACTGCAATATCAAGAGACAAAATGAATAGTTGAAGCTATCAGATAAGAACTACCTTCCTTTAAAGGAAAACTACTCCTGAACAATTGCTTGTCCTTCAGCTGAAAACCGTGTTTTAACAAAGCTAACAAAATTTTCTCAGGTTTCACAAAATGACCACAAATTACATTATATTTTCATTATAAAAACAATTCATATAATTTATTTTTCAAAAATAATAATAAGTAGGTTGGCTCATCTATTCACATATTTTTACTCTTCTTAGAGTACAGTATCAATTAATATTATTTCCTTCCCCCTCCTCTCCTTTTTCTAAAATAGTAAAATAACCATGTCTTGATAGTTATGTTTATGCCCTGATTTCTGTTGTATTAAGAATGTTTTAAGATGTGCTATGATAGTTAGAAAAAAAAAAAAAAAAGAAAAAAAAAAAGAAAAAACAAGATAAGAACCTAGAATATATCAGTGTTAAAGATATAACTGTTATATTTTAAAAGAGGAAATACAGCAAATGGAACATGGAGCTTTTCATTTTCCTGTTTGAATACAGTGTAGGAGTTCTACAGCATAATAGCCAAAACAGAATCTGAGTCCTTTTTCTTTCTATCACTTGGCTACTGGGTTATTCTATTTAATATTCATTCTGAACATGATTGTTAGGGAGTGCATTTTTCAAAGGTACAAACTACACATCACATGCCCTAGGTTTTACTAATACTTACAGATTCTTTATTGAGTACAAAACCAGTCTCTTTACTTTTAAAATCTTCTCAGTTTCTGCATCTGTGTATATGTCTGTATACAAATATATATATGTATATATATTTGTATATATATTTGTATATTTGTATGTATCGATAAAATCTGCTATCTTCAAGTTGCTATGGGAAAATCAGTATCTCAGTCAATCAGGAAAATTATTGTTATAACTAAAGTTATAACTAAACTAGAATAGTAGAACAGAAGAATCAATTTTTTCCTTTGACCTTGAGTTAAGGTAATATGGATCTAAAGCAAGAACAAGGATATTTTGAGCCATAAACTTCAAAGACATAATTAATAATAATACAAGTAATAGGTAAATGACTACCATCTGTCATGAGCAGATCTAGTTTGTTCCCCAGATCATATCTATTTGGAAAGCAAACAGAATCAGTTTAGGTTATGAGAAATTTAGCCAGGCAACTACTTATATAACTTTTGTTTGTGTAATTTTGTATATATTGAGATTGGATTTTCAGTACTTCTCGGCAATATGCCATTTAACTCTCTATATAGTAACCCTTGATACCTGGAAAGGAAATGGAAAGAGATTATTTATTTATTTATTTATTTTCCTAGCTAGTATAACTTTGTTTCTGGCCAAAGTTTTCAAAGATCTGTCAGGGAAATTGCTCCTATTCAGGGGGACATGATGTGAGGATAGTTCCTCTCAAATTCAGCATGTAAGAGCTCTTAATCGGTATTACTGTCTTGTTTCAAATAAATATCTTTTTTCCACCTAGCTAGTGGCATCTGTTTTAGCTGTTTGGAGATCCAGTGTTGTGATTTCATAAATAGTTCATTTTACTCTTTAAATTATAATATGAACCTTCTACATGAATACTTCCTACTTCTGAGAATTTAATAAGGACCAAATAAAAACAACTAGGTTCTGGAACTGGGAAGCACAGGTTCAGATTGTATAGCATAAGTTACTTTATAGGTCCCTCTGACATCGATCTCTTCAAAATGTACCAAGAGCTCATTCCTGAAAAGAAAAATGTTTCTATTGTCTGGTGTCCTACTTTTTACACAGCCTAATTGAACAAAACAGACTAAAACCGAAAACAACTATTCTTAGAGAGCAGAGGGGAATCATACTGGATTTCCACCAGGCAATGATTTTAATGACCTTTTAAATAACTTCTAATGTTATTAATAGTGGTATGATTGAAACTAAATATTCCACACCCAGCGTCCCTCCTATAGACTGTCAGATTTACAGTTAAGTGATGACTTCTAGTTCCTGAAAAACTAATTATTTCTTACCTTTCATTGCTTACCTTTCATTGCCAGGACTTACATAAGAAAGAAAAGATTTAAGTTGGGTGAATTCAATGAGTTATTTACACTGATATATATATATATATATATTTATTATTATTATTATATATATAATATATATATATATTACCCTTATATATATATATAATGAGATTTATATGTTTTTGGACTGACAGATTTTTGTGCTGCTCACCTTTGACCTTGTTATGTGCTTCATTCCAGAGAACCTTGAGAACTTTATTTCCATCATAGACAAGAAGGATTAATTTGAACTGTTTGTGTTGTTAAACAAACCTTTGCTGAAGTTACTCAGACATGAACACATTCTAAGTCAAACAATCTTTTGTGATGGTATCAGAACATAAATTAATAAGATAATTACAATGGACCTTTCACCAGAATGACAAAAGGTTTCACTCAATTAATATGTTAAACTGTTTGGAATATTCCTGTCCCAATGGCATAAAATATTTGGGGTTAAAGTTCCTAGATATACGGGCTTTTTGTTCATGATGATTGTCAATAATTTGTTCATAAAGACAGAAGCTTGGTATGACCAACATGGCATTGAGTAATCCCTACTTTAAAAATAATCTTTTAATATTGACATATTTGTCAACTAACATGAAATGTCAAGATTTCTCTTCTTAGGAGACTAAGTTAGACATCTGAGACTCTAAAAGTCATGAATTTGCTTCATCTTTATCAATCCTATTTCAACCAATTATATGATCAAAGAATTAGAATGAAAAAAGAATTAGAATGAATGAAGAATGGAGGTTGTGAGGACTGGAATTTTTTCTGACTTTGGAGAGCTCAGATTCAAAACACAGTCACAAGCTTTTTTGTTTGTTCACAAAATGCTAGTGACATAGAAATGCCTGATGCACACTTTGCAAGGTATATTGCCTATGTCAGGACTCCACGTGCCCAAAGGAGGTCTGCAATCTCCTCCGTCTCTGAGTGGTCAGGATGCTGGATCATGGATAGCCCTGAGAGGGTTCCTCTGAGCAGCCCTGTGCTGGCTCCAGGGAAGAAGCCATGTCATGACTGGCAGCTGCCTGTTCCACAGCCCTGCCAAACAGCCAACTCTTGCCCAGCTGCTTCTGGCAGCTTAGGGATAGCTTAAAATAAAATAAAATAAAATAAAATAAAATAAAATAAAATAAAATAAAATAAAATAAAATAAAATAAAATAAAATAAAATAAAATAAAATAAAATAAAATATAAAATAAAATAAATAAAATAAAATAAAAAATAAATCCCAGTATTCAAGAAGCACTTAGCATACAAATATATCAGTCTGACTATCTATATATCTATAAATAAAGCCTTACCACTCAGACACTCAGAACTGCCTGCAGGATAAGCACTTTATAATAAGACAGTTTTTCAATACTTCTGGCATAGTTTCTCTTTGAAATCTGTGTATTTATTAAAATACATTTCCACATACACTAACATATAAGCATAAATCTGTCCTAGTTTTTATTTGTTTGTTCGGTTGGTTGGTTGGTCTTGTATTATTTTTTTCTCTTCAATGTTAGTTTTCAAATTCATGTTCATGTCTGCTGATAGTATTCCTCTTTGTTGTGTTATTACATGCTTAATGTACTGTAATGATGGATATGCAAAAATTAATCAGCCGGTCAGCATGCAACACATTAAATACATTTAAATTCCCTTTAAAAATAAGCTCCGTTCACTAAGAGAAAAACATAAAGTGCTCTCTACCAATTTATAGACTAAATTGATAAAAACGAGTTATAACAACTACATTTGTTATAATAAGGATCTCTGTGGGAAGCTAATTCAGAGAGAGAATTATGAATTATAATTTAATTCATGGAGAAACAAAAAGATATATTACGAGATGAAAAAGTAGGATGAACAAGGCTGCTCACAATTGCCATTTTAATCCAAATCCATAAACAGCAGAGTAGTGGAATTTGCTAGAGGACCTTTCTACTTTACAAAAAACGAAACTCAATGGCTTCTTTAGAACCTCATGTTCCAGAAGTAAGAACATTAAGTAACTTTTTCAGTTGGTGTTTGGAACAAAAGGCTAGTCAAACACTTAAAATGTGTATCTATGTGTGTGTGATATTTATAAAATGCTTATCTACAGATGCAATTCCAAGACAGGAACTTGTTTTCATCCCTCCTGCTGACACTCCTTTATCACTTCCAGGTGAAGGTTCAGTTCTGCTATTTCTCTTTATCTACAGAAACAAAAGTAAACTCTATCAGGTATGGAACTCTTACTTTGTTTTTTAAAACAACATTGAGTGGCAAATTCCTTTTGAACCTACCGTATTACTTTTGTTGCAAAGTATTTGTTAAGCATGGAAGACCATGCTTGTTTCTGTACAGAATAAGCAGACATATACACTAAAGATAAGGAATATATAGACTAAAAACTTTTTCTGACTCTTAACCAGTTTCTATTCTCCTTATAATTCCATTTGTGCTTACTCAAATTTCATCATGACTGTAACAGTTAGCTTAAGTAATTATTTTTCAGGTCAGTAGTTCTTGAACTTCTCTTCTAAAACTTCACCTATATCTGTGCTTATGGATATTTCAATATTTCCCTTGCTCATTCATTGAATTAATCAGAACAAGAACTATTTGATTATTTTTTTTTTCACCCTTTTCATCTTTTCACTCAATAGGAAAAACAAATAATAATAACACAAAGTCAATGTTGTATCTCTTCAAGCACAGCAGCTGGCTAGAAAGGGGTGTGAAAACCAAATTTCAAGTAGCCTTCTCTCCAGCTGCAGTTTTGACCTTCCTGATTTCTTTCTTTCCCCTGTAGAAGCTGTGCAATTACTTGGTTAGAAAAAGGAGGATTGGAAGTGTGGGGAGGAATGCTTGGGTGTCTCTTGCATTTTTGCCTAGAAGTTGAGTTTATTTCCTTCACACTTCCATATTACTTTCTGCAGAATGTATGTTGCTTTATTTTTGTCATGTTGCTTTTACTTTCATGCCCACTTTCATCAGCTTTCAGCCTCTGTCTGGCTTTGTCAATTCCTTCATCTTGAATGCACATTTATTCTGCTCTTCTCTGAATGTTTCACTTACACTTACTTGTAAATTACCCTTGAGGGTTAAATCTTCTTCTCTGACCAATCTCCCCCAATGCCTAGAGGAACAATTTCCATGAGTTAACCCTGCCAACAATTAGGAAATCTTTATTGTTTGCAAAATTCTATATGAAAACAAGTTTCTCAGCACTATTGCTTGTACTGCTCCTTGCTTTCTGATAAACAAACTATCACCATGTATACTCTTACATTTTGAGGTTACAGAATTCAAAGAATTTCTCCACTTTCCTTAGCTCGGGCTCTATTTCTGCTTATTATCTCATTTCCTATCATATGAGTCACCTACTTAGCCTCTTAGTACTTCTTTGTTTTCCTGTTAACCACATCCACTTGTTTTGTTGTGATTGTTGTTACACCTCTTTCTTGCCACTATATTTCATAGATGCTGGGAAAGGAAAAGAAAGGAAAGGAAAGATATTCATACTTCTCAAAAAAAAAAAAAAAAATCTCTTTATTACTTATTTACAAGGATATTCTAACTACAAGAGCTTTGAAAAAAAATATCACTGAGGCTCCCTCCAGGTGTTTCATCTAAACATTTTTCTACAAGTTCCTTCCAAAGTGTTACAAACTGTCTTCACTAACCTAAAATGGTGCTTTGGAGTTTCCTATACATACACGGCTACACCAAAAGTTATTATGAGATAAGCAATTGCTTGTTGTTTTTTATTTTTTTCTGCAGAGATGGTATAGTCAGAGAAGAAAAGAGACAACACTTGCTATCATAAATCAAGGAATACATGGTAAATTTCACCATCTGCACTCCAGTTAAGGACTGCCAAAAATGATTGAACAGTTCTAAATTATATACAGTTCTAAATTAAAAAATATGATATTAAATATCACATATTAAATAACATTATGATCATACTTAAGTATATATAAAACATTTAATATATATAAAATAAAACATGTATGAATATTTTTAAGAACTTACCATATTTAAATATATATATATAACCAAAATCTGATATTTTTTCTAAATGTTGCATGGCCATCTAATTAAAAAAGGTAAAACTCACTTTTATCAATTTGCTTCATGTTCTTCTCAACTCATTTGTAAACTCCTGTCTCATTTTTACCCTAATTCACAGGAAACATCGTTCTTACAGAATTTTGGTTTTAGGTTTCTAGTATAACTTACTATTTTTTTTATTACAGTAAATAAACTTAGGCTAAATATATTTAAAAAAAAAATCATTTTACTTATTTGTTGAGCTAGGGGTGAATTAAGATGTGGAAATGAATTCTAATGTTGGGATTGTCATACAGTATCTACAAAAGTCTGTATTCATTCAGTTTGAATTAAACTATGATTTTACCTGTTGAACTTTTAGAGGACAATACTCCTCAGCTCCAGTTTTGGACATTTTACCCCCTGGCAATTCTACCACAGTTTTTCTTTTCTTTCCTCCTTTTCTTCTGTGTACATTAAAGAAGCATTAATCTTCACTGCCAATGCACACAAGTGCTAGCTGGCTCACAAGGTCATTTAAATTATCTTCCTGTATTTTCACATAACAAGGTGGGTAGCTGGTCTTTGCTTAGTAGATAAAAAGTTAAAGATCTAGGATTAGTTGTCATCTGTAGTCTTCTGCAAGCAGAAAAGAATTGAGTTCTTTTCCATATTCTATACTAATGATTTTCATGACACGTCTAAGACCACTTTTAACTTCTACATTCATAAAGCTGAAAGCCAGAAAAGACTGTTAAAAAGCTGAGATGGGCTGGTATCATATCTCGAGTCTTTACATTTGACCATTTGTGGAATCCATTGGAACCTTGTGAAGGTTAAAGAGACTTTAAAGCTCATCACATTCAATTTCAACATTTCTAACACATCTTTAGTTAAGAAAAAAGAATTTTGCTGTTTTTTGTTTGTTTGTTGTTGCTGTTTTCAATCAAGAATACATAAACATCACTGACTTTGATCAAAAGAGCTGTTTGAGTCTGAAACTGTGTGAAGTCAATGACAGTTCAAAGGCAGAAACCATAGAGGGTCTTCAGCTAGAGTAGTTGAATGTTTACCCTGACTTTACTGCTTTTATATTGAAGTGTAAGCACATACAGACTTGTGTATACAAAGAAATGGTTCCATATGCACTGGGTCTAATCAAATGTTTGTCTTCTCAGATCTCACCGTTATCATCATGAATTGAATCTGATATCAAAAAGGGGCAAAATTTGACTGAATATTTCCACGTATCAAGGGACTTTTAGTGGTTCTTTTCCTGTTTAATTCTATGGCACTTAATCAGATCTAAGTTCAATTTTGCCTCGTTAGGACACATATTCTTCTGCTCAGATAGATTTTAGAGATGCACCTAAGAAAGATTTCTGAAAAGTTTACCTCTGACAAATTAGCCTGAAATCAGTTAACAGGTCCAAAAGTTATTAGAATTTCAAGGACAGGTGTGGTAGACATCCTATTATGAGACAGAACAAACTTAAAGGGACACACATTTAAAAGATAACACAGAACATTTAATCATCTTATTAAATTATTGAATAAAGCTCTATTTTGATTAATAAATCAATAATGTTGGCTTACATATACTGAATGATTATTCTTCTTATTACTGTAATCCAAAACTAACCTAATAACACTACTGACCAAAGTACTTAAGATTCTGAGCACTTATTACTAGGGTAAGTGCTTGGTCCTATGTCACATTCTGTACTGAAAAAAATAATTAATTAGAGTACATTTTGAAGCATGTGGTTAGATTTGATTCATTCTCTAATGTGACCTAAAATCTTAATGAAATTTAATGCCAATAACTAATACTTCTGGACTTTATTTTTTACTGTTCTTGTGTAATGTTACAACTGATTCCTAGGACAATGTGCGAAAAATATTAATTCTGAATCAATCATAGAAGGATAAGAAAATACAGTACAGTTGAAGAAAGACATCTCTGTTAATAAATTATTAAGTTTATTGGCAGTTACAGAGAAATGTACTGTCTTATTGAAGTCAAAACAAGAACACACCTCTGAGCATTTAACATATGTAATAAAGAAACTGTTTTGTCAATCACTCTTGTGTTCATTAAGTTTTATTTGCCTTGAAAAAGAGCCAAACTGCATGAACCACATTATCACCAGGTAAATGTATAGCTTTCATTTACTAATATTTCTATATATTCTATATATATATATATTTCTATATTTCTATTCTACTAATATTTCTATTTTTTAATTTACTAATATTTCCTAAAGACTAAAGCATTCGGAAACAGTATGCATATTTATCTATCAACGAGGGAAGAAGAACAATCAGCATGTCCTATACAAAATGACCACAGGTCTCTTAAGAACTGAACTCCAAAGATCTATACAATTTTAATATATCTTATCCTCAGATCTTAGGTAGTTTGCTTATGTTCATACCATCAAATTTGGGAAATAAACTCATATTTTCTACATGTATGTGTAAATATATACTGTCAACCACTCTAATGCTCCCATGGCAGACAAAAAGGAATAGGCACCAAGAAACAAAATAGAGAATCTAAGATAGGAAATGGAGTTTGCAGAGAACTACTTTTGCTCTCCTATATGGCTCATATCTACTCAGATGCTCATCAGTATTGTGCCTAACTAATGGAAGTTTGACTAAAAGAGGAAACTTTTCTGGGAAAACAGAAAATTTTAAAGGTGGTGGATATGCTCATCTGTCTTGCAGAAGTACTTTCCTACATTACAGATTTCTTCAGGGTCTAAACAGGCATTTGAAAGGGTAATAAATTCAATAGAAATTTAATAATTTAATCCATGATATTTTTTCAGGCAGACCAAATCTTAAACCTATGTTTATAGTCTCTTGATTCCCTGTTCACTTAGAGTTAATGTAAGATCTTTCTCGTGATGGCTTTATATCTTTATTTCTTTAATGAAAACTTTTCATATAATGAAAGGGGTTTTTTTGTTTGTTTGTTTTTTTATCTTTCATATAAATCATCACATAGGTTTCTCAACATCTGAAGGCTTTTGTTCCTTTCAGATGAAGCAATATAAATTTCAATTCTATTTCCCTCACTGCTGTGTTGGAAAGTGGTCTTTCTAATGGTAATAACCTTGATGAAGTAGAAGAATGAGCTGACATTCTCATCTGTTTTATATTTCCCTCCATTTTGGGGGGGTTTTGTTTGTCCAGATAACAGCTTTCTGCCAATCCATACTTCCCTGCCAAATATATTTTTCTGCCCAGTCCCCCATTATGGTGATTTTCAGGTAAAATGCCAAGAAAAACAGATAAAACAGAAGCACTAGGAAAACTAAATGTACTTGCATCAACATCAATTATTAAAGCCCTATAAAACATATGATCTGAATCTTTTTTATTCTTCTAAAGATTTTATTCTTCTAAAGGCAAAATAAATGGGAGGGGGAAGGGGGGAAAAGAGATTATTGTTTTTCCATCATCTAACTGAATTTAGACTTCTTTTAAAGATGCCAATGTTGTACTAAATGCAGTAAGATGTCAAAGAGAAGATCTTTATAACACAACCATATTATTCTATTAACTTAATTTTAGCCTGCTAAAAATTAGACACATAATTAAACCTAGTGATCTGGGCTCCATCAAAAGGCAGTAGAAAAAAAAATATCATTTGCAGAAGGCAATTTATCCCACTTGTTTTAGATACTTATTTTAGGATGAACTGAATAGCCTTTGGAGACACAGGTAAGTTTCATATTTCAAGTTTTAAGAAACAGCTCAAACAGATCAAGGCCAGATTAATTACTCTGAGATCTATGCAGCTCACTCAAACCTTTGCAATCTGGTATGCTTAAGGTGAACCAGTATCTGCCAAGTAGTCAGTGATGCACAACAGGGTGACAAGGCAGTCACCTTTCCAGCAGCCCTGAGTTACCTAATCCAGATTATCCCATTTCCACATTGGATCAATTGAGGACAGCCCTCGTTACTGCCCTCACTACAGGACAAGTGGCTCAGACCTGAGCTTTTGGATTCACAGCAAGAACATATATGCACTTTGCCTTTGCCACCAGCTTTCCATTGAGAGCTGCCTAGATTTCTTCTTCATCATTTCCTCATCAAACTGTCAGAGCCCAGTTAATGAGAAGATGATTTTAATGTCTGCAACAAACACCATGGAAAAACTGAGGGCAAAAGATGAATATTACAGTAATTAGAATAGATGATGAGGATGTTAAAGTTGGTTGTCTCATTTCTTCACAGAATACAATGGCAAATTGCAGAAACTCACCAAAGTTTCCTCAATATAGTGAGACAATTTATCTCTTTGGAGACCACATTAGAGAAACGTCTACCTGGTAATTTGACTATATTTTCCATATACTATTTGATAAATACATGTATAGGGATTCCTACTGAATTCCATAATGATCTTTAAAAACATTACTTCTTAGTTAATGGTGACTAGCTTAGGAAAACTACTCATAGTGTTTTTGTTTGGCTCATTTGATTTTGTTTGTTTGTTTGTGCATTGTTGTTGTTTTGTTTCATTTGTTTATTTTTGTGGGTTTTAGTTGGTTGGCTGGTTGATTGGTTTGGTTTGGTTTTCCTTTAAGGAAGATGCTTGGCAACCACAAGTTCCTGAATATTATAACATAAGACACTTAGTGTTTAATACAGTACCTCAACAATAAAAAGGTACATACTATAATTGAAGAAATGAGCCATTGGCATAGTGAGAATTAGGCTGTGTGAATATCAAGAGGCAATGAAATGAGGAATGGTTCTTACTGTTTCTATTATTATTATTATTATTATTAAATAGAATAGTCAAACCTTGGAATTTTTAATTCTTTTATAATTCTTTTTAAAGATGAGCTAGTGATATTTGATATTCATTCTTTAAATATGCATAGTTTTCCTAGTGCCACAGTTTTATTTTGTGGTATAAAAATATGTTACAAAGTCCATGGTTTTCTTATATGTGTGTTCCCAGCTCCTGTAATTTATTTGGAACCTTTCTTTCTTTAATGCTTTTTCTTAAACCTCAATTCTTGGAAATAAAACATAATTCCAGTTTATAGTTTAATTTTTTTCAAAAATACTCTTGGCTGAAAAGAATAATTTGAAAGTGTTATATGAGCCTACACAGAGCCTAAAATACCAAGAGGAAAGTAAAAATAATTATGTTGATATTTTTTTAATTTTTGTTGGAGGATGGGGTTATAGATACATCTGCATATGATTTCTGTGTGTCTCTGATTGTGAAAGAGACTGGCATTATGAGACAGAGAAGAGGTCCCAACAACTATGGTCGATCCATTCAACTATACTGCCACCCTTTGAGATGAATCTTTACAGTATATTGTCTCTGTCATTCAATTTCTATAGTTTTTAAAAACCAATGTAAGATACAAAAGAGAGAATTAATATGTCCTTGAATGTAAAGTTGTTATTTGTATGTCATGTATCAGTGCCCACCAGTTTATGCAGGGAAGAACAATGAGAATAACCAAGGCAGCTATTTTGAGTATCGGTATTAAAGCGAACATAGAATAACTTATACAATAATAGACAGGAAAAGGTAAGATAGCTACTCTCAAATATAAGTAAATATATCAGAAAAGTCACAACATTTTAGTGACCTGACTTGGAATATGCTTTTTGGTTTATTTTAATAATTATCTCACATCATCTTCAGATGATGAAAGACACATCAAGACACTGTAGCATATTTTTAAGTGCTTATTTCTTTTCTCTCTCTCTCTCTTTTTTTTTTTTTTAATAGTGTTTTTGAAAATAATGATCCCTTCTACAGTAGATAGGATTGCTCTATTGTCACCTTGCCAGCTGATGTAAAAGCATTACTAATATGCAAAATTAGAAACTAGAGAGGAGTTGCTTGTAGATAGGTATAGAAGAGCAGAAGAAAAGGCCTTTGAGACCACAAGAAAAAAAATATTTTTCATCTGTGCTGTTTTCATCCTTAGTAACAATAACTTTTAATTTAAAAGCCAGTAACTGGTTTAAACCTGTGGGAAGTGAGAACAGCTGTCTTCAGGTCATCGAACCAGCTGGTGATTTTCTGTGGTGAGATTTAGCACTTCATGGCTACCTCTACATGAGTCGCTGTTATACCCCACTAGACCACTTATGTACACCGTTATGCCTCATTACACCATTTCTGTCCACCAATGAGCATTGTTTTACCTCTTTGCAACAGGGCACTCTGCTATGCTGCTCTTTCGGCTACTTAGTCATATGAGCCATATACTATTAGGCAAAGAGGAAAGTTTAAGTGAATGGAAGCAGATATTCTCACATACATTTTCCTTTCTCATTTTGTTTTTGGAGTACTTCCTATAAGTAATTTGCAGTCTTTCTCCCATCATTTGCTGTTCATTCTCCTTGGTCTTCTACCTTTGACTTGAATATATCTAAGACTGAATAACATTTCTAAAACATCATTGTATGATCAGTCCCTTTGTTACAGAGATCCTCTTTATCTCTGTCTTTCTAAAGTCTAACTCCAATCTGTCAAGTTCAAATGCCTTATTGCATGATCATCTCCTATATGTTCTCTCCAGCAAGACTGTTACTAAAGATTACCAAGGAATTCAGGTGGACTTAGCCTTTTCTAGGGAAGAAGAAATATGAAGGATGCTATCCACCCCAACTTGTTTCTCCTCTGGATTTAATGCACACAGGAAGTGAAAAGCCAGGAAAGCTTTTACTGTTTTCTGATAGAAGCAGACTTTTTGTAAATGTCATGCATTATTTCCCCAAGTTTCCAAGACAAGACTTTTTTAGTCATGTGCAAAAATTCAGTCACATCAAAAAAGACTGAAATTTTAAATAAATAAAATCATGCTGTTGTTTTCTTTTTCAGAAATATAATACTCCTGAGGAAAAAAAAATGCTAATTACCAATTTAGAATCAGTTTTGACTCTGAGCCAAGATAATTATATCTAGTCCCACTTTTTTGCTCTCAGTTGTATACATTCTTTACAATAATCTTTTTTGCTTCACGAGATATTGAAGACCTAGTGTCTAATTATTATTTTTTGGGTACTGCCCTCTGTATTATATACAGAATTTGGGGCACTTGCAGAGAGAGACTGCTCTGGTCCTAGAGAGATGTGTAAGATAGGAGGCAATGGCTGTCCAGAAAAGATCAATGACCATGGAGGGAAATTATGATTCTCAATCTAGGAAAAAAAAAAAAATATATATATATATATATATATATATATATATATATATATATATATATATATATATTATTACTAATATATAAATTATATATATATATGTTCAGATATTAATAAAATGCAATATCATTCTTAAAGCAATACTACTTTCGTCTTCACAGCCTGCAGCTAATTTCATACTATGGGAGCTGCACAGATATATGACTGGATTTATTTCCTTTTAAAATTGTATATTTCATACACATGCAAATAAATGTGTGAGGGTGCAAATCTGCATCTAAATATCCAGAGTAACATTTTAAAGTAATATTTAACCACCCTTTTTTTTTTTGTTATAAGTAAAATAAAATGAATTTTGATTGGATTTCAAAAATAGTCTGTAATTTCCCCATTTTCTACTCAATTGCTTTGATAATTGCTTACTTTGGGACTTCGCTAGCATAAAGGAGCTATAACTGAAGGATCTCTTCAGTGTAACACATATAAAAATGACAAGATGAGACTTCAAGCAAGTTGGTATAACTTAGTTCTTCCTTATGCCTTAATCTGAACTATACTCTTAGTAAAGATCCTGTTCACTTGGATCTATCTACCTTTTCCTTCCAAACACACCCTCAATGTGTAAGATTTGTTTAAGGTCAAACCAGCTAGAGCCAAGATGTTGTAACTCTCTGTCTATCATTGCATGTAATGCTCTAGCTTGTCTATAAGTATCTTAAACAGTTGCTGAAGGACGGTTGATATTATGAGTTTGCCAGAGAAGCATTGTTAAGGGAGAGTAACTCTTCCATTTAAAGAAAAAAGGTGAATCATGTGAACAAAAGGAAAACAACAGTAATTATCATCAGATATTTTCACATTAAAGTTATTGTGAAGTGTACAGACAAAATACCGATGTGGCATTGAAGATCAGAATTTCTGCTGAATTTAATAGAATTGCTTCTGTTTACACTGTTTTTAATTTTAGTGAGCGTTACTATTGCTCTACATATTTACAGGATTTTGAAACGTCTTTGCTTTTAAGTCAGTAGTGCTTATAAATATATTTTTTTTTTAATACAGTTTTTTTATGGTCTCATTTTTAAAGGTGCTGAGCCATTAAATGGTTCCTTCTGAGTGGCAGCTCTGAGTACTTGGCACTATTAAAGATTAGATTGTATGAGTAACTAAATATGTTTTTATACATTTAAGTTCTGTTGTCCATATCTGCAAATCATGACCTAATGTTCCCACATCAGTATGGGATTTCTAATAAAAGATTCTTTCAGTCATTAGTGAATACAGATAACTCATTACAATAATAATTGAGAGTTTGTTTTGCTTTGTACCTGGCATCTACAGAATGTAATACACACAGATGTGCACCCCACAACTGATGGGTTTTTAAATGACTTTTTTTTTTAGTTTTTTGGAGGGAAAAACAAACAAACAAACAAACAAGCAAAAAAACAGCAGAGTCCCCAAAGTGCAATAATTTTCTCTTATATTTGCATCTGATACTGTAGTGGGTTTACGTGGCAAGGCTTTGGTAGCAGGGGGCCATAGGGGTGGTTTCTGTGAGAAAGATCTAGAAGCTGCCCCATGTTTGGGAAGGGCCCCATTGTTTTCCAAATCTGAGCCAATAAGCGATGTTGTTTTGCGCCTCTGTGAGAGCATATTTAAGACAGGGAAAAAACTGCTGCGCCACACAGCAGCCGGGAGAGTCAAGGGAGTGAGAAACAGCCTTGCAGGTGCCAAGGTCAGTGTAGAAGGAGGGGGAGAGGTGCTCCAGGCGCCGGAGCAGAAGTCCCCTGCGGCCTGTGGTGAGGACCATGGTGAAGCAGGATGTCCCCCTGCAGCCCATGGAGTACCACGGTGGAGCAGGGTTCCACGCTGCAGCCCGTGGAGGAGACCACGGTGGAGCAGGTGGCCCTGCACCGATGGAGGCTGCCGCCTGTGGAAGACCCCTGCCGGAGCAGATTCCGGGCCGGACCTGTAGCCCGTGGAGAGGAGACCACGCAGGAGCAGGTGATCTGGCAGGAGCTGCTGCCCGTAGGGGAGCCAGGTTGGAGCAGTTTTCTCCTGAGGGATGGACCCCGTGGTACGGACCCATATCTGGAGCAGTTCTGGAAGAGCTGCTGCCTGTGGGAAGCCCACGCCGGATCAGTTCGTCAAGGACTGCATCCCGTGGGTGGGACCCCACAGCACAGGGGACGAGAGTGACCGAGAAGGAGCGGCAGAGAAGAAGTGCTGTAGACTGACCATAACCCCCATTCCCCCGTTCCCCTGCGCCGCTCGGGGGGAGGAGGTGGAAGAGGGTGGATGGGGGGGAGGTGCTTTTGGTTTCTTTCCTTTGTTTCTCACTTCTCTAGCTTGTTAGTAATGAGCAATAAATCTTACTATCTGTCTTCTTATGCTGAGTCTGGTTTGCCCGTTACACTAATTATTGCGTGATTTTCTCGTCCTTATCTCAATCCTTGAGCCCCTTTCACATATTTTCTCCCCATTCCTCTTTGAGGAGGGGGAGTGAGAGAGCGGCTGTGGTGGAGCTCGGCTGCCCACTCGAGCAGAACCACGACAGATACAAACCAAAACACCTGTCATATATACAAATAAAAGATCATGGTCCATCATTGAAATGTCACTCTTTCAAGTCATTACAACTGCTTAATGATACATAGCATTTCTATAGAAATTAAAATACTAAACAGAAGATTCATATGGTCAAAATTGCTGTGAAAGTAAGCAGATGGGAAGTAATTATTCAAATGTGGATTTGTTAAAAACGGTAGAAAGAATCCTTAAAGTTTTTATTTTAATATTTTCTTCTTCATAATATGACTGAATTTTATATGCAGTGATGTTCTCAAATAAGAACAACTTTGTAGAAGTGTTTATCAAACACACTATGAAATAAACACACAAATAATTAAAGTTAAAATCATTTTCATCATAAGGTACTATTTTGATAAAATTAGGTGCATAAGGATGAGTCAGTTCAGATATATTCAGAAAAGAAAACAGTACAAGGGTGGGCTTATTCTTTTCCTTAATTCAAGTCAAACAAGGACTGATTTCCCATAATTCCTCACTTTTATCCTTCTCTTTCCCCCCAGTTTGCTCTGTTGTCCTGCCCATTTTCCAAAAAGACAATTTCCCTTCTTTACTGTTTCTATTGTCCAAATCCTCAGAGGGGAGGGTGGGAGTGAAATGTAGATATTTTTTCTACTTAGAAAACAGTGTAAAAAATTAGAACTATTTTGCTCTCTTCAGGGGATTAATAGTTTACCTGGTTATTCAGACCTCTTTCCCTCATTGTTGCTTTATTTCACATGATGTTATATATTAGTGAAATGTAATGGCAGAAGATTCTGTTATCTAATTTATTCTGTTTTATTCTTCATTGTAATTAATATCAGAGTTCATTGCAGATTAAGAAATTCTGAGTTTATATTGTGTTGAAATAAGGTTTGTGTGAATTCATGTGCAATTCATCTCAATAAATTTTATTCATCTAAAAGTTAGACGGAGCATCAAATCTAGGTTGGTCTTGTAGGTTCTACCTGCATTTAATTGGGTAGTAGGTATCTCCAGAGAACTATTCATCCCACCAGCTCAAAACAATTATATTGAGATGATACAGAATGTTTCAGCTACAAAAGGCTCCTGCTTGATTAGCTTAGATTATGTTTGCATATTTTATAAGTAAAATCTGGTGAAATGAGTCCCACACCATATCAAAGTCTTGAGTTTTTCCTACGTAAGAAATGATGCAGTGTGTCACACATTAAGAATTTTAAAAGTGTTCAATCTAATGTGCAACAAGAAATAAAAACAAGAAAGAAAAATCTTTTAAAATAATATTTTTAGTCTGTCACTGCTTTGTTCTGGTTCAGATAAAAGTTTAGTATATGATTTTTTTTTGGTCTTCCCTGTGGAAAATATTTGTTTCAATAAATAGTTTTCAGAATGACAAACATATACCACAACAGGGACATTTCTCCTAGTCTAGCTGAAAAGCTACTTTTCAATTTATTGTTCTGTGACAATATCAAACCCATTTTCACTGGTGATATTTAAAATAAATTTCAGGAACCAATATGCCATTAAATTAAGTAACTAATATCATGAAAAAAAAAAAAAAAATCATGGGAATATATACTAGTTACTTGTGTTTTAAGGATGCATGTTTAACATTTCTAAGTGAGGCTTCAATGTTAATAGTTTTTTACCAAGTAGGGTTCATAAACAGAAGCCTGTTAACAGTAGGAAATTGTATACTATAAGCTACACTAGCCAAGAAGCAAAAGGAACAATTTGTAAGGCATTATGGCATTATATGTGGAAAAAAAAAAAAGAAAAAAAAAAAAAAGTGAGTATATCCAGAGTTATATTTCATACGGGTAATGTCAGTGTTCAAAGTGTGGGCATCAGCCCTCTTGTCTCAGTTCTTATAGTAGTTTCTGCAGTTTGTCAACCTATTCTTCCTATCTTATTTCGCCACTACAGCCTGACTCAGTAAACCAGTACAACAAAAAGGAGTGAAGGAAGTAGGGTAATTTTACGAAAACATATTTTTTACCTCACACTAGAGCCTAATGCATTGTTGGTCATAATCTAACTTGTTGGTCATAATCTAACTTCTACCCTCTGCCCTTGTAACAGTAATGCTGTCTTGCCTGTCATCCTGACGTTAAATATTTGACATACCTCCAAAGATACAGCCCACAGGTTTCAATACATACCACAGACTCTAGAAATGGATGTTTGAATGCAAAAATATAGAAGTGTGACAAAATGTCTAAAGTGTCCTGTCATACAACATATAAAACGTAGCAAGAAGAAAAAAAATATATAAGTAATCCACTTAATGAATTTCTTTATGAAGTGATTTCAGTTAGGTGAGAGATTAGACATGACTCTGCACTTCTACATGTGAAGTGGTTTATACAAAGTGGTCATGGTAGTAACTGAAGCAAAATGAATAAATTTTACCTTTCCTGTGCAATGACTAGATAAGCCATCAAAATACACAGCGCACACTTTGCTTTTTTTCCTATGTGGAACATAGGGGAACTTACCACTGCATACATCACACATCACGCATACCATTTACCACTGCATACATACATACAAACATTTCACATTTATTGGTAAATTACCACTGCATACATCAACAAGAACAACAAAATATAATGTGCTAATAAGATCTGGGGGGGAAGAGTCATGCAAAGTAATTTCCAATCAGAAGCAAGCAAAGATCATGTTTTCCAGAAATGGAAATATCATTTGTTGCCTGATATATTCAGAATCCAGAGAGCCATGGTAGTGATTTATTTTTTTTTTTTTCTACAAATAGTGCTTATTTAGAGTAAAGGAAGCAACTACTAGCTGTGAGATATCACAGGAATGTCTCCAAAGGAAAAAAATCTGAAATCAAATCTTGTCCAGGTAACAGCTGAGAATTATATTATTGGGTTTTTTTGTTTGTTTGTTTCATATTTTTCTCTCCAAGGAAACAGTTCAAGGACCTGGAGCATGTCCAGAGAAGGACTACAAAACTGGTGAAAGGTCTAAAACACAAGTCCTGTGAGGAGCAACCAAGGGAACTGGGGTTGTTTAGTCTGGAGAAGAAGAGGCTCAGAGACCTTATTGCTCTCTACAACTACGTGAAAGGAAGGTGTGGGAAGCTAGGGGTCAGCCTCTTCTTGCAGACAACGAGTGATAAGACTAGAGGGAATGGGCTCAAGTTGCACCAGGAGCAGTTTAGGTTGGGAATTAGGAGAAATGTCCTCTCAGAAATTTCCTCTCAGAAAGAGTAGTCAGTAGTCGGAATGGGTTGCCCAGGGAGATGGTGAATTCACCATCCCTGGGGGTGTTCAAGGAAAGGTTGGATGTAGTACTTAGGAACATGGTTTAGTGGTGGAACATGGTTTACATTGGTGGGGGGGGGGGATGGTTGGACCAGATGATCTTGGAGATCTTTTCCAACCTTGATGATTCAGTGATTCTAAGAAGCTATTTCAGCCTGCTCAGCAGAGGGGTTAAGTACAGAGTCCTTCAGTATGTATCTTCGTATATATCAGTATGTATCTTTAGGGGATATTACAGAAGGTGCATGTAGAGAAGCATGCACTGCGATTGTCTACATTTCACCAGGTTCAGTCTTTTGATGTAAATAAAAAAATATATATCTCTTTTATGGTTAGTGTATTCTGGGTATATTTTAAATACATATTTCACCTGAATAATGGGGGAAAAATAAAAGAGAAAAAAAAAAAAGTTGAAACGTGACTCATGATGATGAAGTAGGTTTTAGAGAATGCCAATTTAATACATCTAGAACTGGTGGTGGGTGAGATAGTGGGCAGAGGCAAAGAGAGAAAGAGATTTCTTTCTCTCTGCTGCCAAACATTTCAAACTCATGACCTATAGTTAGTTTTATGGTTTTATGTATTTACACACCTGAAGCATCTGTGACTTCTGCAAGTTTCTGTATAGGTGTAGCAGTCCTTTTATGTGTACCAGATTGCAACTAAACCACTCAGAAACAACAGCAGAAAATGTGCAAATGAATACGTAACGCCCACTTAAAGCTTATGTTAACTCAACTGCTGCTTCGAAGAATTAGCAATGGGTAGTATGTGCTCTGTCTTGTTAAACAGCAAGTGCTACAATAAAGTTTTTTGAAAGCCCTACAAAATGAAAAAATACCTAACATGCATGTTGTGCAGTAGACTATAATGTTAATAATAGACGGAACATATTATGAAACATAAGTATCAATGAATTAAATTCTAGAGAAAAATTATACTTTCAGTAGAAGGAAGGGAGCTGTTGGGATTTTCTACGGGAAAAAAAAAAAATGCATTATTTCACAAACTGCTTTGACACTGTAATCTGAACAGATGTGCGTTTCAGCTCTGTTTCCTTGGCCTTCTCTGAAGTTCATTTATTCCAGACAGGTAATCAACTGCTGTTAAAATAATTTTGCTCTTGAATGAGCCAGATGGATGTTAGGGATAGCAAAGAGTCTATCCCATTCCCAGCTCACAGTTTAGGTCAAGGATTATAAGCACATCTTACTGCACACGTCTCCAGATGATGTTGATATTCAAAGGCTGTTATCTTCCCACAATAAATAAATAAATAAATAAATAAATAAATAAAATCTGAAATTCACAGGAGCAAATGAGAAATGCCATGATAACTGGGTTACTGACATTAGACACTGGATAGTTGCCTACTTCTGCACTGTTCTATAGTGCAGACAACTCACAGGCACAATCCATGCATTTCATGCATTTTCCTGAATGAATTAGAGAAAACATACAACAAGAAAGTAATTCAAGATAGAAGGTAAGCCAGGCCTTTTGCTTTCTAGGCAAAGATGCTACATCAAGCTAAAACAGCTGTGTTACCTTGCGTGACCTTCTGATAATGCTCATTGTCAGCTCTCCCGTTTCAAGCATCAGGAAAATCTTGGTTTACTTTACCAAGGGTTGTAGTATGAGATAACCCCTTTCTTTCAGATACAAACACTAGGAATACAACCAAAATGGATTTAAGATAAGATCCAGCTTGCAGCTCGTTTCCTATCAAAATTTCTGTCCCAGCAATGTGCTTGTATATGACTGCCTATATTTATGTAATACAATATTAATCCCAACTTACAGTTTTAGGAATGTGGTAAGATCAACTGTAAGGGAGAGCCATAGTCTATCATCTATATATGAAAACACAGTGTTTTTCTGAGCTCCATTTTTTTAAATTCCTTATTCTTGAACTAAGAATAAATGTTAATTAATTAAAACAATGAATGGGTTTTGTAAATTGAAAAACAAACAAGCAAACAAACAAACTTTATAAAAATAGTTCCAGATGATTCAACTTTCACAGTATTTTCAAAGCTAATTAACATTTTTAGTTTGAAAGCAAAAGTGACAATATTATTAGGAGAGTCATGATATGTTTCCCAGGCACTTTATCTGCAACTTTTATCAAATTGGATAAATTTGATAAAATTTTTGGATAAAAACTGCTTTGGATATTTGGGCAAGAAAAAAAAAAAAAAAAGACATAAAAATATGTTTATGAATTTTATCAAACGTTTTTAAGACAGTATGAGGTTTTGGACAGCAAGGTCTGAGACTGGAGTCTGAGACTAACATACTTTGTATGTGCTCATTTAAATATAGAGGTAAACACTGAGCATACATCTCTTTTGGCATAATCAGTTGCCTGAATATAAGAAGATGTGTCTTAACATTTTCATCTAATTTATATTATTTTATTCAAAGTGAAATTGCTTAATCAAAAGCGACCAGGACTCTCCTCCCTCCTACTCCCAGACTGCTGAAGTGCAATAGGACTATTAGGATAGTCCTTAGGGACATAAACAGTTGCTGCTCAAGTCCCCTCAGGCAGAAGATTATTCTGCATTTTGTGGAAAAGTGTTTACTACGTAACTCAAGGAAAGTTCCATCAAATATCTTAACTACTTTATTTCTCTTTTATAGAAAACATGACAATTAATGTATGCAAAATCAGTGGTCCTTTTCAAAATTATTGGCTTGAGTCACATCCTCAGATAGCAGTTAGAAATGAAGCCCCTCCTCATTTGCAATTAGAATTTATATATGTATGCACATACATGTATACAGTACTTAGAAATTAAGCTCCCACATAGGTTTCAGAGAAGAAAGACAAAAGGAACCTTAGCACATATTTGGAACTGAACTTACACTGAACCCTTCATGAGCAAAAGTACTTTGGCACTTCTGATTTCCACCAGGGACTTGAGCTGGAAATTACTGTGCTCTAACAGAAAGGCTTTTCTTCTGGTATTTCCAGCCAAGACGCCAAGTGGAAATGCTGGAATCTGATAAGACAGCTTACTTGCATAGATGTTTATCCAATTTTGACCTGAACGGTAACATTTTAGAGATCTGGCTATCTCTGTAAACTGACATTCAAGTCAGTTAGAAGAGCAATCTTCATTAATTATATTCAAGCATACATTTGTTGTTTTTACAGAAAACTTCTGTCTTTTCACAGAAGTCAAAGCACCTGAAATATCACTAGTATAGGTTAATACAATGGTGAAAAAAGGTGCCTGATTGGATGGTGTTACAAAATAGTCACTGATTGGCCTTTCAATCAAAAGAAATACATTTGAGATGTTCTTAAATTGAAGTGAGAAAAAATTTTACATTCAAGCCCTGGTGTAAAATCCAGTGAAATCATTAAAGAATCTACTGTTAGATTTGGTAGAGTTTGGAACAGTCTTATAAAGTTTGACTTCATTTAAATTGCCATTAACTCCGTTAAGTTTAAGTATTTTAACTTAAATTGTTACAGGAAGCGAGACCTTGTCCAGTTTCTTAATGGAAAAACACATCCATTCCTCATCCTGCCCTAGCAGCACTAAACTATTATAGTCTGTATAAACTGACAAACTGTGATGCCTATTCTCTGAATGCATTTCTAAAACATTTATTATGAATATGTGTTCAGTTCAATAAAACTAATACAAATATTATAGAAACATCGACTATCCTGAGTTGGAAGGGACCAACAAGGTTCATCAGGTCCAATTCCCGAATCCACACAGAACATCCAAAAAATCAAATAATAATGTACGCTTAATAGCAAACTAAAAAGAAAAGCACTCTCTGACCTGGTAAAATATCTGTGTATCATTGAAGGACTGAACTCACTAAATTAATATTGCTAGCTGCTTGTGTTTGCATCAATTTGTGAAACAGTTTAATTCCCCTGTGCCGGGGAATAAAGTACTATTTTCTTCTCTAATGGCTCCAATGGTTAAAATGAGACCTTCATATGACTATGCCTGATAATCCACAATCATGTCATGCTTTCTGCACCAGCCATTATATGGATATTTTCCCATAAACTCTTGATTTTAATATCCACTAAGGTTATGAAATTTTTACAATCACTTGATCAGTTTATACAACACACCTGTCACAAATTTGTATATTATACAAAAATTCACTCTACAAATAGAATTATACTGATACAACTTTAAATAAATATCTTCCATCAACAAAAATAAAGATTACAACTAGACATTTTTCCTTTTAATAAAATCTTAAGTTATCACAGGTTGTATCAGAAAATCAGCACACTAGACCAAGAACTAAAGAAAATAGCAAGGCAGAAGTTCATCCATTCAGAGCTTTCAAAGTAGGGGCCACAAGCCGATGCTAATTAGGTCTTCTTACCTGTTGCCTTATAAGAGACTGTCTATTTCAGATGCAATGAATTAGAAAGCCAGTAATTAATGTGGAAATGGAATTTGAAGCCAGTATAGCTATTAAGCATCAATGCAGAAAAAGACATGGAGTAGAAAATAAATCATATGCTATTCTTACTCAAGTTTCAAATGACTTTAAAACCTCCACTCAATAACTGTAACTGGTTACTACTGCTGCCAGGGTATCAAGGTTCAGTTAAAGTTCCTACAATATACTTTCAGTTCACTAACTTGTCTGAAAGGAAAGAAATTGCTCCTTTAGTCTCAGCAACTATCTTCCTCAGACAGTCTGTCATCTTTTCTCAGATGTTCTTCAGGTAATTACCTCTCACCCAAACAATGATATCAGCATAGTATGCAGAAAGCTGAGGAACTCTATCATCTGGGCAATACAAAGCCAAAGATGTCTGGAGATGAATGACATCACTGTATTTATGGTTGCACAGCTGAAGATGTCATACTGTTCCCTTTAGTGATTATATACATGATTTTAAATAAGATGGATGACATAAAAGTCTGCCATGACAAAGTATTTGGTTTCTTGGGTAAAAGAATCATTCTGAGGTTAATCTTCACAGAGGGCAAAGAATGACACTCTTGGTCATGTCTATGCCTGCTTTTGACAGGAACCATAAATGTCACATAAATGATGCGCCATGTGAAAAGTCACTTGTGACAGTTCTGAAAGAATCTGCTTGGACGTAAAATATATTTACCACTATCTTACCCAGACAAAAGATACTGATTCAAAGGTCAAGAAAGGCAGATTCAGTGTTGCTGACATTTTTTTTAAAGGGTCATATGCAAAATGTGTCTCTGAGAGGATCAGAGAGAGTTTCTAAAATGGTTTTCTGATTACTATCTTCCCTTCCAGTGGTATATATATTTTCTACTGCCTCATTTATTGTATACCTGAACTCTGAAAAAGTCTGCTTTAAACCAAACCTATTTTGTTTGGTTCATACTGCAGAGCTCATGGGTTTCCCAAGAGTGTCATTCCAAAGACAGGGAGTCTTGGGCATGAGAGGATACTCAGTGACTACTTTTCTTTCTCTTTTGAAGTAGTGTAAGCACATAGTAGCTTTGATGAATTTACATAGGTATAAACTGTGTATAAAAGACATTTCTAGACTTCAATAACTAGGTTTGAAGTTAGAACACCTATTAATTTGTTCCAGAGGGCAACTGCTTTTTAACCGGAGGATGCATTTATATCATTTCTACTATAAAGTAATAAGCTGTGTAAATTCAAAGTACAGTGGAAAGTCTTAACTTTATCCATTCTTAATAGTACACAGCTCTTGCATAAATGCTTTGGGAAATGCTGGTGACATTGTAAAAAATCAGAATAAAAAAAAAAAAAAAAAAAAGTTTGAGAAAAATTCTGACTCTGGGACTGTATAGGCTTATTGTTATTCTTCATGAACGCTTACTGAATTGTTGTGTGTCATATTCTCTCAGCCTGGTAAGAAGTCCAGTAGCTTTTCATATTTTATTATTCAGTGAACAGAGACATAGCAGGTTAGTTTAAAATAAATAAATAAATCACTATATTGGTAACCATCTATTACTAGGAATTAAACTACATTCCACGTTAGCCTGAAGGTTCTTCAGCAGATGAATAAGCTATCACATTCTCTGTAGCTAAAAAAACAAGAGTAACAAAACTAAGATAGGTAAGTCTACTGTCCACACTGTCAGAAGTGTAAACTGACATGAACTGTTGTCTATTTCTTCTATGTCAGTTTCTTGAAAACAAGAGGCTAAAGCTAGGATTACTGGGATATATTATATTCCCTGCCTTCGGGTTTACATGGTGAATGTTATGAAGCATTGCAATGAGATGGACAGAACAGCAACGACTTTGTAATTCTCTTTAAGGAATTTAATAAGGAATATTTAAGGAATAATTAGGGAAGTTTAATAGTGGGTGAAGGGGGTTGCAAACTATACTTCTATGTCCAGCTAGTAAATATGGCTAAGGTCTGTGCTTAAAGTCAATATGGATGCAGTTTACACCACCAACAATATCAACAAACCAACCAAACAAACAAAAGAGTAGTACATACCAGCATTTGTTTCAGTCAAATACCAGATTCTTGCCTGACACAGTTCAAAGGTAGCTACGCTCACATTAAGAGGGTTATACCGATTTATACCTTCTCACAGTCTGGACTTAGATATCATGCATGGAGATGCAGTCATGATAGTTGCAACTGATAGACTGAGAAATAAGGAAAAGGCAAAACGGTAAACCAACAGGAAAGGTTTGTGACCTACCATGCACTTATTCAGTATTTCACTGCCAGAATGAAAATTATTTATACAGATGCATATTTTTAAAAGTAAACCCAGCCTAAGTTTAGATTGGAAGACTAGAAGAAAAAGAAATGGTGTTACACTGATTTATTGTTTACTGAAGAAAAAAAAAAATATATATATATATATATATAAAATAATATATCACTATTATAATAATATATCACTATTGTTACATTCGTATTTTTAAGTGTTTTATAATCAATCAGGCTAGATATTTAACTTTGTATTACCAACAGCTTTCATGAGGTTTTCAATTCTTTGCATTGAATTTGCACTCCATATCTTACATGGAAGATTTTCAATATTTCTCTGACTATATTCTTTCTTATTCATGATTCTTGCATGCAAACAGCTTTTTAAGTGTTCATCAGCTGGCTATTTTCCACTTGATGTCAATAATTCTTTATTCAGCCATTTATTATAATTATTTTCACTGCATCCAATGGGTGATGTCACAAAGAGTTATAATTGCAGGTGGGAAATGTAAAGGAGATCAGAAAGCTTTCAAGTAACAAAAATTCTCTATTTATGCAAGTGTTCTAAGAAACAAAGAAGGCAATAAGAAACAAGCAGACAACAAAATAAGATTCAGATGGGAGCAAAATTATGTCTAAACATACAAATCTTCAAAGTTTAACATGGATTGTCAGCAGTTCTTTCAGAAAATCACATTCCTGAAATTGCAACTGTAGAACCATTCACCAGCTATACATGAATGAATATTTCTCTTTATCAAATCAGATTTATGGCATATTTTGCATTCTGTAAGATTATAATATATTTGCATATAATAGTTCTAATTTAGAATGCTTGAGTTATAAATAGATGGGAAATGTGACATAAATTAACACTGATGTGAAAGACAGATATGTTTTCCTTATAAGCTGTAGATTGCTTCCATGTCTAAGAGAAACAAAGCTACTCCACAGTTGAGGTTCTCTGATGTAAGGATGCATTTGTTTTTTAAGGCAGTCACAGTGCCCTTGAATTGTGAGATGTGCTATCCAAATTCTTCTCCATGTTAACTGTTACTGACCTTCAGCTGCAGAAAGCAACAAGTAGGGTGACTTAATTTGGCACCTGTTCTGGGGATATCTAAATAGCTGAAGCCAAAAGCAATCCATATTTAGGTGGCCTGGTCTGTTCTCAGCATATACTGTATTTATGTTGGATTTCCTTAGGAGATTGTAAGAGCAATGCTCTACTGGAATTCCTAAGTGTTACCTTTCACTTTTTCAAATGCCAAATGTGAGGTTGTTTTTACCTACATCTTTTCTGTGGTAAGAGTGGCATCCATAGGAGAGATTCCTCTAGTGCAGTAATTGCCATGCATTTTACAGAAAAATAATAATAAAAAAAAAATCCTCATAGGAATACACATTCCTGGACCTGGAAAGGAAGGAAAACTATTCATCAAGTAAAACTAGTCTTGAAGTGCAGATCTGACACTATCGGGTATGCATGTTCTATGGAATTTTCTTCCCATTTTTTGAGGATAATCACAGGAAAAGAGCGTGGGTGGGTTGGCTCACATATAAAAAGGCATCTCTCAGCTAAAGGAAGAACAACAACATTTTAAAGCATAGGGTTTTGAAACAACCCATAAAACACAGGACAAAACCAGAGTCTGTTCTCACACTGGTTTGTGTTGAAATTATTCCTCCAGTCTCAGTGTCCAAGATAAATACTTTTTCAATTTCATGTTCTGGAGTTCTGGTACCCTATGTATTTTTTTTTTTTTTCCTAATAATTTATAAATAATACATACATGTAATGGATTTTAATTGTCCTGAATTAAAAAATAGCCATGAAGAGCTAAAAAAACCTTACTTTACTCATTATAAAATAAAATTAAAAAGTGACATCCCAAAGCTTCTGATACATTTCTTACATCAGTAATCTATCATGGTGCATCAAATTGTTTCATGAAGATACAGTCTACTAGCTTTAATAACTATAATAAATGACTATAATATATAACAATAGAGGTGATGAAAAGACCTTTATTTCTTTTTAGTTTTGCAGCTGTATGCAGGCTATAACAATCTGCATAAAAGAAAAGGTAGGCATGATCTTCAGAGAAATCAAAGGACATAGTTTTGAAGTTTATTCCCCTACCCTACCCCCATAGCATTTTTACGTTAGCGTGAAATATTCTTGAGCCAGCTGGTTGTTTTGTTCACATTGGCTTTCATTGCCTAATCTACTGAATTCATTATAGCTCCCTGCCTGAGGGCTCAATTTTCAGCTGTGCTGAGCATGACCTATATCAGCTGTGGGAAAAACAAGGCAAAGGTTCTGCACTGGCTTCACACCTCCCTGCATCTGCAGGAGACTGTGGGGACCAAGTTTCAGTGCAAGCTGAGGCAGACATGGCTGTGTTACGTAGCCTTGCATAGGTTTCAGGGTTTGCACTGTTAGTGGGAAGTTTGTGTGCTCTAACACAAATCTTGTGATGGAGTGTTTGTTGCGCAGTGGAAGTTTCCTGAAAGTGACATTGGCTTTACATCTGGGCATGACTCTTCCAGACCTTAATGTATTCTTACTGGGAAATGCTGCAGGTCTGCTCTGGCAGCCTACAGACTTTTCTAGAACCAGAATTTTGAGCTGGATACGTTGTTTCTGAGGTAACCAGTCTCTAAAGTCACTGCAACAAGTATTATAATTTTGTTCCTTGGTTACATGCTAGAGATATGCTATTACAGAGAAGCTCTGTGGCAAATGGATTTTATTTGCTCATGTGCTACAAAAGGACAAACAGTTCTGTGTTTTTAAAGCTTTTTGGATGAGATTAAGTGGTTGCGGAGACTGAGCTGTGTCCATTTTGTCCTCGCTAGCAAGTGGGTGGTTGCCTCCCACACTCACGTCACTGCCACGTTTGGCAGCAATAACACTTTGGCAGCAATAATTTATCTAAGAGGTCCTAACACTGCAGTCTCACTTTTTTTTTTTTTTTTTTTTTTTTTAAAGGAAGAAGTCGTCTGGTAGCTTATCTCTTTGCTTTCAGTTCACTGCGCAATGGTCCATGGTCAGTACTCACATGTGCACACACATGTGCCCATCTTCTATGCACTGCAAGAAAACTAACTAAAAGTTACAAATCAACCAGATAGAATGGTCCCAGACAAGTAAGAATAAGCAAGATGAAAACGTCATAAAGACCCCATGCTGGCACAGCATACTCTGACTCATACTTTCCAGTTATAAATGTCATCCATTAGGTTAAAAAAATAATAATAATAATAATAAAAATCAGTCTCCATTCTGTTTTGTTTTTTATTTTATTTTATTTATTTATTTATTTTTTATTGCTTGCTTTAATAGCTCTGCTCTTCATCAGTTTCAGTGTTCAGCAGCTGATCCCTCTTGCCTTGGCTAAGGACATGTGATAGTTTTGCTGAATAGCTGCAAATATGCACTCCGCTGGGTACTAATAGCTGGCACATTAGGCTGCTTGGCAAACTGTGGCAGCCAAACAGAAATGCTTTCAACAGACTGATTTCAGTAAAGAAATGGAGTGTTGTTTGTTTTTTTTGTTGGTGATGATGGTGGTTTATATTTTTTTTTTTCTCCCCACACTATTTCATGCCAGAGTTCTTAAAATAGTTCCCTCAGAGTTTTCTTGTTACCCATTTTGGAGCCCAGATGTAGGAAGCAAGCCAGCACAGCTGGTAGAGTTTGAGCGTCTCACAGATACGGAAGGTTTACATGGTTTTCACTTTATCCCTATTATTATTGTTATTGATGTTATTATTATTGGATGTCAAAAAATAAAGTCCAGGCTTTCAAATATTAAAGGCCTACCAGATGAAGACCTTTCTCTCCCTCCTGTCTTCATCAATAGGCCACTGTACTTTGTTACCTTCAGCACTTTCCTCATTCTTTCCCCTCATCAGAAATGTGGATTTAATCAGTTGTTCCATTCTGAGCTCACACTGATACCTGTACTGAGTTACTGCAAGCGATGCACAGTGATGCTGTGATGTGAGCTCATTCTCACAGCAGGCTGGGTATAAAACCAGTAGACTCCTTATACTTAGGAGTATAAGTTAGATTTCTAACATATTTCTGCAAATAAAAGTACATATGGAGTGGTATCATACTTCCTCTCAGCAAGCTCAATTATACACAACAAACTGAAAAGACATGATATTTCACCCAGTAGAGTTTCCTTATTGTCATCTAGTAAATGCTGGTCTGACCAGCCTTGGATAGACAGTAACTTTCTTCCCCTAAGGAAGCAAATCCAACCTCTGGAAGCCTATTCATTTCTGATTTTATTTTTTTTTTTCGTGTTAGAGATTCACTGTCACCCTAGTACTTTAGCATTAGGATGTTTCCTCATACAACATGTGATAACTCCTACCAGCTTTGAGATACTTATAATTGCACAGTTCCTACAGGGCGGTTTTTGAAAACAGCCCAGTCTGGGGTATTACTGTTATAGACTGCAGAACTCCATGTTCCTAGTACATCTGTGAAAGCATTTGGGGGAACAGTGATATGGGTGGAAGTAACTCTGATTCATTCTGTCTTCATATGAAAACAGAGGGAACAGTTGGCCTCTCCAAACTGGAATGATACAGATACAGATATCTGAATATGCAAAAATAGCGTAGCGATTTCTAGGAGAAAACTAAACATGTCTCAGAAATGTATTGGAAAACAGTGCATAAAGATCCACAGGGAAACTTCTGAAAGGTGCAAAGGAAAACCAGGCAGTCAAATTACAGTGAAAGCCAGTAAGAGTCAGGCATTTAATCCCTGTTAATGCCTCTGGACATCTGTTGTCTTCAACAACTTGCTCTAGCAGGAAGTGTGTCCCCTACCATAAGCAACTTCTGACTACAGCATTTGTGAAGGAATGTCAGAGACTTTTGAGGAGATGAACAATCAAATTCTGCACTGATTTAGGGCTTTGAAAAAGTATCTCTGGCAGATGTTCCCTCATGGGAACATTAGCGTTCAGCATCTTAGCTGATAGCAGTAAAAATGGTCTTGCATGAAGATGCGGGTCTATGAGTGGGAGCTGCTGACATGTACATGTTATTTTTACCAGCAGTTACAGGAACAGTAGCCTCCAGTAAGGAAACTGAGAAGTTATCTCCTTAAACGGTTTCTGCTGTTTGCACAGAGAATATGAATACAAGTCCTTATACTCTGTATTAATTCTTGCTTGTTACCATGTTCAAGCTTATGCCTATCCCTTTTCTCTCTCACTGTGTCAGCAGCTAACTGCTGATGTTGGTTCTGAAGTTCACAGTAAAAGCAACACATGACTAGAGAGCTTTAGATTAGCTCAGGCTTTCTTACATACAGCCTTTTTTTATTGCATATCTCCTTTTCTAGGGAAGGATTAGCACCTGAGACTAGAGTTTTGCAGGTGCCTGCTGAGACCTGGTGCTAGCTTCACCAGTTGCTAGCAGGAGGTATGTGTTTCTATCTCTTCAAAGGGCTCCTTGGAGGCTTTACCCTATTCAGGGTTGGAGATTTTGTTGTATTCTTAGAGTGATATTTATGGTATCCAGCATCAGTCATTTAGAATTGCTTCACCTAAGCTTCTGTTTAGGCTTTCTATAATAAATGGAGAGGGATAAATACCTTCACATGTCAGTTCTTCATATCATAAGGCTGAAGTATAAGATAGCAGATGATATTCCATGCAACATTAATAGAGAGGGCTCTGGTGACTGTCTAAAATTTAATGTTAAAGCTCACGAGACTAAATCTATATGAGGTAAACCTTATTTCTTCTGTAATTCTTCTGTCTGTCATGAGTGAGCCCACCAGAGCTACCACACTGAAGCCTCTATATACCTACTTCCCTAATGATTTTCTACAAAGATCCCCATTAGCTCAATTATCCATAAAGCTACCCATAAGAAAAAAGATCTTGTAATATATAACAGATGCACTTAAGAGTCGCATCTTGTGATGAATGAATACAAAATCCCAGTTTCATTAGAGCCAGCCCACACAGTCACATTTTTTATTGCTCATATGTAATGATCAACAATTATTTGGGAAAAAAAAAAAAATGTTACCACAATTTTAGCATAATCTCATAAAACAAAACAAATAAGATAAAATAAAACAAAATAAAATGTAAAAAAATAATAATAATAATAAAGTAAAATAAAAATAAAATAAAGTAAAACAAAATAAAATAAAAATCAACATGATTTACAATGTCTGAAACACCTGGGAGAAGTGACCTGGATTATTGCTATCTACTTGCAAATTTCTATACTTTTGATGTTCTTAATCAGATCTCTTGTGTTTTCATCTTCCGCTTTATTGCCTCCGCTATACCTGCTCCAAATGCCACACATCGTCCTTACAAGTATAGTCTAAGTTTTACTTTCACCATACTTTTAAATAGAATGGGCCTGTTTTTCACTCATGAAATTTAGTTTCCAGTTTACTCCTAAGTTTAGGTAAAAGCTCTGGGATAGCCCTTGGGCTCATATGATATTATTTCAGCTCTGTTTAGATGTGCTCATTTTTATGGCAGAAGTTTCTCTTCCTGTTGGCAAATTACCGTTAAATATTTGTAATTGTTCTATAAATCCTTATGTGCCCTTTATTTAATGATCCTCTCTTGACCCCAAATTGCATTTCCTGTAAAATCACATTTACTTAAACAGTGAAACTCCTCCACTACTAGCATTTCACTTGCCCCACTGTTTGCAAGTGAAAAAAAAATTAGGACACATCTACACCGATAGGTACAGACAATTGTGTATCCGTTTTACCTAAACACCAAACTGAATACCATGTAGTTTACACTATTTTTTCCTGTTAAGATTAAAATGTTTACTGGACTGGGAGTGGACTGAGTATGCAACTGTCTGGATCCATTCAACTGATCACAGAATTTGTGTGGCCAAAATCAGAAGTGAACTGTGGTTTATATATAAGTATTCACAAATATTTTGTATACAATATTCATCATAATGAATAAACAGAATAATTCTGAAGATTTGTAGTTTTTTTTTTTCTTTTTTTTTTTTTTTCTGATCCTCTGACTCATTTTACAAGTGCTGAAGTTACCTAAAATGAAAGTTATCTAAAGTGAATTCTTCCTCTGTGAGGAAGCCCAAAGCTTGTGAGACTTGAACAAAGCACTCCGTCAGTCCAATTGTAATATTTGGGTACAAAGCACCAGTTTGCTTGCAGAGGTAATCTACAATCACCGCAAATGATTCTCAGCCAGGTGACGGGAAAGAAAAATGTATGTAGTTTTACTGACTCACAAAGAACAGTAATAAAATACAATAATAATTACTTCACAGTACTCATTTGATCAGATAAATTGGCAAAGCATCTTCATGGTATGATCTGTTAACTCCTTGTAATATTAAAAGTTATCTAAATGTAAAGACATGGCATTATAATAAAGTCCATCTCTCTCTCTCTCTCTTTTTTTTTTTCCTTCTTCTATTCTTCCATTTCAGCTATATCTCTTGCAACTTTTACATCTTGGTATCAAAAGCATTTGCTGAGACTGGTCAAGTCAAACTTACAAGATATCAAATTTTGATGTTAATTATGACTTTTAGCTTTCACCCTTCCTAGAGATAGCATTGCACAGCAGAAACAAGTGCTTAAGTTAACCATGTGACTGACAAAGGTCTATTTCATTTTCACTGGTTAAGAGCAGCAATTTAAAAGCTACATGAAAATTAAGAAGCAATAATGGTGATTGTGGCAATGCTCTTTGCAGTTCAGTGAGAAGGCCCAGATATATGTTGTGCAAGCACATTTCCCAGAATATCTTGGCAGACTGTTCCCATGCAGCATGTTATGTTAGATTAATTTAAAGATAGAAAAAGCATGGCTAACTTTAACAAGATCTGCATCCAACAATGCAACAAGAAATATGATTCCAGAGAATGGTAAAGAGAAAAATGTCCAGAAGATGAGGCACTTGGCTGCAATGGCTACTTACTCAATTAACAATATCCCTGATCTAATAAAATCACCATACTATGAATCATCTTGCCCCAGTTCATTCAACAGAGGTGTCACTTATTCAATCAGTTGACATTTGTACATTTTTTTCTTCTACTCATGTGGTTTCTTTGTTGTTGTTTTTCTGTTGTTGTTTTGCTTTGTTTGGGGATGTTTGGTGTTATTGTTGTTTTTGTTGTTGCTGGTTTTTGTTTTTTGGCCTGGGCAGCCACAGCTCTCAGTCAAATCTTTGTCTCACATGAATTAGAATACGGGATCTTCTTGGCTCCCAGTCAGCTGCATTGTTTTCATCTAATAAAAAACATCAGTGGAAAAATTCACCACTACACAAAAGCAAATAACTTGAAGCACTTTAACAATTGTGTATTAGTGCTGGCATGCTTCAAAAATAACTGCTGAACATTGCTGAGAGGACTGCAGGACTATATAATTATTTATGACAAGCTTTCAGCTTGTTTCTTCTCCTAAGTGGTCAGTGTTAGTTGAAGGCCAAACTAATACTCTGAAAATAAAGGAAGAAAAACAGTGGAATGCTTTTTGTAAGACAACTGTCCCCCATCTTCATTGACCCATGGGTGACAATGCTAAGCATCTACTGTGGAAGAACCACTGTTCAAAGGTGCTTGGACTTCAGATATCATAATATGAAATCCATGGCTGTAAATAGAAAGAATGAAGAACCATGAATAGAAATGAGTAGAAAACAGTTTATTCCCATTCCAGGAATATGTTCAAGTTGAGAAACAGTTTTCCATTCCATATTGGGATGAAATTGAGACCTTTAAACTTTTTCAAGAAAAAATAGAGCAAGCGAAAGCTGTAGCTTCCCCCCTCCTCTGGTTGCTTCCCTTCTGATCCTCCAAAAATGCCAAGAAATTTGGTTGCCAGTCTCCAAGGAAAAGAAAGCAGTTCTGAAGCTTGATTTCACCAGTTTGATCAATTAACATGACTATTGTTAGTACTTAATCCTATCATGCATTGCAGAAAAGTGTCCCAACCTGCAGGCTGATTCTGAGGTCAGATAAAATTTATACTTAAAATGGCCACCCTAGAGCACAGATGCATTTCCAACAATCTTTTTTCTGATGTTGATGTATTCCCACGAAATATCTCAGAGCACATTGACTCAATTTCAGTACTCACCCCCAGCCTCTCTCTACTGTAGGGTTGAGCAGAACTCACTGATTGTTTGAGTACCCACTGCCACTAACAGGATACACTCCCACATCTCACAGAAATGTGCATTTTACATTTACTGTAAGAATTCTTCCACAAAACTGAAAGAAATATGTGCAGATAAGTTGGAATAATACTCATACAAAGACAGCTTTCTGGAGTACACATGGGAAACTTGTTCTTATATTAAGAGTGTCCTCATTAACAGTATCCACAAGTAGTAATTCAGAGTACTGTCCTGCTTGTTCCTCTATCTAAATATCGACATTATATTTTGCTTGTATATTACTATCTTCGCTCAATTTCACTGGACTATGTGCATGTCTAAAATTTAGCTTCTTCATAACTATTTGCAATGCTGTGGCCGTTGTTTGTCATATCTTATTCATGCTGGAAAATCAGGAAGCATGTAGAAATTGAATTTTTTAATAATGTGGTAGCCATTGTATTTTGTGACCAATAATAATAAAACTTTGGAAGCATTTGAAAGATAATCACCCTAAATAATCATTGCCTTTCTGTCACTTGCTGGGTTTTTGTGGATACAAAAATTAACACCAACATTATCAGACACTGTCACCCTGAATGTCAGGAAAAGTGACAGTTGGAATAAAATTCCATCCCACATTTTTAATTTCCCAAACTGAACAAAGGGAATACACCTGGAATACACCATCAATACACCTGGAACCTTGGTATACAGGTTTATAAGGATCTTCATTTTACACACAGACATCAGCAAAAATTTGAGGAAAATAACAAAAGCTGGTAATGGCACTCTATCAGTTGTATTTGTACATGTTTGGATGTTGCTGGAAGAAGTTAAACTATTACAATGCTCAGTGAAATATGCTGTGAACACAAGTGGGTGAATCATTATTTTATCCCTGTTGTGTTTCTGATGAAGCTTCTGAAACATTTCAGCCCAGGCAGTAAAGACAACAGCATGAATCTGAATTCATAAATTATTTTGGTTTGATGGGAATGCTGTATATGGGACTGAAGTAAACTGGAGGATCTGTTATATCTACAATGTTGGACAAAAGAAACCTCTTCCACTTCCTCCATGCCTTGCAGATGGAGAAGAAATGGGAAAAATACAAGGTGAAGTTCAGTACTTGAAAAAGGTTTCAGCTGCCCATAGATCCTTATCCAAAAAGCTTGCGAGACATGTTTTGCTGCTTAATTCCTATTGACTTTTCATTGAATGTCCTTAAATTCTGCCCCATTAACATAGAATTTCATATTTTGCAGAAAGTCAGAGCCTGCCCTGAGAAAAGTATTTTTATAGCTCATATTGCCTGATGTTAGATTTGCTATAAGGTATGTTTCAGAGGAGGCTGGGAGTGGGAGGAATGCACAGTAAATGTGAGGGTCTTGCATTCAGCTGCAATGAGTTTTGCCTCTGGGGAAGTAAAGTCAGAAATGTTGAGTAGCCCTTCCTATTTAGACAATGAATCATAGAATGTGGACCTTAAATATCATCTAACTCCAGCCCTTGCCATAAGGGGTGAAGTGCAATTAGTTGTTTATACTTCACTTAGTAGTTGCCAGGGAGCTAGGAAAAGAATCCTGATCAAAAACCTGTTAAATTCTTGGCATCTGATGGCATGATGATGATAAGAACCAGGCATCTGTGTAACAATGATATAAGACATGATGACCAAGGATAGGTCTGTCACTAAGAAACATGCTTGAAACCCTTTCTCTCCATGTGTGTTAAAATGCAGATACAAGTAGTTGTAATAGCAATCTGGAATAGAGGAGCTGCCAAAAGCCTTAAAAGTCTTTTAAGACTTGCAGCAGACTTCTACAGAGAACAGGAATGGTTCTTATTGAGGTCGTCAGTTTTGCCAGGCTGTTTCTATATCTGGTCAGACCAGAAGATGAAACAGGAATGCACAAAGGAACATTATACTGCTGTGTCTTCCAAGAGATCTGAACTGCAGAGGATTGTGCCTAGCAAAGACATCATTGATGACAGTTTCTAGGAATTGAGAGCTTCCAGCTTTTCTCCTGGGCTTTCTCACACTATGACGACTAGTGGAAGAGTTGTCAGAGGACACACAGGCATTTGAGTAGTCTCCTAGGACATGTAATCCTAAAATGCTTCAGGTTCTACATCAAGTGCCAAAACTTTTTGAAATCGAGATTGTTATGCTTATAGTACAATGACACTGTAAAGGCAGTATATATAGACTGGAACTGAAAACTATCTGTCCACAGTCATATTAAGGATGTCTGTGTTGTTAATTCCTCAGCTAATTTTTGTTCCAGAGAAGGTTTAGGGCAACAGTCACTTTTCTATGTTGTCACACACCTTGCCACGCTGTTTCCATATTTTCGCTTATTTTCTAGAGTAGGGACAAACCGTGATAACTCAGCTCAAGTCAAAGCAGACTGACCCTGACTCCAGATCTCTCGTTGCGGTGACTCTGTGTGCATAAGTACCTGTGCTCTCACCTTTTCTGTCCCTGCACAGTAACAGAGCAATGCCAGATGGTGTTGTTTCCAGCTATTCTGCACAGTAGAGGGCAGAAAGGGAGCATGGGCTTCACTTGCTTCTCTCTGCACTAGGAAGCCCAGATGTCCAGCTGGGTATGCAGATAACACCTTATTTCATAAAGAAGAATCTCAACTACAGTTGTTTGCATGTTGGAGCACTTAGAGATGAATCCTTCCCAGATTCTTCCCTGGGAAAATAGGTCTCAGCACTGTTTCCCATCTGGGCCTCTGACTGACTTCCGCGATAGTCCAGTGTGATTAATCAGTATTGCTCTGGCAGCTGGGGGGAACACACGTTATGCTCTTTCCAAACAATATCAAATATTGCATTAATTGTGTAGATGGTAGTTTCCATTCTTGAGCGTGTTTGAAAAGCAACAGCTTTTTATTTTTTTTTTTTTAATTCAGATTGATTTAAGTAGAATCTGAATTTTGGTTTATTGTTTTGTTTTGTTTTGTTTTTCTCCAAGGTACAGCAGCTGTGTAAGAGAACATTTCACCATAAAGAACAGGATGATTCACTGCATTTCTCCTGAGTACAGACTGTTGACTTCTCCCACACAGTCTTCATAAATTAGGAAAGAAATTTGAAAAGCTCTACAATACATGTTTTTGATTGTTCCTGGTTTACAGAAGTTAAGTTAGACCTCAAGTCTTTATTTATAATACAACAGTTTAAAATGCTTAAGAAAAGCTACACTCTTAGGTGTCTCATAGTGACAGTGGAGCTATGGCATGATTTAAACAGGAGAGGCAATGAGTTCAGCCTCAGAAACTCACCTTCTCTTTGTGAGGCCTGAGACAACTGAGTACCTTTGGGTCTTGGAACCCATTCCTCAGCTCTTACATAAAGAACAGAAAGGTGGGATTGTGCTAAATTTCCATATTCAAGTGAACTAAAAACTAATCTCCTTTAACTCACTACACCAACTATTCTGAAACAAGAGTTTAACTGTCTGTGAAAATGAAAACAGTTATCCACAAAAACATCCAGCGTCATGTATGTAATTACTAATCTATGAGAACAAGAAAGAAGAGCAGAAGGCTATGCGTCCATACCAGCAGTAGGGCTTGTTTTTTTCTTCCCAACATTTGCTTTTTCTACACAATGTATATTTAGTACAGGAAAACAGCTAGTAAAACTTGCCTGAAACAAGATTTGGTTCCATGTTTCAGACTACAAGTGAAATGTCAGAAGTAATTCATTCAGGAGGTGGCAGAATCCCTCCAGGGTGGTTCAGCCCTCAGTTAGAATAATAAATAAATAATCCCAAAAGCCCTTTTTTAAATAATAATAATAATAATAATAATAATAATAATGATAATGATAATGATAATGATAATGATAATGATAATAAACTACAGGCAACATGAGAAGGTTACCAGAATGTTGTAGACTTAAAGTGCATCCTTCTCTGGTTACTGTAGTAAACTGCAATGTATCACACTGTAATTATGTCAAAAATTATTTTCAGTCATGCCTTGAGGCTTATAGGCATTCAAGCCTAATTCTTCCTTATAACAAAATAAAGATAGCTTAAGAAAAACATAAATTAAAAACAAAATCTAAAATAATTAATCATGTATGGTGGGAAAGTGGTCTGCATTTGAGTGATCTACAGGCTCCTAGCATTCAGCCGCAGTGAGTTTTTACTAGGGAACAATTGAAATATCATTATCTTTTCAACTTGTAATGTCACACTTGTTAGAGAAGGGGCTGAAATACCTTGGACCAGCAAATATTGAGACAACTTCATGAATATATCCTTGAAATCAAGGCTTTTGAGGTGAAATTCCTGAGCTGTTTAACAAAGAAGAAAGTTCAAGGTCTCATCTCATGAAAATGCAAAGATCCCAATGATCAGGTCTTCAGCAGCAATAGGGTTTCAAAATATTTTGAACAAATGGCAGAATAACCTGAGACAGGAACTTGTAGCAAGGAAAAAATATGTCCTGTTCATCTCTGGTTCTGCCATGAACTGGAGACACATGGACTGTACATTTTCTGTTTAGATAATAAGAGAAACTGAGATTTGGAATTGCATGATTCAGTCCCAACTGACAGAGAGGCACGTGGATTAATATTTAAAAACTTCCTTTCCTTGCCTTGCCTTGCCTTGCCTTCCTTCCATACTACCAGTTCTTCCAGTCCTGCTCCCTGCTCTCTTTTCTTTAATTCTCCTCTTCTTATTTGATCCAGAGAATCTTTCTTCTTTTAATCTGGGTAGGAGGATTGGCAGCAAGAGGAGCATTGGAAACACAGTCTCTTGGTTTGCAGTTTTACCGCCAGGGAAAGAACTTTAAAGTGTTGTTTCAAGGAAGAATACATGCTTATTGTTCTATGACAGAAGTTCAGTTAGGGTGGGAGCTCATGGAGAACAGTCATTATAGGCAATATCCAGAGGGCACAAATGTCAAATCCTAGTAATTTTTTGCTGAAATTAGCTATTGACCACATGCTCCTCAATGATGCAATACCTTCCTACACAGGTGCATTATAGATGATGTTGTTTGCTTTTACTCTTTCTCTTTGTTGTACCTCTGCCACAGTAAGTACTCAAAACTTAAGGCATCCCAGTAATGATGCAGCTCTTCAACAATTTTCATCTTAATTATCTTTTTGTTTTGCATGCAAAAAATATTAGCAACTCTAAAGACTGGCACTTCCTCACCTAATTTTAACTTAGAAGTTGAGAATCCAATCTAGTTAGGTGTCTTTTATTTGATTAATAACATAATTTTAATGTTTAGTATAAATGAACAATACTTCAGAAGCATAAAGTGGAAAAATTTACTTTGACCTCAGGAAAAGTATTTTTAAATAAATTTTGCACTGCTGATTGGGAAATCTTTTAGAAAATGGGCTACCATGTTCAATGGTATCATAACTTAATACATAGTACAGATATTTCTCCTATTCTTTACGCTGGCTTTCACCATGAAGTTGATGTTTTGCCTTAGGTGTAGAATCTACCCGCAGCCTCTCTTATCATACAACTGCTGAGGTTGAGAGGGAAGTCTGGTAGTCATCTAGTCCATTCTAGTCCATCTAGACCACT